>NC_079193.1:43702932-44302932 GCF_029499605.1 Hyla sarda
AATTTAAAGAGGTATTCCAGGCAAAACCTTTTAATAAATATATATATATATATATATATATATATATATATATATATATATATATAATAATCAACTGGCTCCGGAAAGTTAAAACAGATTTGTAAATTACTTCTATTAAAAAAGTCTTAATCCTTCCAATAGTTATTAGCTTCTGAAGTTTTCTGTCTAACTGCTCAATGATGATGTCACGTCCCGGGAGCTGTGCATGATGGGAGAATATCCCCCATAGGAACTGCACAGCTCCCGGGACGTGAGTCATCAGAGAGCAGTTAGACAGAAAACAGGAACTCAACTTCAGAAGCTAATAACTATTGGAAGGATTAAGATTTTTTTTTAATAGAAGTAATTTACAAATCAGTTTTAACTTTCTGGACAGAAACCTATATTTATTTATTTTTATTTTTTGTTTCCATTTGCTTTTTATTTTTTTTTATTGCCATAGATTCTGACTTCCCTATTGACGCTAATTGGGAAACCCCGCGGTAGAGTCCCAAACTGACAACTGGCAAACTTTTTTTTTATTTTTAATCTTTTTTTATTAAAGCCCTTTCTTTAGAAATTGTAACTTTTTGTGGACTTTGTCCCCCCCCCCCCACCTCCCTCTAACTTATCCAAACAGCAGATTGCGTGCAAGTCGGGAGTGTGGAGGCATCAGTGTCGTATCCTGACCGTTTTTATGGCTTTCCATCTCAGCTGAAAGGAATTGACTTTCACAAACACAGCGGTTATTGTGAGACACACGATTCCCTGATTTTTCTAACATTGTTGGCCTTTTGCGAAATGTGCGTCTCCCTTTCTATGACGGGACTGTACACATTGCGGTTTAACCCTTCCACTGAGGTTGGGACGGAGCTTGATAAAAAGTCCCAACCAGTAGACCTCTAGTAGTCTCCAAATTGTGGACCTCCAGCTGTTGCAAAATTACAACTCCCAGCATGCTGGGAGTTGTAGTTTTGCAACAGCTGGAGGCCATGGCACTAAAAAATCTATTAGAAATTTATTTGTGTTCTTCTTTCTATCATTGCTGGCACCTAACTTTCCCAGAGTCCTGTATGGCAGTGTTGTATCACCGATTTTAGATGATTTTTGTCTAATAACTCTTGTTTCTTGCAGGAGAAATCAGATGCTACTGTGACGCTCCCCACTGTGTGGCGACGGGATACATGTGTAAATCAGAACTGAACGCCTGCTTTTCCCGGCTACTTGACCCACAGAACCCCAATTCACCTCTCACACACGGCTGCCTGGACTCTGTTGCAAAAACGACAGACGTGTGCAGAGCCACCGCCGAAGGGAAGAGCGGAGTCACTGTGCCCAAGATGGAGTGTTGTCACGAGGACATGTGCAACTACCGAGGTCTTCACGATGTCCTCTCCCACCCCAAGAGTGAAACTTCAGGTACGAAGAGCCATTTCCAAGAGTAAATCCCTCTTTTCCTTGATGTATAGGACTGTGGCTGCCAAAGCCCTGTGTGTCTGGTATTGATTTTGTTGTTAATGTAATTAGAGATACCAGTGGGAAAAGCATGGTTAGCGTTAAAGATGTATTCCTGTTAGGTAGCTTTGATGTCTGTCTGAGCGCTTTGGCTCCTGTCTGGCTTTTAGTGCCCATGTTCTGCCTTTTTTCCAGCATTTGAAAAAGGAAAAAAAAAGAAAAAATGTTCCATTTGTGACAATGTTGCAATTCTTTCGGGTTTTATGTACCTGTCTCTTGGGCCTGGAATTCTCCTTTTAAGCCAAAGAACAGTTGTCAAGGCTACTGTATAAGAAAAAAGGGTATTTGCGTGTAAAGGAAAATAAATGTGAATTATGAATAGTGTATATAGCTTTTATCCAGATCTAAAAGAGTTAAATACTGAGCTATTGATAGTATTAATTAGAAAAACAATTCTTAACAGGTTTTCTGGGAAAAATTAATTTGTTATATGCCTCGTACAAAAAAAAAAAAAAAAAAAAAAAAAAACTTGCATACTCACCTCCACAGTTCTCATCCCCAATCCGCCACTGTAAAGTCTTCCGGTCTTCTTCATTTTCCATTGAAAGACATTTGTTGCTCATTTGATCAGCCAATGGTCCGAGGGGACACTTCCTGCCACCCAAACAAACTATCCTTAGAAGGTGGAAGAGGACCCTGGTGTAGTAGCAGGAGAGGAAAGTATGATATATATATATTTCATTGTACAGGAGGGCATATAATATCAAAAATGTAAATAAAAAATTCTCCTTTTATAGACCCAAATAGGGCTATAAAATTCTACATTATTTGTACCTTTTTAGCTTCTATTGGGTGCCTCAATGATTGCAAGGTGTTGTGTGACTAGGGTCCCCCAGTGCAGGCGTAGGTGTTTTGTTCTCCTACAGCCCTGGAGAACTGAAGCATTACATAGTGACCATTTAAAATCAATTAGTGATGGGTGTAATGTATGGATGGCTAGGGCCTCCAGAGTGAGCTTCGGTTTGGGTAATAGAATGAGGGTCCTGAACTGAGGTCTCCCTCAACTAACTCCATAATAATTTTCAAAACCAGACATTTTTTTTTTTAATTTTTTTTTTTTAAGGGTTGGTTCACACCTGTATTGGCTCCATTGGGTGTCTCAATCACAGGTTCTGTAAAATGCCAGAAACCCAACAGAACCCTTCAAACCAATGGGATCTGTTGGGTGCCATTTGTGTATGCCAACGCAGCCCCGTGAAATTTGTCTATAATGTTATGGTTAATTCTGCTTCATTGTGCCCTTATCTAATGTAGATTTCTTTTGTTTTACCTATCCAGGTGGTGGTAGCAAGTACCAACATGAAAGCACAAGGAACCTCATCACAAAGGTCCAAGAACTTACATCCTCCAAAGAACTGTGGTTTAGAGCAGCAGTCATTGCGGTGCCTATAGCCGGTGGATTGATATTGGTGCTTCTTATAATGCTTGCACTCAGGATGCTCCGGAGCGAAAATAAAAGGTTACAGGATCAGAGACAACAGATGCTCTCCAGACTGCACTACAGCTTTCATGGACACCACTCAAAAAAGGGACAAGTGGCCAAGCTAGACTTGGAGTGCATGGTACCGGTATCGGGCCACGAAAACTGTTGTTTGACTTGTGATAAAATGAGGCATACGGACCTCAGCAATGACAAAATCATATCTTTGGTTCATTGGGGGATGTATAGTGGACATGGAAAGCTGGAATTTGTATGACCACATCTCTGTCGAAGAAGATCCAGTGACTCGGCCTTACTCGGGTTCTGCTGGATAGAAGCACTTTATCTTTTACAAAGACATAAACTTTCATCCTACAAGGAGGAAGATATGGAATCTTGCGCACAGAGAATTTCTGATGTTACTTGTAAATGATTCCAAAAAAGACGTCTTATTTGCACAAGGGTGGAGCGGAGGACTGTTTGTATTATTTCTTTAAACTAATGCAGGAAGCGAGATGTAGAGAAGTTGTACACACTGTCACCGATGTTTTCTTACATTTTAGGGAGCTAATATTGGTTATTGAAATAAACTGTACACAACGTACACGTTTCTATATATATGTTTAATGTAAAGAGTTTTTTTTTTTTTTTTTAAATATATATATATTTTGTCTGAAACCGAATGGTGGTGATTTCATTCAAATCCATGGCACTTTGGTCAGTAAGGTCTCTGCGGAGTGGCTGCTTTTAATGCATAATGTAGTATACTATGAAAATGACCAAAGTTCTGTGGTATCGGTTTCTAAAAGAATCTATAAAACCTTAAATCTACTAATAGTTATTAGTAGATTTTACTCCCAAATTATGGTTTGACAGGTTTGCAATAACTTTATTTATTTTTTTTCCCCATGGACCTCAGAATTTCCTAATTCTGTTGCCCATAATTCCATATTTTATGGGTTTGCTCTCTAAACTGTACAAGCAGATACCTACTTTTGTATTGTTACCTAGAAGCTACAAAATAACAGGGCTTCATGTCTACTACGTACCATTTATAATACTGGTGTCCTCATATGGGACAGAGGTTCCTTGGGGGTCGGGGACGGACACCAGTGTCCCCAAGCGCCTTCACCCTCTGCACCCATGTGTGCAAGTAGGATAAGTCATGGTGGTTACATTGATCTGCAGCAGAAAATCCTGCACATCAAATCTGCGCAGAATACTGTACGTGTGAATAGACCATAAAGGGGTACTCCGGTGGAAAACTGGCTTGTAAATTTCTATAAAAAAAAAAAAAATTCCTTCCAGTACTTATTAGCGGCTCTATACTACAGGGAAATTCTTTTATTTTTGGATTTCTTTTCTTTCATGACCATAATGCTCTCTGCTGACACCTCTGTCCATTTTAGGAAGTGTCCAGAGCAGCATGTTTGTTATGAGGATTTTTTCCTGCTCTGGATAGTTCCTGACGTGGACAGAGGTTCTTGTAGTGGATGATGGACTCTTGGAGAGGTCTATCAAAACCTGTGCAGGGCAAAAGAAGTGCAGTTACCCATAGCAACCAATCAGAACTTCTTTCACATACCTAATAAAAAAAAAAAAAAAACCTCTGAAAAATTTAAGTGATCTGATTGGTTGCTATGGGCAACTGTTCTGCTATTGCTTTACACAGGTTTTGATAAATCTCACTTTCTGCTTAGCTGCAATATAAGGCTGTGTTCATAAGGTGGATTTTATGCGGAATGTCCGCCCGTAAAATTTCCGGCAGATGGTGGACGCCGGCAGAACATGTTGGTGCTAGGGCCACTCAGAAATGCGGTGTCTCTGTATGCATTTATGACCGGATTCCGCAGACAGAATTGACATGTGGATTGTCTCTGCGGAGGCCAGAATCGGAATTTCCGCGTTCGATGTTTCTGCCATGCAAATTCCGCCGTGTGCACGGTGCAGCAGAATGCCACTGAAAACAACGGAATTTCTAAGCCAAATTTTTCTAACAGGTTCCACTCAGGAATTCAGCCTTGTGAACGTAGACTTTCCTTGAGGACATTCCAAGCGAAATTCTGCTGCAGAGTTGTTGAATTCAATGGGATTCTGCTGCACTGTGCACGTGGGGGAATTTCCGTGTCCGGAGAAAGAATGAACGGTTCATTCTTTCTCCGGACACCGCACGGAATGTATAGCCGGCTATGAGACAGCGTATTCCTGTGCGGTCCTAGTGTCCGCATTAGGGGTGTGAATCGCCAAGAATTTGGCGATTCGATTCGAATCGCGATACCAGTGTGGCGATTCGATATATCGCGATACCGTCTAGGTGACGATACATCGCGATATATCGCCCACCTGGGAGCATTCATAGATCCCAATAGACGCCGCTGTCAGCTTTGACAGCGGCGATCTAGTACTCCGGTGCTCACTTTTCTCATGTTATCCCGTGCGGGCTGCAAAATAAAATAAAACACACTTTCTCTTACCTGCCAACGAGCCCGCGGAGCTCCGGTACAGTCCGGTACAGGTGTTCGGTCCCCGGGCTGTATTCTTCTTACTTCCTGTTAGTCCGGCACGTCACATGGAGCTTCAGCCTATCACCAGCAGAGGCGGGACATCGCTGCGGCTGGTGATAGGCTGAAGCTCCATGTGACGTGCCGGACTAACAGGAAGTAAGAAGAATACAGCCCGGGGACCGAACACCTGTACCGGAGCTCCGCGGGCTCGTTGGCAGGTAAGAGAAAGTGCGTCTTATTAAAAATTCCACATCCCTAAAAGAATCGATTCAAAAATATTTTGAATCGATTCTGTATCGGCAAATGAAAAATCGCGATTATCGCGAGAATCGATTTTTTTTCTTACATCCCTAGTCCGCATACTATACCGGTGCCCGCAGACTCCGCATGTCTGCACAAAGATTTTCCGTAGCCTTAGACTCTTCAACAACACCCAGTATACAACTAGTAAGACTTGGTGAAGTTAGTAGCCTTACAATAGCCGAAATAACAGTGATCTAGAGAAAAAAAAATCGGAGTACCCAAGGTTTCAAGTGTTGACAGCGGTAAAGGTGCACTGCTCTATTTAACAAAAACTATACATGTCATGGACTCCTATGGTTACAAAATGATGACGTCTGGTCAGGTGAATGGGGCCACTGTGCTTCTACGTCAGAATGGTTATAAAATTGCCATCTAGGACACAAAGCTGTACTGCGCAGTACCACAGCTCCTAACTCCCCATTGTCTTATAGGTATCACTTGACTCTTGCGGTGGACATATGTTTTCTCTAAATACAGTAGCTGTGTGTGGAGTTGTGGGCATTGTCCATGGTCATTGTTTGCTTTATGTGGAAAACAAAGCCATATGTAACGTGACATGGTGTCCCCAGTCCTAATATTGTCTGGGCAGACTTTACATAGTCCTTACATTAAGCCTGTTACTCCTGTAAAGCTGTGTTTGTAAATGATCCCCTACCACCGCCCAGGCTCATCCATTGTCCTGACTCTGATACACGCCTGCCTTTGTAATGCTACTGTAGTTTGCTCAGTAGTGACCACACCTAGGCCTCCTTTCAATTACAGTCCCCAAAAGAGAGGGAGAGGAGCTTCTGAACGATTGTTCTCACCATGATGGTAGATAACAACATGCAGTAGACAAGGATCAGGGTATTGTATGTAATTTCTAGGTGTGAGGGTTTATCTCTGTAGGAGGGATCCATAGACTCCCTGACTAGTATGTGCTGCCGTATGGGGCCTCCGTACAGTATGAAAAGCATTTAAGATGACCATAGACATGATTCTTGTTGGCAGATCCACCACATCTAAGGCCTTGTTCACACGGCAAACATTTTTAGCCGGAAAACACTAGTGGACATTCCGCAAATAGCATGTTCCGCTTGAAAATGTGCCATGGACTGCAATGTGTTTTATCGAGTGGGTTCATTCAAAAGAATGAACATGTTAATTCTTTCAACAGCGGGCAGAATTGGAAACATCTGCTGCGGAAATTCTGACGTGGCATGATGCAGCAGAATCCCATTGAAAACAATGGGATGCTGCAATAGGATTTCCGAGCGAAATTGTATGGAAAACCATAAGGCTATTCATTATACAAGATAGGGCCTTCGACTAGACTAGATGGGCCAAATGGTTCTTATCTGTCGACACATTCTATGTATTATGTTTCTATAATAGATTAGAGAAGTAAGGGAGGAAGTACCTGTGTGTAGTCCTGGCAAACAGCCTAGCCCTGATCCCATTGACTAAAATGCACCATGGAGGAAATTCTTTGAGGCTCAATAACAGCAGTAAGAAAACTAAAATCACATTGTCAGCACTTTGAAGAGTTAAATTTTACCAGGTTATTAAACAATCCTTTGAAAGGATTTAGTATATTTTGATGTTTTGGGTAAAAATTAAGCACTATCTCTGTAGTAGAAATCCATAGACTCCCTGACTAGTATTTGCTGCCGCCTGGGCCCTTCGTACAGCTCAGAGTATGAAGACCATTTAAGATGACCATAGACATGATTCTTGTTAGCAGATCCACCACGTCTAAGGTCTTGTTTACACGGCAAAAAAATTCACCCGGAAAACATGGGTGGACATTCCGCAAATAGCATGTTCCGCTCGGTAATGTCATATCTCGATGAGCTCTACTTTGAAAGGTTAAATTTTACCAGGTTCTTTAAACAATCCCTTGAAATGATTTAGTATGGGTTTTATGTTTTGGGTGAAAATTAAGCACAATGTAAATTTTGTATGGTATATACAAGTCAAATGGTTAAATAAACGGGTTTTTATATAACATATTTAAATATCTGTCCAACAATATAATAATGTCATGTTATGAAGTCAATGGGAAACCTGAATACGGATGCAGACAAACCACTTCCAATGCACCAGAATGACGGTTCTTGTTCAGCAATTGTTCGCATCAAACAGATGAAGTTTATAGCTGTAGGAGGGGCAGAAGTAGCAGTCACTACCAAGCCCTGGCTCCTAAGGGGGGCACAAAAGCTGCATACCAGTATTATAAAGGGTACATAATAGGCCTGGTTAAAATTTTTGATGTTATTTCCCTGTTTGGATGCTGTTCCCTATACCTGCCCATGTGATCACGCCTCTGACTCTCCGCAATCTACAGCTACTTTGGTGTAGACAAGAAGTGTGGTGCCACAGGGGGTGCAAGGGATTCTTATTAATTCTTGACGCCAGAGCACCATTAACCTATACACGGTCAGACGTGGAGACACCTTCTCCTGGGCCTGACATGGAGGGGTAAGAAACACACCAATGTGGGGTTACGGATAACTGTCTTTTACTGAGCAGGTGTAGATGGAATAACAAACTGTACAGAGCAGAGTGAAAGGGATGCAGTGTAATCCTTGGGAGCCCTGTTGCCTTGCTGGGACTTATGGTGCTTTTCACCCACTTGAATTATATAGACTTGAGATATGAGACTTGAAGAGATCCTACGCTGACTAGGCTTCTGGCAAGGTCCAATTATTATCACCGCCAGGGCTTGACTCACGACTGTACGGGGAACACCTGCGGAATGGTGGGGCTGACTTGATTCAGAGACGTTCTCAGGCTTCCCCCAGGATTCACCACACACAACTTTTTCCTCCTTTCCACACTGTACTAAGATTGAGCTCTGGAGCTAGACTCCTCCCCAAACACTATATACTGGAGAACCTTGGGGCTCCCATTGGGCAGAGAGGGTCACCTGATTTTCACTGCATCTCTATCTTAAAGGTACAGTACATAAATAACATAATACATAGTGAATATAGTAAATATAATAAAGTGCTTAAACTAGGGCTGGGTGGTATGGCCAAATATGTGTATCGTGGTATTTTTGAAACTTATGGCAGTTCCATGGTATATAACGGTATTCCCCCCCCCCCCCAAAAAAAAAAAAATTATTATTAGCCCCGCACCGCGCTGTTCCCATCGGGGTACTACTTACATATCACCCGCAAGCGCTGCCCTCCTTGTCCTCCTGTTTGTTGCGGCCGCCGGCGCTGACACTCTATAGCTGTATCCCTATGCCCGGGCTGCAAAAGGTAAAGAAAAATAAACTAACGCACGTTCCTACGTTGGCCTTACGCTGGGGACGTGAACGTCGGACAGCCGTCAGCCTATCACCAGCCGCAGCGATGTTCCACCTCGGCTGGTGATAGGCTGAGCCCACTGTCATGTAAGATGCCGGCTTCTTACATGACAGTGCGCTCAATCTATCACCGGTCGAGGCGGAACATCGCTGCGGCCGGTGATAGGCTGACGGCTCTCCGACGTTCCATTCCGAAGGAAGCTGGTCCGGACCGACGGGGAAGGTGAGTTAAAGTTTATTTCATTTACCTTTTGCAGCCCGGGCATAGGGATACAGTATAGAGCAGTGGTCTTCAACCTGTGGAACTCCAGATGTTGCACAACTACAACTCCCAGCATGCCCGGACAGCCAACGGCTGTCCGGGCATGCTGGGAGTTGTAGTTTTGTAACATCTGGAGGTTGTAGACCACTGGTATAGAGTGTCAGCGCCGGGAGCCGCAACAAACAGGAGGACGAGGAGGGCAGCGCTTGCGGGTGATATGTGAGTAGTACCCCGATGGGGACAGCGTTGGGCTGATAATTAATTGGGGGGTGGGGGGCAGAACAGTGCTCGCAGGTCCCATATGATTAGTTCCCCAATGGGGGAAGCGCTGGGCTGTTAATTAATTCCCGAGGGGGAGGGGCCAAACCGGTATTGCGGTATGGGTTAAAATTCATATTGTGCAGCACAAAAATTTCGGTATTCGGTATGAACCGGTATACCACCCAGCCCTAGCTCAGTAGGCCCAACACAAGAGCAGCAGGCATGCCCGAGGAGATCCGCAGCCCACAGGACAGCCTTTGGTGATGGGACAAAGTCACCGTCTTTGGCGTTTATTTGACCTGAAAAAAAAAAAGCATAAAAACTGCTCTGTTATTTTGCACCCAAGATGCAATCCAATGCTAAACCCACATGTCGTTTTTTTATTGTTTTTATTTATTTATTTATTTTGCTCCCATAGAGTTCTATAGAAAAGAAACACCAAGATTTCTGGGGGAAAAAACGTCAGGGCCCCAACATGCTGCAAAACAACAGAAAAACACCAAAGATGAGTTATAAAACACCAAAGGAAAAAAATGCCAAGTTGGTTTGGTGTTTCATAAATCCTATTAACTTTCAGTTTACATCTGTCCGCAACGTTTTTTCAACCAAAAAAAAAAAACGCTGTTCGTCGGAAACTAGCCTTGTAAAGGCGAATGTCCAGGTATGTGCAGTATATCTATGTATATCCATGGATGTCCAGGTATGTGCAGTATATCTATGTATATCCATGGATGTCCAGGTATGTGCAGTATATCTATGTATATCCATGGATGTCCAGGTATGTGCAGTATATCTATGTATATCCATGGATGTCCAGGTATGTGCAGTATATCTATGTATATCCATGGATGTCCAGGTATGTGCAGTATATCTATGTATATCTATGTATGTCCAGGTATGTGCAGTATATCTATGTATATCCATGGATGTCCAGGTATGTGCAGTATATCTATGTATATCCATGGATGTCCAGGTATGTGCAGTATATCTATGTAGGTTCAGGTATGTGCAGTATATCTATGTATATCTATGTAGGTCCAGGTATGTGCAGTATATCTATGTATATCCATGGATGTCCAGGTATGTGCAGTATATCTATGTATATCTATGTATGTCCAGGTATGTGCAGTATATCTATGTATATCCATGGATGTCCAGGTATGTGCAGTATATCTATGTATATCCATGGGTGTCCAGGTATGTGCAGTATATCTATGTATATCTATGTATGTCCAGGTATGTGCAGTATATCTATGTATATCCATGGATGTCCAGTTATGTGCAGTATATCTATGTATATCTAAGTATGTCCAGGTATGTGCAGTATATCTATGTATATCCATGGATGTCCAGGTATGTGCAGTATATCTATGTATATCCATGGATGTCCAGGTATGTGCAGTATATCTATGTATATCCATGGATGTCCAGGTATGTGCAGTATATCTATGTATATCCATGGATGTCCAGGTATGTGCAGTATATCTATGTATATCCATGGATGTCCAGTTATGTGCAGTATATCTATGTATATCCATGTATGTCCAGGTATGTGCAGTATATCTATGTATATCCATGGATGTCCAGGTATGTGCAGTATATCTATGTATATCCATGTATGTCCAGGTATGTGCAGTATATCTATGTATATCTATGTATGTCCAGGTATGTGCAGTATATCTATGTATATCTATGTATGTCCAGGTATGTGCAGTATATCTATGTATATCTATGTATGTCCAGGTATGTGCAGTATATCTATGTACAGTACAGACCAAAAGTTTGGACAAACCTTCTCATTCAGAGTTTTCTTTATTTTCATGACTATGAAAATTGTAGATGCACATTGAAGGCATCAAAACTATGAAATAACACATGTGGAATTATAGACATAACAAAAAAGAGTGAAACAACTGAAAATATGTAATATTCTAGGTTCTAGCCACCTTTTGCTTTGATTACTGCTTTGCACACTCCTGGCATTCTCTTGTTGAGCTTCAAGAGGTAGTCACCTGAAATGGTTTTCACTTCACAGGTGTGCTGGTGTGGGGGAGGAGGTGTGATGGTGTGGGGAGGCATACTGAACCAGCATGGCTACCACAGCATCTTGCAGCGGCTGCTATTCCATCCGGTTTGCGTTTAGTTGGACCATCATTTATTTTTCACCAGGACAATGACCCCAAACACCTCCAGGCTGTGTAAGGGCCATTTGACCAAGAAGGAGAGTGATGGGGTGCTGCGCCAGATGACCTGGCCTCCACAGTCACCGAACCTGAACCCAATCAAGATGGTTTGGGGGTGAGCTGGACCGCAGAGTGAAGGCAAAAGGGCCAACAAGTGCTAAGCATCTCAGGGAACTCCTTCAAGACTGTTGGAAGACCATTTCAGGTGACTACCTCTTGAAGCTCATCAAGAGAATGAGTGTGCAAAGCAGTAATCAAAGCAAAAGGTGGCTAGAACCTAGAATATGACAGATTTTCAGTTGTTTCACTCTTTTTTGTTATGTCTATAATTCCACATGTGTTAATTCATAGTTTTGATGCCTTCAGTGTGAATCTATAATTTTCATAGTCATGAAAATAAAGAAAACTCTGAATGAGAAGGTTTGTCCAAACTTTTGGTCTGTACTGTATATCTATGTATGTTCAGTATATCTATGTATATCTATGTATCTCCAGTATATCTATGTATGTCCAGGTATGTGCAATATATCTATGTATGTCCAGGTATGTGCAGTATATCTATGTATATCCATGTATGTCCAGGTATGTGCAGTATATCTATGTATATCTATGTATGTCCAGGTATGTGCAGTATATCTATGTATATCTATGTATGTCCAGGTATGTGCAGTATATCTATGTATATCTATGTATGTCCAGGTATGTCCAGTATATCTATGTATATCTATGTATGTCCAGGTATGTGCAATATATCTATGTATGTCCAGGTATGTGCAGTATATCTATGTATATCTATGTATGTCCAGGTATGTGCAGTATATCTATGTATATCCATGGATGTCCAGGTATGTGCAGTATATCTATGTATATCCATGGATGTCCAGGTATGTGCAGTATATCTATGTATATCTAAGTATGTCCAGGTATGTGCAGTATATCTATGTATATCTATGTATGTCCAGGTATGTGCAGTATATCTATGTATATCTATGTATGTCCATGTATGTGCAATATATCTATGTATATCTATGTATGTCCAGGTATGTGCAGTATATCTATGTATATCTATGTATATCTATGTATGTCCATGTATGTGCAGTATATCTATGTATATCTATGTATGTTCATGTATGTGCAATATATCTATGTATATCCAGATGTGTGCAGTATATCTATGTATATCTATGTATGTGCAGTATATCTATGTATGTCCAGGTATGTGCAGTATATCTATGTATATCTATGTATGTGCAGTATATCTATGTATATCTATGTATGTCCAGGTATGTGCAGTATATCTATGTATATCTATGTATGTCCAGGTATGTGCAGTATATCTATGTATATCTATGTATGTGCAGTATATCTATGTATGTCCAGTATATCTATGTATATCTATGTATGTCCAGGTATGTGCAGTATATATATCCTCTTAAGGACCAAGGACGTATGAGTACGTCCTTGGTCCCGCTCCCGTGATATAACGTGGGGTCCCACGGTGACCCCGCATGATATCACGGCGGGCCCGGCATCATAGTGAAGCTGGGACCCGCCGCTAATAGCGCGCAGCACTGATCGCAGTGCCGCGCGCTATTAACCCTTTAGCTGCGCGCTCAAAGCTGAGCCAAAAAGTGCCGGTTAGCTCAGTGGGCTGTTTGGGATAGCCACGGCGAAATCGAACAGCTTACAGGACAGCCGGAGGGTCCCTACCTGCCTCCTCGCTGTCCGATCGCCGAATGACTGCTCAGTGCCTGAGATCCAGGTATGAGCAGTCAAGCGGCAGAATCATTGATCACTGGTTTCCTATAAGAAACCAGTGATCAATGTAAAAGATCAGTGTGTGCAGTGTTATAGGTCCCTATGGGAGCTATAACACTGCAAAAAAAAGTGATAAAAAAAAGTGAATAAAGATCATTTAACCCCTTGCCTATTAAAAGTTTGAATCACCCCCCTTTCCCCATAAAAAAAACCACAGTGTAAATAAAAATAAACATATATGGTATCGCCGTGTGCGGAAATGTCTGAATTATAAAAAATATATCATTAATTAAACCGCATGGTCAATGGCGTGCGCGCAAAAAAATTCCAAAGTCCAAAATAGTGCATTTTTGGTCACTTTTTATATCATGAAAAAATGAATAAAAAGCGATCAATAGGTCCTATCAATGCAAAAATGGTACCGCTAAAAACTTCAGATCACAGCGCAAAAATGAGCCCTCATACCGCCCCATACGCGGAAAAAAAAGTTATAGGGGTCAGAAGATGACAATTTTAAACGTATTAATTTTCCTGCATGAAGTTATGATTTTTTCCAGAAGTGCGACAATATCAAACCTATATAAGTAGGGTATCATCTTAATCGTATGGACCTACAGAATACATATCAGGTGTCATTTTTACCGAAAAATGTACTACGTAGAAACGGAAGCCCCCAAAAGTTACAAAACAGCATTTTTTTCAATTTTGTCTCACATTGATTTTTTTTTCCGTTTCACCGTAGATTTTTGGGCAAAATGACTGATGTCATTAAAAAGTAGAATTGGTGGCGCAAAAAATAAGCCATATTATGGATTTTAGGTGCAAAATTGAAAGAGTTATGATTTTTTTAAAGGCAAGGAGCAAAAAGCGAAAGTGCAAAAACGGAAAAACTTAAGGGGATATATATGTCCGGGTATGTGCAGTATATATATGTATGTCCAAGTATGTGCAGTATATATATGTATGTCCAGGTATGTGCAGTATATATATGTATGTCCAGGTATGTGCAGTATATATATGTATGTCCAGGTATGTGCAGTATATATATGTATGTCCAGGTATGTGCAGTATATATATGTATGTCCAGGTATGTGACATGTGCAGTGGACAGTGTTGTGCCTGACTTGACATTATGTATATACATTGGAGTAATATACAACACCATCTTGTTTTGTGGTATCGTTAACCGTATATTAACCATTTAACCTCTCGTTTAAGGAACAATTCCTGCAGCATTTATTATGGCCCTGACACAAGCTGCAGTTGTTTCCGCTTCCCTGATCCATTTCATGGCAATTGTCAATGGTCTAATGACCCCCATAGAACACACTGAGGTCTATTTACAGCCTCTATTTGTAGGCAAATGAGCAGAGAGCAGCCATGGACGACTTGTCTCCAATGTCATGGTCCTAAATGAGCAGCATTATCTCCTCGATTAGTAGGGAGACCCCCGGCTGCAGGGGAGGCCTCTGCTTGTTCAGCTGATTAGAGACTATTTGTTACTATATGTTGCTAATCGTGTGAATTGCCTCCATTACCATATAGATGTCATGTGAGCGGGCTAGACTACATGGCGTTTAATTCAGGATCAGTACATTTCATTGTCCTATATATACAGCGTATGGCACCCTTGTGTCTATGGTACAGATACGCCAAATTTCAATCTGTTAAATCCTTTTGAAATTCTTTTGGCTGTGTCTAATTTTTAAAAATTAATATTATATATTGCCGCAAGACACAACTGTCATGGTTTTGTCGTGGTTGCACTTAAAGGGGTTATCCAGGGAAAAAACTTTTTTTTATATATCAACTGGCTCCAGAAAGTTAAACAGATTTGTAAATTACTTCTATTAAAAAATCTTAATCCTTTCAGTACTTATGAGCTTCTGAAGTTTAGGTTGTTCTTTTCTGTCTAAGTAATCTCTGATGACACGTGTCTCGGGAACCGCCCAGTTTAGAAGAGGTTTGCTATGAGGATTTGCTTCTAAACTGGGCGTTTCCCGAGACACGTGTCCTCAGAGAGGATTTAGACAGAAAAGAACAACCTTAACTTCAGAAGCTCATAAGTACTGAAACGATTAAGATTTTTTTAATAGAAGTAATTTACAAATCTGTTTAACTTTCTGGAACCAGTTGATATATATATATATATATATATATATATATATATAAAAAGTTTTTTCCTGGATAACCCCTTTAAGCTTATAAATTTGGCCGTCAGTTGGCAACATTTAAATTTACTGCCCTAAGAAATTGGGGACAAGGCTATTAAAGAAGACAACAATAACAAAAATTTTAGAATTCTATGGCCATGTTCACATGGCCAATTCTTTGTGGAATGGCCACCCAGACAATTCCGCACATTTAAATGATCTGGCGAGCACTAGGACCACTCAGAAATGCACCATCTCATAAAAGGCCATGCATTTCCGAGTGGAATGTGCAAAAAGAATAGACATTTTCTGCCGCAGAAATTCCGCCATGTACATAGTGCAGCAGAGTCCAATTGAAATCAATGGAACTCTGCTGCAGCGGAATTTACGAGCAAAATATTCCCGCAGAATTCTTCTCAAAAATTTGCTGTGTGAACATAGACTAAGAAATTTATTTGATTTCTCTACATTATGTTGTGCTTTCTGGCTACACACAAACATACCGTATTTTTCGTCCCATAGGACGCACCGGCGTATAAGACGCACCCAATTTATAGGTGCAAAATCTAAAAAAATTAAGATTTTGAACCCAATAGTGGTCTTCAACCTGTGGACCTCCAGATGTTGCATGCTGGGAGTTGTAGTTTTGCAACATCTGGAGGTCCGCAGATTGAAGACCACTGCATAGGAGGTAATACTCACGTGTCCCTGCCGCTCCAGATCCGTCACCGCTGCCCTGGATGTCGCTCCATCGCTGTCGCCGTGTCCCCGTCGCTCCGGAACGTCTCTGCTGCCGACCGGGTATCCTCGCTCTCCGTCGCCGCCATCACGTCGTTACGCACGCTGACGCACGTACGCGACGACGTGATGACGAGGAAGGAGAGCGCTGGCCATACAGGGGATCCCTGAACTGAGAAGACACCGAGGAGGCAGATAAGGTCCCTCCCGGAGTCTTGTAAGCAGTAACCCGGCTATTCAGTCGGGCTGTTCAGGACCGCCGTGGTGAAATCGCGTCGGTCCCGAACAGCCCGACTGAACAGCCGGGTTAGTGTCACTTTCCCTTCAGACGCGGCGGTCAGCTTTGATCGCCGCGTCTGAAGGGTTAATACAGGGCATCACCACGATCGGTGATGTCCTGTATTAGCCGCAGGTCCCGGCCGTTGATGGCCGCAGGGACCGCCGCGATAGGGGTGTATTCGCCGTATAAGACGCACCAACTTTTTCCCCCCAGTTTTGGGGAACAAAAAGTGCGTCTTATACGGGGAAAAATATGGTAACTTTTTTTTAGTCAGGCTGTGTTTCCACTTGGCTGTTTTTTGGAATACTACCACTGCAGTTTTTTTAGCCAAAGTCAAAAGTGGATCCATGAGGAAAGAGAAGTATAAGGCTAAGTTTCCATTAGTTTTTTTTTCTTGCAGTTTTTGGATTTCTGCCACTGCAGTTTTTGAGCCAAAGCCAGAAGTGTATTCAAAAGTAATAGTAAATATAAAGGAAGAACTTACACTTCTCCTCCCTTATGGATCCACTTCTGACTTTGGCTCAAAAACTGCCAGAAAAAAAACAAAAAACAAGTAGAAACTTAGCCTAAGTCCTTCCTTTATTTTTTCCCATTCCTTTGAATTGACTTCTGGATTTGGCTCAAAAAAACTGAATGAAGAACTGCCACAAAAACTGCAGCAAAAAGCAGTGTGTGACTGTAGGCTTCCAATGGCCTAGGGGCTTTTCCATACAAAGGGAAACACCTCAGCACTTATCTCCCATGTTGAAATCTAGGATACCTGAACCTTGTTTTTTCAGGCAGCAGATGTGGAGGGAAGATTAAGCTGCCCCCATAGACTTTAGACCAGTGTTTCCCAACCAGGGTGACTCCAGCTGTGGCAAAACTACAACTCCCAGCTGTTCTGTCATACTGGGAATTAGAGATGAGCGAACTTACAGTAAATTCGATTCGTCACGAACTTCTCGGCTCGGCAGTTGATGACTTATCCTGCATAAATTAGTTCAGCCTTCTGGTGCTCCGGTGGGCTAGAAAAGGTGGATACAGTCCTAGGAAAGAGTCTCCTAGGACTGTATCCACCTTTTTCAGCCCACCGGAGCACCTGAAAGCTGAACTAATTTATGCAGGAAAAGTAATCAACTGCCGAGCCGAGAAGTTCGTGACGAATCGAATTTACTGTAAGTTCGCTCATCTCTACTGGGAATTTTAGTTGTGCAACAGTTGGAGGCACCCTGGTTGGGAAAATTGTAATAGGGAAATATGAAACACCAAACCTACTTGGGTTTTGTTCTTTGACATTTTTTCACTCTCCATGGGTGGTTTTTGGCTGCGGAGACTGTGTGCGCTAAAGCTATGCCGTTATTTTTTTTCTTCCAGGGAATCTTGGTGTTTTGTCGCCAATAGACTTCTGGAAGGAAAAAAAAAAAACGCCAAGAAAAACACAATGGGAGTTTGACATTGGTGATTTTTGAAAACTTTTTTTTTTCGCAAAATTTTTCTATAGTAATCCTTGAGTCACATGATAAAGGCATCACCTGACCTGTTATGATACAAAAGCAAGGGAAAAAATGACAAAGAACCCCCCCCCCCCCCCCCAAAAAAAAAAAAAAAAGACACAAATACAAAAAAACAACAACTAAATCTTGGAAGTGCAAAATGAAGAGGCAGTTTTTTGCCTTTTTTATTTTTAGTGATTTTTTTTTATTGTTTATTGATTTTATAATTAATATAACAAAGTAGGGAAAACTAAACAAGCACAAAAAAAAAACTAATTAAAGAAAAACAAAAAAACTAAAGAAAGACCATGCCATCAATGAAAACATCCAAAATGAGATATCATTTTCACGATATAATACAGGATGTATAAAGGATGTATAAAACGTCAATAAATAGGTATGATTAACACATATACCATTAATAAGAATATATAAAGAGTAACAAGAGAATCTAGAACAAGAAATGAGTATCCGGTTAAGCAATAGGAAAAAGCAAAATATAAAAAAAAAATTTAGAAAGATAATTTGTGGCTTTTTTTTTTTTTTTAAAGTTTAAATAAATAAATACATTTAATAAATAAATAAATAAATAAAATAAATAAATGAATAAATAAAAATAAATAAATAAATGCATAAATAAATAAATACATAAATAGATATATGCATGCATAAATAAAATAAAAAATACACAAATAAATAAATACATAAATAAGTTGGGTATGTAGTGCATTTATAGCTGTTACAGACCTAAATAAAATAAATAAATAAAATAAATAAATAAATAAAAATAAGTAAATGCATACATACATAAATAAATACATAAATAAATACATACATACATAAATTAAAAAAAAACACACAAATAAATAAATACATAAATAAGTTGGGTATGTAGTGCATTTATAGCTGTTACAGACCTAAATAAAATAAATACCGTAAATAAAATAAAAAATGAATAAATAAATAAAAATAAATGCATACATACATAAATAAATACATAAATAAATAAATAAATACATACATACATAAATAAAAAAAACACACACAAATAAAGAAATACATAAATAAATAAACACATAAATAAGGTTGGGCATGTAGTGCATTTATAGCTGTTATAACCCCTGACCCTTATATGACATTCTCATGCATAAGAAGGTAAGACTCACACAGTTAAGGCCTTAAAGAACTTTTAGCCCATTATCATGGAGTTACTAAAATGTAATGAACTCCCATACATTGAAGAGCAGTGGGGGTGGTTTATCCTAGGTCACTTTATAACATTCCGACATTGAAGTCCCCGTTTTTTTTTGCCTTTAGTAAATAACAAGGTAATTGTGCGGCAATGGCTGACAAGGTTTATTTGATTCTACCCCAAGAAACTAAACATCTTTCATGGTGTAAGTTTTCACCAAGGATCCTGGAAGCCATCTGAATGTCTACTATTTACACTGGAGACCACAGGGGTTCTGACCTTGCCTTAAAATACCAAACGTCTGCTTTTGAAATGGCTAAACGCTCCCATGTAAAGAGTCTGTAAATCTGGTTTCAATAGCCGGTGATTAGAGGCTGATCCCAGAGGTTTAGAGTAAGTACCCGCCTGAGCAATCAGCGCACAGGGCACAAGCGGCCTCCAAAAAAAAAAAAAGCGACGCAACGGGAGGCTGGTAGTAGTGGGTTCGTAACAATCACCTAAAATTGAAGCACAAAACGCTGATGTTTCGTGTCGGGGATTACAGATAAATGCTCAGTTTATTCCATCTAGTTTGGATATCTGTCCTAAGAGCAGTGTTTTCTCGAATAGTGCGCCTCCACCTGTTGCAAAACTACAACTCCCAGCATGGCCGGACAGCCGTTAAGAGTTGTAGTTTTGCAACAGCTGGAGACAAGGGGGGGGGGGGGGGGATTTATCAAAACCTGTCCAGAGAAAAAGTTGACCAGTTCTAGGGATCGACCAATATCGTTTTTTTTTAGGGCCGATACCGATAATCGGTGGAGGTTAGGGCCAATAGCCGATAACTTATACCGATATTCCGGTATAAGTTATCAGCTATTTATCCCCCCGCGACACCGCTGCAGATCATTGATTTAAAGCGGGCGCTTTAAATCAATGATCTGCAGTGGCTTTTGCGGTGCCATAGGCCGCCGCCGCCACCCGCTTCTCTCCCCCTGCCTGTCCGGGGGTCCTGAGACCTATCACCGCCACCGCTCCCCCAACCACCGCACCGGCCCCCCCCGCACCGCACCGGCCCCATTGCCTCCCCCATCCCCGGTTTTATAATTACCTGTTCCCGGGATCCACTCCACATCTGGCTTCGGTGGTGTCCTCCTGAACTGTCACTGTGCGCACTGACGGTGACGTCACGTCGCACACGTCACTCGTCATTGCGCACAGCATAACGCAGGACGCGTTGGGGGGGGGGGGTTGCGGTGCGGTGGGGGTGGGGCATTATCGGCTTATCAGCAAGGTAATTGCCGATACCGATAATGCCCAAAATCGTGATTATCGGGCGATAATATCGGCCATACCGATAATATCGGCCATACCGATAATCAGTTGACCCCTACCAGTTGCCCATAGCAACCAATCAGATTGCTTCTTTCCTTTTTAACAAGGCATCTGCAAAATGAAAGAAGCGATCTGATTGGTTGCTATGGGGAACTTTTCCTTTTACAGGTTTTAAAGGAAAAATGTCACGTGTTTGCTCCCACACTAACCACAGGTACTGATGGATAGTGCGGGAGACGCTGATTCCTACGATCCCTACCTTGGCCGGATCCGGCCGGCCGTTCGCCCGTAATCTTAGTTTTATTATACCTGGAAATCTGGCTGTAACTGGCACGGGCGGGGCTTCTGTAGCTTAACTTGCACTGACCTCAGCACCGCCCGTCCGCAGCGCCGCTCGCTTATGAATATTCATCCCCGCGCGGCGGACGGGTGGCACTGACGTCAGTGCAAGTTAAGCTACAGAAACCCTGCCCGTGCCAGTTACAGCCAGATTTCCTGATATAATAAAACTAAGATTACGGGCGAACGGCCGTGCGGATACGGCCAAGGTAGGGATGGTAGGAATAAGGGTCTCCCGCACTATCCATCAGTACCTTTGCATAGTGCAGGAGTGAACATGTGACAGTTTTCCTTTAATAAATCTCCCCCAAAATCTTTGGGAAACAATACTTTAGGGTATGTTCACAGGGCGGAATTTCCGTTCAGAATTCCGCAGAAGAATTCCGGCGGAAATTCCACCGTTATTCACTGCTAATTGATTTAAATGGGATCCCGCTGTCCCATTCAGACTGCAGAATTTCCGTAGCGAGCATTCCACCACATGAAATTCTGCTTTCCGCATTCCCGTCAAAATATAAGACTAGGTTCATATTTTGCGGAATTCCCTGTTGGATTCCAATTGAAATCAATGGGGATTTGTATTTCACCTAAATTCTGTTTTTAAATAACACAGAATTCCGCCGAAATTCCGCTGCAGTTTCTGCAGAATTTAGCGATTCTGTTCAGCAAACTTTGCTGAATGGAATTTCTGCAGAATTGCAGAAATTCTGCCGTGTGTACATACCCTTAGGCTATGTTTGCATGGGCGAAAACATGTGGACATTTGTCATATTTTCTTGATTTGGCGGCACTAGGACCGCTCGGAAATTGTCCGTCTTCATACCGATTCAATGGGTCTGCGGACCGTGTGTATAAAGCATCAGTGAATAGGTACGATTAACACATACCTCGGAAATGTCAGGAACTGTCCAGAGTAGAAAAGATTTGCTATTGGGTGTAACACCTGCGCTCCGGCCGGACACGCCAGCTGTGAGCACTCTTTGCTTATGTCCCCACTGCTGGCGGGGCTGGGATTCGCATTGAGGGACGCGCCAACATTTGAATCCCAGCCTGTCACTCACCTCCCTCATCTTCGGCCTCTCCTTGCCCCCGCCTCCTAGGGTGCGCGCCGGAGTTCTTTCACTTAAAGGGCCCGTGCTCAATTAATCAAGTGTCTACACCTGTCCTCTGTCCTTAAATATCAGCTCCTCTCTTGGTTCCCCGTCGGATCTTTGGTTGCCTATTGTCATAGTGAAAGTTCTGTGTCTTTGTTTCTGTGCTCCTGTTCCTTGCTACCTTACCTCCCCTGCACCCGTGCCAGTCTCCTTCTATGCCACGCCACCTCCCAGCTACCTGTGTGGACGAGTCGTGCCAGGGGTAGCGACCTGGGTGCCGCCTGCCTTAGACTCCGCTCCCTGGCATGGCTCATGTCATCATCCACACAGGCCTAGAGGATCCCACACCTGCCGTGACCCGTTACATTGGGATATATTAATGCTCTGGACAGTTCCTGACACGGACAGAGGTGGCAGCAGAGAGCACTGTGGTCAGAGTGGAAAGAACTACACAACTTCCTCTGTAGCATACAGCAGCTGATAAGTAGTGGAAGGATTAAGATTTTTAAATAGAAGTAATTAACAAATCTATAGAACTTTCTGGCACCAGTTGATTTAAAAACATTTTTTCCCCCCCTCTGGAGTTCCCCTTTAATGCCAACACCTATCCGAAGAGTCGTTGCCTTTTTTTGTGCATCAAACCAAGTGACTATCACTATTGAGCTTGTGTACCACTACCGCTAAGGCTTCCTTTACATATATGTGTTGTCAGTTTTATTTTTTTCCCTCCGGCACTGCAGAAAATGCACCGAAGAGAAAATAAAGCAGGAACTGATTCCATTCATTTGAATGGGACAGTTCACAATCATCCGGTGTCTCAGTTTGGACACTGGATGATTGGACTCGCCAGTCCGGCACAGACAGGGGAATGCATTTTGCTGCGTTCCCCCGTTCAACGATCACAAATAATGGACGCCGTATGATACACAACTGATGCGCTTCTGGCATCAGTTGTGGCATCAGTTGTGGCGAGTTTCGCCCAGTTTCGCCGGATATATGTAAGGTTATTGGGGGAGATTTATCAAAACCTGTCCAGAGGAAAAGTTGCTGAGTTGCCCATAGCAACCAATCAGATCGCTTCTTTCATTTTGCAGAGGCCTTGTTAAAAATGAAAGCAGCGATCTGATTGGTTGCTATGGGCAACTGGGCAACATTTCCTCTGCACAGGTTTTGATAAATCAATCTCCCCCATTGTGCTTGCACAAAAGCAAAAATAAATTGGGGGAGATTTATCAAAACCTGTGCAGAGGAAGAATGGGGCAGTTGCCCATAGCAACCAATCAGAGCGCTTCTTTCATTTTTAAAGAGGCCTGTGAAAAATGAAAGAAGCGATCTGATTGGTTGCCATGGGCAACTGCACTACTCATCTTCTACACAGGTTTTGATAAATCTCCCCCATTGTCTTTTGTTTCGGCAACATTTCCAGAAACATTTCCTACAACTTTTGGTAAGTTAGTATCTTTAGTATTTTTTGTTGTTACTTTTAATTTTTTAATTTTTTTTAAATAGGCGCATTTCTATATTTGATGTATTGTTTGCTCTTGCCTATGCCTCCATTATAAATGTATAGATTGATTTTTTTAAACTAAAGTGAAATTTAGTATAGGCAAATATCTTAGGTCAGTGTTCCCCAACCAGGGTGCCCCCAGCTGTTGCAAAACTACAACTTCCAGCATGCCCGGACAGCCTTCGGCTGTCCGGGCATACTGGAAGTTGTAGTTTTGCAACAGCTGAAGGCAGCCTGGTTGAAAAACGCTTTTTTTAGGTAGACATCAGAAACTGCTGACAGAAATGCAGAGTGATTAGGAAGTGATCTCTATTGACAGAGAAACAATACAGACAGGGCTGAGAGCTGCACTGAAATCGACTCCCCTAGGCCCAGTCTGATGGCTCCTGCAGATCTGTGTTACGGCTCCCGAAAGTAAACAAACCTTGGACTTTTCCTTTTGTTTTCGCCGCAGCCCATTGTTTGCGCTGACAACAATCCCAGAGAGGATCTGAAAAACAAAGCCGGGCAGGAATACATGAATGGGACATGCATGGCACCCGACCACAGGAGGATGGCACCAATCCCTTTGAATAGCTATACAAACAAAAAGCTACACGGGAAGACAGCCAACTCTGCTTCGGGCAATTTTAATATATTAAAAAAATAATAATTAAATTAGTCCCGGAGCTCCAGAGCTTTAATATTTGATTTTAGATTTTAGGACTCCTTGTGATGTAGATGATATACCGTAACTATGAATATATACAGTGAACCAAAAAAGTATTTAGTCAGCCACCAATTGTGCAAGTTCTCCCACTTAAAAAGATGGGAGAGGCCTGTAATTTTCATCATAGGTATACCTCAACTAGGAGAGACAGAATGAGAAAGAAAATCCATAAAATCATATTTGTCTGATTTCTAAAGGATTTATTTGCAAATTATGGTGCAAAATAAGTATTTGGTCAATAACAAAAGTTCATCTCAATACTTTGTTATATACCCTTTGTTGGCAATGACAGAGGTCAAACGTTTTCTCTAAGTCTTCACAAGGTTTTCACACACTGTTGCTGGTATTTTGGCCCATTCCTCCATGCAGATCTCCTCTAGAGCAGTGATGTTTTAGGGCTGTCACTAGGCAACACAGACTTTCATCTGCTACCAAAGGTTTTCTATGGGGTTGAGATCTAGGACTGGCTAGGCCACTCCAGGACCTTGGAATGCTTCTTACAAAGCCACCCCTTCATTGCCTGGGCGGTGTGTTTGGGATCATTGTCATGCTGAAAGACCCAGTCACATCTTCACTGGCCTTGCTGATGGAAGGAGGTTTTCACTCAAAATCTCACGGTACATGGCCCCATTCATTCTTTCCTTTACAGGGATCAGTCGACCTGATCTTTTAGCAAAAAACAGCCCCAAAGCATGATGTTTTCACCCCCATGCTTCACAGTAGGTATGGTGTTCTTTGGATGGAACTCAGCAGTCTTTCTCCTCCAAACTCGACGAGTTGAGTTTTCACCAAAACGTTCTACTTTGGTTTCATCTGACCATATGACATTCTACCAATACTCTTCTGGATCACCCAAATTCTCTCTAGCAAACTTCAGACGGGCCCCGACATGTACTGGCTTAAGAAGGGGACACGTCTGGCACTGCATGATTTGAGTCCCTGGTGGCGTAGTGTGTTACTGATGGTAGCCTTTGTTACTTTGGTCCCAGCTCTCTGCAGGTCATTCACTAGTTCCCCCTGTATTGTTCTAGGATTTTTGCTCACCGTTCTTGTGATCATTTTGACACCACAGGGTGAGATCTTGCGTGGAGTCCCAGATCAAGGGAGATTATCATTTTCTAATAATTGCTCCCACAGTTGATTTCTTCACACCAAGCTGCTTGCCTATTGCAAATTCAGTCTTCCCAGCCTGGTGTAAGTTTACAATTTTGTTTCTGGTGTCCTTTGACAGCTCTTTGGTCTTGGCCATAGGGGAGTTTGGAGTGTGATAGTTTGAGGTTGTGAACAGGTGTGCTTTATACTGATAACAAGTTTAAACAGGTGCCATTAACACAGGTAACGAGTGGAGGACAGAGGAGACTCTTAAAGAAGAAGTTACAGGTCTGTGAGAGCCGGTGCATTGCCATAGAATGAAATTTGCCATAGAATGAAATGCTCCGCCTCCATCACATCCTATTGGCTCACACTTGTCACGTGACATATTTAACCGTCACGCATTGACGCGCACAGCAGTCTCAGTTTGGCTATCACAGGGAGAGGATCTCCTCTCTCTGTGATAGCTGAAGCTAAACGGAGCTCACATGGGCTCTGTGGCCCGATTCAATCGGGCCATAGAAGCTCATACATTTACTCAGCTCATACGGCTCATACATTTACTCTTTTATTACATTTACTGTTTTATAGATCTACAGCGCTATCGGGATCCCTATGCCCGATATCGCTGTCAGCGTGCCTCCCACCAGCGCAATCGATCGTCAGCGCTATCGGGACCCCAATGCCCGATAGCGCTGTCATCAGCGTGCCTCCCCGCGAGCGCTTACTACACCCCACGCCCGCAGCTCTACACCCCCTCCCCTGTTAACTCTCAGGGAGCGGGGAACATACAGTACAGCATCGGGCGCGGGTAAAGTAGCACTGCGCAGGCGCAGTACTACTCAAATAGTGTAGGGCTAAAGTTAGTATTGCGCGTGCTCAGTTGTCCTTCCCTACGCAATTTGCGTAGGGAGGCCAGCTGGCCATGCGCAGTCTGTATGCCTTGCAATAGAATGAGATTTGCCTTCGGATGGCTCCGTGCAGCTTCAGCTATCACAGGGAGAGTAGATCCTCTCCCTGTGATAGCCAAACTGAGACTGCTGTGCGCGTCGATGCGTGACGGTTAAATATGTCACGTGACAAGTGTGAGCCAATAGGATGTGATGGAGGCGGAGCATTTCATTCTATGGCAAATTTCATTCTATGCAATGCACCGGAATTCTTGCTTGTTTGTAGGTGACCAAATACTTATTTTCCACCATAATTTGCTAATAAATTCTTAAAAAATCAGACAATGTGATTTTATGTATTTTTTTCTCATTATGTCTCTCATAGTTGAGGTATACCTATCATGAGAATTACAGGCCGCTCATCTTTTTAAGTGGGAGATCTTGGACAATTGGTGGCTGGCTAAATACTTTTTTTGCCCCCCTGTATATATATACACAAACATCTAAAACCAATATTATTGATTTGAGTGATGACAAGTTATCTTTAGTGCTGCGGAATATGTTTGGGGCCACTTGCAATATTTCTGCAGCCTTGTACACATTGCCATCGGACTCCGCTATTCGGAGTTCTGTCCGCAATCCGGCCAGAAAGATGCGAGTTTAGCATAGAAAAAAATAGTGCAATTTTTAAATCCTGTAAAATGACCAGGTCATGATGGACCCCATGCAAGTGAATGGGGTCTGCCATGACCCGGTAGTAGCCGTTTGCATACGACCTGTTTCAGGGTCCAATCGGTTAAAAACAAAACAAAAAAACAGTCGATCGGACCCTTAACGGGTCGGATGCAAATGACCGTGTGAGCCTTGCCTACCATGTACTATTTAAAGGGGTACTCCAGAGGAAAAAATATTTTTTTTTCAAATCAACTGGTGCCAGAAAGTTATACAGATTTGTAAATTACTTCTATATAAAAACCCTTCCAGTACTTATCAGCCGCTGTTTGCTCCAGAGAAAGTTGTGTAGTTCTTTCCGGTCTGACCACAGTGCTCCCTGCTGCCACCCCTGTCTAGGTAAAAAAAAAAAAAACTTTCCAGAGGAAAAGTAAATCCCCATAGCAAACCCCTCCTGCTCTTGACAGTTTCTGATTTGGATAGAGGTGGCAGCAGAGAGCACTGTGGTCAGATTGGAAAGAACTACACAACTTCCTCTGGAGCATACAGCAGCTGATAAGTACTGGAAGGGTTACAATACAGGAATTTAGGTGCACTACTGTGGTAAATGTATACAGTGACATTGGCTATCCCTCAACACTGATGTTAAAATTGAGACATTCGCCAGTATATCCTTAGATGAAGGACACACCGGAGCCCGCACACCAACGCCAAGGTTTCTCAAGTAATGAGATAAACAGGCACTCCATAGAGTAGTAACGTCAGAACCCGTGGTGAAATAATTGTTATACAAATTACTTGCTCACCCTGGGTGGTTGTGCAAATTCATACACAACAATGATGTAAGCGTAGGATAATGGTAGGTCGACTGCTGCCCTCCGGTAGATATTTGCAGTATAGGATAAGGCTTCAAAGGAACCCGGCTCAATCGGCGCTGAACGACCACAACAGGTGAACGGTTAAAAGGAATTTATTTGACGAGAATGCAACGCGTTTCGCTGCGCATGCGCAGCGAAACGCGTTGCATTCTGGTCAAATAAATTCCTTTTAACCGTTCACCTGTTGTGGTTGTTCAGCGCTGATTGAGCCGGGTTCCTTTGAAGCCTTATCCTATAAGGTTTCTCAAGTGGCACGGCACCTAACACTAACCTACCTGTTTGTGATAAGCAAAAACCAGGGACCAGTGGGCAATTACAGCAGCATTACTTGCAGCCTGCTCCCAGTTACCTCCAGTGTGGCTGGGCACACATACAATGGGAGGAGGGAGGCAGACTACAAGCCCCACCTAAGTTGGCTGATATGTGTGCCGGCCTCATAGGTGAACCTTAATGCTGCCTTAAAGGGGTAACTCCGGTGAAAACCTTTTTTCTTTTACATCAACTGGTGGCAGAAAGTTAAACATATTTTTAAATGACTTCTATTAAAAAATCTTAATCCTTCCTGTACTTATTAGCTGCTGAATACTACAGAGGAAATTCTTTTCTTTTTGGAATGCTCTCTGATGACATCAAGAGCACAGTTCTCTCTGCTGACATTATAATAATAATAATAACAACACTTTATTTATTGTTGTCCTTAGTGGGATTTTAACCCAAGTCCCCAGCACTGCAAGGCAGCAGTGCTAACCACTAAGCCACCATGCTGCCCTTAGCATACATCTGCTATGCATGGATGCTAAAATGGACAGAGATGTCAGCAGAGAGCACTGTGCTCGTGATGTCATCAGTGTTCCAAAAAGAAAGGAATTTCCTCTGTAGCATTCAGCAGCTAATAAGTACTGGAAGGATTAAGATTTTTTAATAGAAGTAATTTACAAATATGTTTAACTTTCTGCCACCAGTTGATTTAAAAGAAAAAAAGTTTTCACCGGAGTACCCCTTTAATAGAGATCAAGGCGCATTAAATGTGGAGTTTATACACCTCCAAGTACTGGAAGGGTTAAGATTTGTAATAGAAGTAATTTACAAATCTGTATAACTTTCTGGCACCAGTTGATTTGTGATTGATATGGGACATATAAGAAGTTTATATCAGGGTGGGTCCGGGTGCTAAGTCCCCCACTAATTACAAGCATAAAGAAGCAGAAGAGCCCAAGTACACCTGCTATGCCCCTTTATCTCCGCTCTGCACACTTAGTATAGCTCAAGCGAGCGGTATACAGAATTGCCTGAAGTCTCACAAACTTGCATTGTAATTCGGTATACCGCTCGCTTTAGGTACCTGAAATGCTCCTTTTTTCTAGAGATTGGTGGGGGTCTCAGCAACTGGACTCCCACTAGTACAAACTTGTTGGAATGATAGGTACGCTTTAACCTCAATGAAAGTTATGTAAACAGTTCAGCTGTTTTAGGGCTTCCTCACCACCTCCTGCAGCCTGGAGAGGGGAAGGGTTTCTTAATTTCAAAAGGTTGGACCTGCATCTACTGGACATTTATAACATACCATGCCGGTATGCCTTAAAGCGTACATATCACAGAAAAATATAATGCTTCTGTATGTTACTTACTAGGTCATGCAGATTCTTCCCTTTTTTATGTGTCTAGCTTCTGTATTTGGCTCACATATCCCTCTGTTCTGCTGCTTACTCATTCTGACATCCAGTGCTCAGGAAGGAGCGTGTCTGAGACAAGCACTGAGCCCACCCTCACTCACCATGCATTCACTTCCTCTCTGAGTCTTCTGTGCTGTTCTGTGTCTCTTTATCCAATCTCTGAGGATGCTCTGTAACCCCCTCCTCCCTGTTTTATTGCTGCAGTCTGATAGGACAGGAGTGAGCACAGAAGAGTGCTAGTCCTGCCCTCACTTTTCTCACTGTTCTTCAGCTGGGAAAAAGATGATGCTGCAGCCAGACAGGATTATTTTCTGGATGGTATTGGGACCTCTAGACTTTTTTTTTTTTTTTTTTATAAGCCATGATATCTATAAAAAGGAGACAATTTTTAAATGAAATATAGTAGAAATGTTATTTTGCCAAGATGTACAACATATAAAAAGTTTTTGAGTCTGACAGTGGCCATTTAGCTGTCCAGATGGGTATACCCCTTTAAGGGGCCCAGACCACTCTCATTCTGATCTGGTAGACTTCAAATCTAAAAAAATGAAATGATGATGCACATGAGGAATATGTATATATATGTATCTTACCTTAACATAGTATACAAAGTACAATGTTCAAATGTTATTCAGTTGGTAGCACTGCCACCTGGATGTCAAGTGTAGTACTGCAGTACACTGCATCCACACTGACATTGTTGAAATTACAATACATCGATAAGTGTATACTGATATAATAATAAAATTGCTATTACAGTTCATGAAATCCCAAATCGAATAAATAGAGAGGAACTATAACTACAATATAACTAGAAATCTCCAGAGGAACTACAGGGAAGAGATTCATGACACACCTGGGGTCAAGTATCGAACCACATGTGAAAAATGAACATGCATCAACTATTGCAACATTTGTTCCATAATTGGTGACAGCTTTAACAGAGCATAACTAGGGATTATACTACATCAAGGCTGTGTTCACACCTTCAGTTTTTTTCATGAAACTTTACAGCCCCACAAAATAGCTTTTTTTTCTAGAAAAACCTATCTATCTATCTATCTATCTATCTATCTCCTATCTATCTTATATCTATCTTTCTATCTATCTCATATCTATCTATCTTATATCTATCTATCTGTCTATCTCATATCTATCTATCTATCTATCTATATTCCAGAAGAGCAGCACTACTACAAAAATAAAGAAAAAATAAAGAGGGTGCTCGCAGAGGCAAGAGCCTTGGTCAGGGGCTCACTCAATATAGCAATCCAATGATTCCACAGCGCACCAAAACAATTATTTCCAAAATAAACAGTGATTTTATTCCATATCCAGTGTTACAAATATGCTACGTTTCAGCAGCCTCTCACCGCCATTTTCAAGCTTGAGAAAGGCTGCAAGTGGGCAGCCGAAACATCGCTATGCCGCCAGGCTAATAAATACTACCTACACCTTTTGCATTTGAATTTGTAGTGCTGCAATTTTTTCTTTCTATCTATCTCCTATCTTTCTATCTATCTATCTATCTATCTATCTAGAAATCCAAAGAAAAACAGCACTCCTGGAGCTTCGTATGAATGGGTGCACGCAGAACCGGACCTTGGTTAGGGGTCCACAGGCTTCACAGTAAAAATACAGAAATCTGCAGCACACAGGTCCAATGTGGTGAAAACAGAAAAAGTTTTAATCCATAATGTGAATGGCTCACCCAGCCTTTCTTTCGAGCTTGAGAACAGCTGGGTGAGCCAGCAGAAACGTCACTGTAAGACATTCACATTATGGATTAAAACTTTTTCTGTTTTCACCACATTATACCTGTGTGCTGCAGATTTCTGTATTTTTTATATCTATCTATCTATCTCCTATCTATCTATCTCTCATATCTATCTATCTCCTATCTATCTATCTATCTATCTATCTATCTCATATCTATCTATCTATCTATCTATCTATCTCCTATCTTTCTATCTATCTATCTCTTATCTTTCTATCTATCATCTACATTCTTATATATGAATATGCAGCCCATTTGCACTGGATGATCCATATTAGGAAGTGAAGGGCACTTACTAGTTGCAGTTATAGGATGACTGATGTGGGGCGGGGGTGTAATGGTCCCGGAGGTGTTGGTAGGGCCCCTCTGGGATGTATTTTTGTGCCACTGTGCGGGGTCATTAGTAGGCCTGTGTATGGAGGGACCACCATTAGCGGGGGAGCTGGGCCTCAGTTTGGACAACTAATGTGTTCAGTCTGTTTGCAGGTTTATTTAGTGAATGTTAGTTTTGGGGATTGTTTGCCTTCACTTCCCTTCCTGTCACTTAGCAGAGGAATCTCCCAGCCAGAGGAACCAGTGACACCAGCAGGGCTATAGCCCATAAACCATTATTAATAGACTCAAGTGCCTTGTTTAACCATGGGGGGCGAGGTGTTTGTATTGACATGGTAATGCAGCTCAGTCTAGGAAAGGGCTTTGAAATGCTCAGTTGGTTTAGGCCCCGGCAGCTACTTTTCCCTTTCCACATTATCTTGTGATTTATGTGCTTGTGCTTCATGGCTAATAGTAACCCTGGGGCAGTGGTCTCCAAACTGCCAACCTCCAGCTGTTGCAAAACTTCAACTCCCCTGGACAGCCAACGGCATGCTGGAAGTTGTAGTTTTGCAATAGGCGGAGAACTTGAGATTGGGGAACACTTGCATTAGACCAGTGGTCCCTAAAGTGTGGCCCTCTGGATATTGGACAACTACAACTCCCAGCATGCCCAGACAGCTGTTGATACACCCTAAATAACATGTGACCAAGTTTAATCTAAATAACTCCAGTCTTTTGGAATTTGTGTGGGAACATGAAGCGTACATATATATATATACATATATAAACGTACATATATATATATATATATGCATAATACTTATACTGTATACATATACACATATATGTATACACATACATACATATATACATACACACATACATCATATATACATACACACATACATCATATATACATACACACATACATCATATACACATACATCATATACACATACATACATACATATACACACACACACATATATATACATTACACATACATACATATATACATACACACATACATCATATATACATACACACATACATCATATATACATACACACATACATCATATACACATACACACATACATCATATACACATACATACATACATATACACACACACATATATATACATTACACATACATACATATATACATACACACATACATCATATATACATACACACATACATCATATACACATACATACATACGTACATACATACATATACACACACACACATATATATACATTACACATACATACATGTATACATACTTCATGTACACATACATACATATATATATATATACATACATACAGAAATACATCACATACACACACATGTATATAAATATATATATATATATATACATATATATATGTGTGTGTGTGTGTGTGTGTGTGTGTGAATATATATTATCATTGAACTTACCGTACATTTTTTTTATTTATGTCAGTGAAATGTAAATCATTTTATATGTACTGGATACAGTTGCAATTTTAGCACAACATTTTAAGCTTCACACAGATTTTTTTTTATATATTTTTGTGTGGCTTGTATAAGGCTGGAATTCTTTTTTGTGAAGTAATGAAGTCAATAGGGAATTATGAAACACCATACCCACTTGGCATTTTTTCCTTTGGCATTTTTTCACTTATCTTTTGCATTTTTCTGCGGTTTTGGGGCTCAGTTGCAGTTTTCCAAAATCTCAGCATGTTGAAACTATTGTGTTTTTTTGGTCAAAAAATGTTTTTTTTTTTTTTTTCCTCTCCCACAGAAGTTTATGGGACAAAAAAATATGTGGGTTAAGCATTCATTATTTATTTTTGGCAGTTTTTCCCCCCATAATTTCTTCAACAGAAATTATATGACTTGTCACGATAAAAACAGAAGGGAAAGAAATGACAAAAAAAGCCAAAACTAGAACCCACTTTATTTGAGACAACGCCACAAAAACTGCATCTTAAAGTGCAAAATAACAGGGCAAAAAACACTGAAAAAGTGTTGGAATTTCATCCCCTGCGTTTTTTCACTACAAGTCAAGTGATTCATGTGACTTGAGGATTGGAGGGAAAAAAAAACAAAAAACAGAAAAACACCAACATTAAATACACATTAGATTTCCTTAAAATACCTTGAGAATAATGGGGAGATTTAGCAAAATCTGTTCAGAGGAAAAGATAGCAACCAATCAGATCGCTACTTTCATTTTTCAGAGGCCTTTTCAAAAATGAAAAGCGATCTGATTGGTTGCTATGGGCAACTCAGCAACTTTTCCTCAGTTCAGGTTTTAATAAATCTCCACAAAAGGGTGAAAAGAAAAACACTGTGTGGTTATGGCAGTTTCGGACCCAAAAATACTAAACGAGTATGCCTATTTTTGGGCATGTTTTTGTCACAAGTGTAATCACTGTCTTTGTATGGTGTTTTTCTTGAAGTCTTCTCTATAGCATGTGATCTTAGAAATAAACCTCCAACAGTCGACGGGATTCAAGGCGCTGAGCACAGAAGTAAAAGGGAACTGACATTTATTCACCCATGATGCAACGCGTTTCACAGTAGAACTGCTTCATCAGGCATGAATGCCTGATGAAGCAGTTCTACTGTGAAACGCGTTGCATCATGGGTGAATAAACGTCAGTTCCCTTTTACTTCTGTTCTCAGCGCCTTGAATCTCCTCGACTTTTGGAGGTTTATTTCTAAGATTGCAATTGATTTAGACGTGCCGCAGTCATTGGATATATTTAGTGCCCTGATCCATTGTTGCATTGTAACCTTGTGCGGGAAGCATCAACTTTGCCCAAGCCCCCCTTGTGCAACCTTGTTAATACACTACGGAGCGCTGTCTGTCTTTCTTTCAGTTCTATAGGATGTGAAGAACACCTGAAATTTATTTTCCCAATGTAACAAAATAAACAGTCATGATGTTTATTTATTTATTTATTTATTTTTTAATAAAAAAAAAAGTGTGAGTGTGTCTCCTTCACACATTATTTTCTGGTGTTTTTTTTTTTTCTAATTTTATTTGAAAAACAGCATTTATTTTGTGCTTTGTGCATTTTTATTTATGCAGCTTTTGTAGCATTTTCTTTTCAAATAGTGTATTTTATAAAAAATTTTTTTTTTTTTCCCTGTTGTTCACTTTGCAGCTACTGTAATACACTGCAGATTGACTGCAAAAAAGTCATCAGCTTCTCTACTCCATGTGAACCACTGAAGTGCGCCTGGCTGTGTGACTTGTGTTGCAGGTTTTGTAGCAGTTTGTTATGTGTTGTTTTTCCTTTTATGCATTTGTTTCTCTGGAATGCTCCCACTGTCCCTATCTCCATTGACTGTCTCTTGAGAGTGAAGTATAATTGTACGCACTCATCTGGCCCAAGCACATCCGTCTCCATCTGTCTGGCACCAGGAATGTCTCTGACTGTCTGACTCCTGAGTGTTCAGCTCCGTCCTCCAGGCATATCACTAACCTTCGTGTGACTGTCCCTCTCATAGTCAAGGAAATGATTGCAATATGGACTCTCTCATATCAGCATCTAGTCGTGGGGTGACGCACAGTTTTTTAGCCGTTCTTCTAGTCATATAGGGGGACATTTATCAATGTTTGCTTATGTATTCCTTATTTTAGTTATTTTTTTCTTTTCTGCTCCATGTCTGAGCTGGAGTAAATTTAGTAGGTTTTTTCATGTAATGCGACTTTTTTGCGACTTTCGTACTTGATAAATCTCTGACCACTGCAAGCCAAAAATCACTTTTTGCTTTGGTAAGCAAGATTTTTATTTTTTGCTTAGGACACTGAACAAGAAGTCGCAGAAAAAAGAGAGTAGTCGCAAGTGCAACTTTTTTGCGACAATTTTAAGCAAAACAAAAAACCTACTAAATGCTTTGATAAATGTACCCCATAGAGATAATCATATACCTAGATCATGCTGCATTTTGAGAAAGACTCAAAAACAAAAAAAATAATTTTGCAGATAAAAAACTTGATTCTGTCTGATGTGATGCAGGGATGTTGCTATGCTTCCCTGCACCGGGAGACAGACAGCGCTGCCAGGGGCTAGTGAGGCCTACAGCTTCATTAGCACCATTTGTTGTGAGAACTATTTTACGTGAGCACTAGGGTACTAAGGGGGCACTTTGTGTGTGGAGGGTACTAGGGGGACACCTTATATGTGGATGGCATTAGAGGGCACCTTGTGTGTGGAAAGCACTAGGGAACACTTTGTGTGTGGTGGGACAATATGTGTAAGGGGAGTACTAGGGGAGCACTCTGTGGAGGGTAATAGGGGAGCACTTTTTGGTGTAGAGGGTACTAGAGGAGAACTTTGTGTGTTTGGAGGGACTAAGGTGGCACTTTGTGTGTGGAAGGTACTAGGGGGCACTTTGTGGAGAGTTCTAGGGGGCACTTTGTGGAAGGTACTGGGGGCACTTTGTGGAGAGTTCTAGGGGGCACTTTGTGGAGAGTATTAATGGGGCACTTTGTGTGTGCGGGGCACTGTGTGGAGAGTACTGGGGGGGTATATTGTGGAGAGTACTATGGGTTACTTTGCTTGTGTGGTGTATTAAGGGGCACTTTATGGAGAGTACAGGAGGCTCTTAGTGAAGAGTACTAGGGAAAAACTTTCTGTGTGATGGCACTAAGGATGCACTTTGTGTGTTGAAGGGAATAGGCCGGTACTTTGTGGAGAGTACCGGGAAGCACTTTCTGAAGTGTAGTAGGGGGCAGTTTGCATGTGGGTGTACTAAGGGGGCATATTGTGGAGAATACTAGTGAAGAACTTTGTGTGTGGAGGCACTAAGGAGACAGGGTACTGGGGGGGTACTTTGTGGAGATCACTGGTGAGGTGCTTTGTGTGTGGGGGCACTCAAGGGACACTTTTTTAAGGGGAACTATTGGGACTCTTTCCTGAAAAACACTATATATGCGAAACCAACCCAACAGGGTCAATTTTTTTGAACATTTTGTAATGATGCAGTTTCCCCCTATCATCCTAATAACACAAAATTTAATAATGTGAACAAAATTTGAGAAATCCGTGCTTTTTTTTTGCATATAGATCAGTAAAACATATATGGTATAAATGCTAACAGAACCCCCCATGTCAGTGGTACTATCACTATGTGTAAAATTCAGGAAGAACGTTTTACAAAAAGATCCCATCAGAATAATATACATCAGCATCTATATGCAGTTCAGTGTTCCTGTACACACTAGTCCTACCCATGGTTTTCATAACATATAAAAGAAGAGAAGTTGAGGAAGTAACAAATCCTTATCCTGCGGTGTCTGAGATCTCTAATAAGGGCTCTGACAGGAAGTAGCCTCCATGTTGGATATCTTTGAAGGCGAAAACTGAGCAGAATTTCAAATGATATGATGGAAAGCAAATGTGTTAGACTGCTGATAATATACTGGGACCATGCAGGATGGAAGTGTCACCGTCTGATAATCAATGCAGCTGCCGGGAGGTGAGGAGACACCAGGTAGCCTGGGCAGAGGGAAAGCTTTGTACATGAGGATATTGCTTCATTACTTCTGATCAATGATCCATTCAATTCAACTTGTTAAGGATCCCTGGGGGCAAAATGGAGTTTAAGGAATCACATTTGAGAATATTAGCTCATATGTATATATAAACACGCATACAATGCATAGTGAAAGTATTCGGCCCCCTTGAACTTTTAGACCTTTTGCCACATTTCAGGCTTCAAACATAAAGATATAAAACTGTAATTTTTTGTGAAGAATCAACAACAAGTGAGACACAATCATGAAGTGGAACGAAATTTATTGGATATTTCAAACTTTTTTAACAAATAGAAAACTGAAAAATTGGGCGTGCAAAATTATTCCGACCCTCTAAAGTTAATACTTTGTAGCGCCACCTTTTGCTGTGATTACAGCTGTAAGTCACTTGGGGTAGGTCTCTATCAGTTTTGCACATCGAGAGACTGAAATTTTTGCCCATTCCTTCTTGTAAAACAGCTGGAGCTCAGTGAGGTTGGATGGAGAGCATTTGTGAACAGCTGGAGCTCAGTGAGGTTGGATGGAGAGTGTTTGTGAACAGCAGTTTTCAGTTCTTTCCACAGATTCCACTGGATTCAGGTCTGGACTTTGACTTGGCCATTCTATCACCTGGATATGTGTTACGCCAAGCGCTCCGGGTCCCCGCTCCTCCCCGGAGCGCTCGCTACACTCTCCTCACTGCAGAGCTCCGGTCAGATCCACTGACCCGGGGCGCTGCGATACCGCCTCCAGCCGGGATGCGATTCGCGATGCGGGTAGCGCCCGCTCGCGATGCGCACCCCGGCTCCCGTACCTGACTCGCTCTCCGTCAGTCCTGTCCCGGCGCGCGCGGCCCCGCTCCCTAGGGCGCGCGCGCGCCGGGTCTTTGCGATTTAAAGGGCCACTGCGCCGCTGATTGGCGCAGTGGTTCCAATTAGTGTTATCACCTGTGCACTTCCCTATATCACCTCACTTCCCCTGCACTTCCTTGCCGGATCTTGTTGCCATCGTGCCAGTGAAAGCGTTCCTTGTATGTTCCTAGCCTGTGTTCCAGACCTCCTGCCGTTGCCCCTGACTACGATCCTTGCTGCCTGCCCCGACCTTCTGCTACGTCCGACCTTGCTTCTGTCTACTCCCTTGTACCGCGCCTATCTTCAGCAGCCAGAGAGGTTGAGCCGTTGCTAGTGGATACGACCTGGTCACTACCGCCGCAGCAAGACCATCCCGCTTTGCGGCGGGCTCTGGTGAAAACCAGTAGTGACTTAGAACCGATCCACTAGCACGGTCCACGCCAATCCCTCTCTGGCACAGAGGATCCACTACCTGCCAGCCGGCATCGTGACAGTAGATCCGGCCATGGATCCCGCTGAAGTTCCTCTGCCAGTTGTCGCTGACCTCACCACGGTGGTCGCCCAGCAGTCGCAACAGATAGCGCAACAAGGCCAACAGCTGTCTCAACTGACCGTTATGCTTCAGCAGTTACTACCACAGCTTCAGCAATCATCTCCTCCGCCAGCTCCTGCATCTCCTCCGCAGCGAGTGGCCGCTTCTGGTCTACGACTATCCTTGCCGGATAAATTTGATGGGGACTCTAAGTTTTGCCGTGGCTTTCTTTCCCAATGTTCCCTGCACCTGGAGATGATGTCGGACCAGTTTCCCACTGAAAGGTCTAAGGTGGCTTTCGTAGTCAGCCTTCTGTCTGGAAAAGCCCTGTCTTGGGCCACACCGCTCTGGGACCGCAATGACCCCGTCACTGCCTCTGTACACTCCTTCTTCTCGGAAATTCGAAGTGTCTTTGAGGAACCTGCCCGAGCCTCTTCTGCTGAGACTGCCCTGTTGAACCTGGTCCAGGGTAATTCTTCCGTTGGCGAGTATGCCGTACAATTCCGTACTCTTGCTTCAGAATTATCCTGGAATAATGAGGCCCTCTGCGCGACCTTTAAAAAAGGCCTATCCAGCAACATTAAAGATGTTCTGGCCGCACGAGAAATCCCTGCTAATCTACATGAACTCATTCACCTAGCCACTCGCATTGACATGCGTTTTTCCGAAAGGCGTCAGGAGCTCCGCCAGGATATGGACTCTGTTCGCACGAGGCGTTTCTTCTCCCCGGCTCCTCTCTCCTCTGGTCCCCTGCAATCTGTTCCTGTGCCTCCCGCCGTGGAGGCTATGCAGGTCGACCGGTCTCGCCTGACACCTCAAGAGAGGACACGACGCCGCATGGAGAATCTCTGCCTGTACTGTGCTAGTACCGAACACTTCCTGAAGGATTGTCCTATCCGTCCTCCCCGCCTGGAAAGACGTACGCTGACTCCGCACAAAGGTGAGACAGTCCTTGATGTCTACTCTGCTTCTCCATGTCTTACTGTGCCTGTGCGGATGTCTGCATCTGCCTTCTCCTTCTCTGCTGTGGCCTTCTTGGACTCCGGATCTGCAGGAAATTTTATTTTGGCCTCTCTCGTCAACAGGTTCAACATCCCGGTGACCAGTCTCGCCAGACCCCTCTACATCAATTGTGTAAACAATGAAAGATTGGACTGTACCATACGTTTCCGCACGGAGCCCCTTCTAATGCACATCGGACCTCATCACGAGAGGATTGAACTTTTGGTCCTTCCCAATTGCACTTCTGAAATTCTCCTTGGACTTCCCTGGCTTCAACTTCACTCCCCAACCCTGGATTGGTCCACTGGGGAGATCAAGAGTTGGGGGCCCTCTTGTTCCAAGGACTGCCTAAAACCGGTTCCCAGTAACCCTTGCCGTGACTCTGTGGTTCCTCCCGTAACCGGTCTCCCTAAGGCCTATATGGACTTTGCGGATGTTTTTTGCAAAAAACAAGCTGAGACTCTACCTCCTCACAGGCCTTATGATTGTCCTATCGACCTCCTCCCGGGCACTACTCCACCCCGGGGCAGAATTTATCCTCTGTCCGCCCCAGAGACTCTTGCCATGTCTGAATACGTCCAGGAAAATTTAAAAAAGGGCTTTATCCGTAAATCCTCCTCTCCTGCCGGAGCCGGATTTTTCTTTGTGTCCAAAAAAGATGGCTCTCTACGCCCTTGCATTGACTACCGCGGTCTTAATAAAATCACGGTTAAGAACCGCTACCCCCTACCTCTCATCTCTGAACTCTTTGATCGCCTCCAAGGTGCCCACATCTTTACCAAACTGCACTTAAGAGGTGCTTATAATCTCATCCGCATCAGAGAGGGGGATGAATGGAAAACGGCATTTAACACCAGAGATGGACACTTTGAGTATCTGGTCATGCCCTTTGGCCTGTGCAACGCCCCTGCCGTCTTCCAAGACTTTGTTAATGAAATTTTTCGTGATCTTTTATACTCCTGTGTTGTTGTATATCTGGACGATATCCTGATTTTTTCTGCCAATCTAGAAGAACACCGCCAGCATGTCCGTATGGTTCTTCAGAGACTTCGTGACAATCAACTCTATGCCAAAATAGAGAAATGTCTGTTTGAATGCCAATCTCTTCCTTTCCTAGGATACTTGGTCTCTGGCCAGGGACTACAAATGGATCCAGACAAACTCTCTGCCGTCTTAGATTGGCCACGCCCCTCCGGACTCCGTGCTATCCAACGTTTTTTGGGGTTCGCCAATTATTACAGACAATTTATTCCACATTTTTCTACCGTTGTGGCTCCTATCGTGGCTTTAACCAAAAAAAATGCCGATCCCAAGTCTTGGCCTCCTCAAGCGGAAGACGCCTTTAAACGGCTCAAGTCTGCCTTTTCTTCGGCTCCCGTGCTCTCCAGACCTGACCCATCTAAACCCTTCCTATTGGAGGTTGATGCCTCCTCTGTGGGAGCTGGAGCTGTCCTTCTACAAAAAAATTCTTCCGGGCATGCTGTTACTTGTGGTTTTTTTTCTAGGACCTTCTCTCCGGCGGAGAGAAACTACTCCATCGGGGATCGAGAGCTTCTAGCCATTAAATTAGCACTTGAGGAATGGAGGCATCTGCTGGAGGGATCAAGATTTCCAGTTATTATTTACACCGATCACAAGAACCTCTCCTACCTCCAGTCTGCCCAACGGCTGAATCCTCGCCAGGCCAGGTGGTCTCTGTTCTTTGCCCGATTTAATTTTGAAATTCACTTTCGGCCTGCCGATAAGAACATTAGGGCCGATGCTCTCTCTCGTTCCTCGGATGCTTCTGAAGTTGAACTCTCTCCGCAACACATCATTCCTCCTGACTGCCTGATTTCCACTTCTCCAGCCTCCATCAGGCAAACTCCTCCAGGAAAGACCTTTGTTTCTCCACGCCAACGCCTCGGAATCCTCAAATGGGGTCACTCTTCCCATCTCGCAGGTCATGCGGGCATCAAGAAATCTGTGCAACTCATCTCTCGCTACTATTGGTGGCCGACTCTGGAGACGGATGTTGTGGACTTTGTGCGAGCCTGCACTATCTGTGCCCGGGATAAGACTCCTCGCCAGAAGCCCGCTGGTTTTCTTCATCCTCTGCCTGTCCCCGAACAGCCTTGGTCTCTGATTGGTATGGATTTTATTACTGACTTACCCCCATCCCATGGCAACACTGTTATTTGGGTGGTCGTTGATCGATTCTCCAAAATGGCACATTTCATCCCTCTTCCTGGTCTTCCTTCAGCGCCTCAGTTGGCTAAACAATTTTTTGTACACATTTTTCGTCTTCACGGGTTGCCCACGCAGATCGTCTCGGATAGAGGCGTCCAATTCGTGTCTAAATTCTGGAGGGCTCTCTGTAAACAACTCAAGATTAAATTAAATTTTTCTTCTGCATATCATCCTCAATCCAATGGACAAGTAGAAAGAATTAACCAGGTCTTGGTTGATTATTTACGACATTTTGTTTCCTCCCGCCAGGATGACTGGGCAGATCTTCTACCATGGGCCGAATTCTCGTATAACTTCAGAGTCTCTGAATCTTCCTCCAAATCCCCATTTTTCGTGGTGTACGGCCGTCACCCTCTTCCCCCCCTCCCTACCCCCTTGCCCTCTGGTCTGCCCGCTGTGGATAAAATTTCTCGTGATCTTTCCATCATATGGAGAGAGACCCAAAATTCTCTCTTACAGGCTTCATCACGCATGAAGAAGTTCGCGGATAAGAAAAGAAGAGCTCCTCCCATTTTTTCCCCTGGAGACAAGGTATGGCTCTCCGCTAAATATGTCCGCTTCCGTGTCCCTAGCTATAAGTTGGGACCACGCTATCTTGGTCCTTTCAAAATTTTGTGCCAGATTAATCCTGTCTCTTACAAACTTCTTCTTCCTCCTTCTCTTCGTATTCCTAATGCCTTTCACGTTTCTCTTCTTAAACCACTTATCATTAACCGTTTCTCTCCCAAATCTGTTCCTCCCACTCCTGTTTCCGGCTCCTCGGACATCTTCTCCGTCAAAGAGATTCTGGCATCTAAAAAGGTCAGAGGGAAAACCTTTTTTTTAGTGGATTGGGAGGGTTGTGGTCCAGAAGAGAGATCCTGGGAACCTGAGGACAACATCCTAGACAAAAGTCTGCTCCTCAGGTTCTCAGGCTCTAAGAAGAGGGGGAGACCCAAGGGGGGGGGTACTGTTACGCCAAGCGCTCCGGGTCCCCGCTCCTCCCCGGAGCGCTCGCTACACTCTCCTCACTGCAGCGCTCCGGTCAGATCCACTGACCCGGGGCGCTGCGATACCGCCTCCAGCCGGGATGCGATTCGCGATGCGCACCCCGGCTCCCGTACCTGACTCGCTCTCCGTCAGTCCTGTCCCGGCGCGCGCGGCCCCGCTCCCTAGGGCGCGCGCGCGCCGGGTCTTTGCGATTTAAAGGGCCACTGCGCCGCTGATTGGCGCAGTGGTTCCAATTAGTGTTATCACCTGTGCACTTCCCTATATCACCTCACTTCCCCTGCACTTCCTTGCCGGATCTTGTTGCCATCGTGCCAGTGAAAGCGTTCCTTGTATGTTCCTAGCCTGTGTTCCAGACCTCCTGCCGTTGCCCCTGACTACGATCCTTGCTGCCTGCCCCGACCTTCTGCTACGTCCGACCTTGCTTCTGTCTACTCCCTTGTACCGCGCCTATCTTCAGCAGCCAGAGAGGTTGAGCCGTTGCTAGTGGATACGACCTGGTCACTACCGCCGCAGCAAGACCATCCCGCTTTGCGGCGGGCTCTGGTGAAAACCAGTAGTGACTTAGAACCGATCCACTAGCACGGTCCACGCCAATCCCTCTCTGGCACAGAGGATCCACTACCTGCCAGCCGGCATCGTGACAATATGTGTATTTGTGAACCATTCCATTGTAGATTTTGCTTTATGTTTTGGATCATTGTCTTGTTGGAAGACAAATCTCCGTCCCAGTCTCAGGTCTTTTGCAGACTCCATCAGGTTTTCTTCCAGAATGGTCCTGTATTTGGCTCCATCCATCTTCCCATCAATTTTAACCATCTCCCCTGTCCCTACTGAAGAAAAGCAGGCCCAAACCATGATGCTGCCACCACCATGTTTGATAGTGGGGATGGTGTGTTCAGGGTGATGAGCTGTGTTGCTTTTACACCAAACATAACGTTTTGCATTGTTGCCAAAAAGTTCGATTTTGGTTTCATCTGACCAGAGCACCTTCTTCCACATGTTTGGTGTGTCTCCCAGGTGGCTTGTGGCAAACTTTAACCCCTTAAGGACCAGGCCATTTTACACCTTAGGACCAGAGCGTTTTTTGAACATCTGACCACTGTCACTTTAAGCATTAATAACTCTAAGACGCTTTTACCTATCATTCTGATTCCAAGATTGTTTTTTCGTGACATATTCTACTTTATGTTATTGGTAAAATTTTGTCGATACTTGCATCGTTTCTTAGTGAAAAATTCCAAAATTTGATGAAAAAATTGAAAATTTTGCATTTTTCTAACTTTGAAGCTCTCTGCTTGTAAGGAAAATGGATATTCCAAATAATTATTTTTTTTATTCACATATACAATATGTCCACTTTATGTTTGCATCATAAAATTTACGATTTTTTACTTTTGGAAGACACCAGAGGGCTTCAAAGTTCAGCAGCAATTTTCCAATTTTTCACAAAATTTCCAAAATCACAATTTTTCAGGGACCAGTTCAGGTTTGAAGTGGATTTGAAGGGTCTTCATATTAGAAATACCCCATAAATGACCCCATTATAAAAACTGCACCCCCCAAAGTATTCAAAATGACATTCAGTCAGCATTTTAACCCTTTAGGTGTTTCACAGGAATAGCAGCAAAGTGAAGGAGAAAATTCACAATCTTCATTTTTTACACTTGCATGTTCTTGTAGACCCAATTTTTGAATTTTTACAAGGGGTAAAAGGAGAAAATGTATACTTATATTTGTAGCCCAATTTCTCTCGAGTAAGCACATACCTCATATGTCTATGTAAAGTGTTCGGCGGGCACAGTAGAGGGCTCAGAAGCGAAGGAGCGACGAGGGGATTTTGGAGAGTACGTTTTTCTGAAATGGTTTTTGGGGGGCATGTTGCATTTAGGAAGCCCCTATGGTGCCAGAACAGGAAAAAATACCCACATGGCATACCATTTTGGAAACTAGACCCCTTGAGGAACGTAACAAGGAATAAAGTGAGCCTTAATACCCCACAGGTGTTTCACGACTTTTGCATATGTAAAAAAATGTTTTAAAAATGTCACTAAAATGTGTGTTTCCACCCAAATTTCACATGTATGCAAGGGTTAATAGCAGAAAATACCCCCCAAAATTTGTAACCCCATCTCTTCTGAGTATGGAGGTACCCCATAAGTTGACCTGAAGTGTACTACGGGCGAACTACAATGCTCAGAAGAGAAGGAGTCATATTTGGCTTTTTGAGAGCAAATTTTGCTCGGGGGCATGTCGCATTTAGGAAGCCCCTATGGTGCCAGGACAGCAAAAAATACCCACATGGCATACCATTTTGGAAACTAGACCCCTTGAGGAACGTAACAAGAAATAAAGTGAGCCTTAATACCCCACAGGGGTTTCACGACTTTTGCATACGTAAAAAAAAAAAAAAATTTCACTAAAATGTGTTTCCCCCCCCCAAATTTCACATTTTTGCAAGGGTTAATAGCAGAAAATACCCCCCAAAATTTGTAACCCCATCTCTTATGAGTATGAAGGTACCCCATAAATTGACCTGAAGCGCACTACGGGCAAACTACAATGCTCATAAGAGAGGGAGTCATATTTGGCTTTTTGAGAGCAAATTTTGCTCGGGGGGCATGTCCCATTTAGGAAGCCCCTATGGTGCCAGGACAGCAAAATAACCCCCACATGGCATACCATTTTGGAAACTAAACCCCTTGAGGAACGTAACAAGGGGTACAGTGAGCATTTACCCCCCACTGGTGTCTGTCAGATCTTTGGAACAGTGGGCTGTACAAAATTTTTAATTTGCGCAGCCCACTGTTCCAAAGATCTGTCAGACACCAGTGGGGGGTAAATTCTCACTGCACCCCTCATTACATTCCGTGAGGGGTGTAGTTTCCGAAATGGGGTCACATGTGAGGTTTTGTTTTTTTTGCGTTTGTCAAAACCGCTGTAACAATCAGCCACCCCTGTGCAAATCACCTCAAATGTACATGGTGCACTCTCCCTTCTGGGCCTTGTTGTGCGCCCCCAGAGCACTTTGCGCCCACATATGGGGTATCTCCGTAGTCGGGAGAAATTGCATTACAAATTTTGGGGGGCGTTTTTCCCTTTTACCTCTTGTCAAAATGAAAAGTATGGGGCAACACCAGCATGTTAGTGTAAAAAAATTTTTTTTTTACACTAACATGCTGGTGTAGACCCCAACTTCACCTTTTCATGAGGGGTGAAAGGAGAAAAAGCCCCCCAAAATTTGTTAAGAAATTTCTCCCGAGTACGGCGATACCCCATATGTGACCCTAAACTGTTGCCTTGAAATACGACAGGGCTCCAAAGTGAGAGCGCCATGCGCATTTGAGGCCTAAATTAGGGACTTGCATAGGGGTGGACATAGGGGTATTCTACGCCAGTGATTCCCAAACAGGGTGCCTCCAGCTGTTGCAAAACTTCCAGCATGCCTGGACAGTCAACGGCTGTCCGGCAATACTGGGAGTTGTTGTTTTGCAACAGCTGGAGGCTCCATTTTGGAAACAGTGGCGTACCAGACGTTTTTCATTTTTATTGGGGGAGGGGGGCTGTGTAGGGGAATGTGTATATGTAGTGTTTTTTACTTTTTATTTTATTTTGTGTTACTGTAGTGTAGTGTTTTTAGGGTACAGTCACATGGGCAGGGGGGGTTACAGCGAGTTTGAGCTGCCGCGCAAAATTTGCTGCATCGCAAACTTGCAGCCTGATACTCACTGTAAGCCCCCTGCCCGTGTGAATGTATCCTGTACATTCACAGTGGGGGGGGACCTCCAGCTGTTGCAAAACTACAACTCCCAGCATGCACAGTCCATCAGTGCATGCTGGTAGTTATAGTTTTGCAACAGCTGGAGGCACACGGGTTGGGAAACACTGAGTTAGGAAACAGACAATGTTTCCCAACCAGTGTGCCTCCTGTTGTTGCAAAACCACAACTCCCAGCATTCTCAGGCATGCTGGGAGTAGTAGTTCGGCAACATCTTTAGAGCTAGATGTTGCCGAACTACAACTCCCAGCATGCTTGGAGTTGTAGTTTTGCAACATCTGGAGGACTACAGTTTGCAGACCACTAATACAGTGGTTCCCAATCTGTGCCCTTCCAGATGTTGCAAAACTACAACTCCCAGTATGCCAAAACTGTCCAGGCATGCTGGGAGTTGTAGTTCTGCAACATCTGAAGGGCCAGATGTTACAGAACTACAAATCCCAGCATGCCTGGACAGTAAGGGCATGCTGAGGATGTGTAGTTTTGCAACATCTGGAAGGGTACAGTGGTCTCCAAACTGTGGACCTCCAGATGTTGCAAAACTGCAACTCCCAGCATGCCCAGACGCCAAGGGCTGTCTGGGCATGCTGGGAGTTGTAGTTTACAGGGTCCCTTTACAGCAATGCATGTCGCTTTACGGCGACGTGCATTGCTGTAAAGGGCCCGACCGCGGCTGAAGATCTACTCACCTGTCTCCTCCGCCGCCGTCTTCATCGTCTGGATCCGAGTCTTCAGGGACGAGGTAAGTACCAGGGCCGGTCCCCAGCACTCCCCCGTCCCCCGCCGCGTCCTCCGGTCTTCCTCCCGTCCTCTCCGGACTTTCAGGGGCCGGGCAGGGCGGGAGGAAGTAACCGCCCCCCCCCCCCTGCGATTGGTCGGTTAACTAACCGACAGATCGCAGGGTATAGGAGGAGGTGGCAGGCTTGCCACCTCGCTCCGATACTCCAGCATGGTCCTGGCTGTCTGTGACAGCCGGGATCATGCAAAATTACCGGGCGGTCGGGTCCCAGAGACCCGATCAGCCCGGTATCGCCGCAAATCGCAAGGGCGATTTCCCTTGCGATTTGCGGCGATCGCCGACATGGGGGGCCTACATGGCCCCCCTCGGCGTATGCCCTGGATGCCTGCTGAAGGATTTCAGCAGGCATCCAGTTCCGATCTCTGCCCGGGGCGCGGCAGAGACCGGAAAATGCCATGACGTTGTGGAACGTCATTGGTCCTTAAAGCCCAGGGTGCCATGACGTTCCACAACGTCATTGGTCCTTAAGAGGTTAAAGGGGTATTCCAGGAAAAAAATTTTTTTTATATGTCAACTGGCTCCAGAAAGTTAAACAGATTTGTAAATTACTTCTATTAAAAAATCTTAATCCTTTCAATACTTATGAGCTTCTGAAGTTAAGGTTGTTCTTTTCTGTCTAAATCCTCTCTGATGACACCTGTCTCGGGAAACGCCCAGTTTAGAAGTAAATCCCCATAGCAAACCTCTTCTAAACTGGGCATTTCCCGAGACAGGTGTCATCAGAGAGGATTTAGACAGAAAAGAACAACCTTAACTTCAGAAGCTCATAATTACTGAAAGGATTAAGATTTTTTAAGAGAAGTAATTTACAACTCTGTTTAACTTTCTGAAGCCAGTTGAGATATATATATATATATATATATATATATATATATATATATATAAAAGTTTTTTTTCCTGGAATATCCCTTTAAACAACACTTTTTATGGATATCTTTAACCCCCTTAAGGACCCGGGGTTTTTCCGTTTTTGCATTTTCGTTTTTTCCTCCTTACCTTTAAAAAATCATAACTCTTTCAATCTTTCACCTAAAAATCCATATGTTGGCTTATTTTTTGCCCCACCATTTCTACTTTGTAATGACGTCAGTCATTTTACCCAAAAATCTATGGTGAAACGGAAAAAAAATCAATGTGAGACAAAATTGAAAAAAAAAAACCCGCCATTTTGTAAATTTTGGGGGCTTCCGTTTCTGCACAGTACATTTTTCGGTAAAAATTATACATTCTTTTTATTCTGTAGGTCCATACGGTTAAAATGATACCCTACTTATTTAGGTTTGATTTTGTCGTACTTCTGAAAAAATCTAAACTACATGCAGGAAAATTTATACGTTTAAAATTGTCATCTTCTGACCCCTATAACTTTTTTTTTTTTCGCGTATGGGGCGGTATGAGGGCTCATTTTTTGCGCCGTGATCTGAAGTTTTTAGTGGTACCATTTTTGCATTGATAGGACTTATTGATCTTTTTATTCATTTTTTCATGACATAAAAAGTAACCAAAAATGCACTATTTTGGACTTTGGAATTTTTTTGCACGTACGCCATTGACCGTGCGGTTTAATTAATGATATATTTTTATAATTCGGACATTTCCGCACGTGGCGATACCACATATGTTTATTTTTATTTACATTGTTTTTTTTTTTTATTGGAAAAGGGGGGTGATTCAAACTTATAATAGGGGAGGGGTTAAATGACCTATAACACTGCACACACTGATCTTTTACATTGATCACTGGTTTCTCATAAGAAACCAGTGATCGATGATTCTGCCGCATGACTGCTCATGCCTGGAGCTCAGGCACTGAGCAGTCATTCGGCGATCGGACAACGAGGAGGCAGGTAGGGACCCTCCAGCTGTCCTGTAAGCTGTTCGGGATGCCGCGATTTCACCGCGGCTATCCCGAACAGCTCCCTGAGCTAACCGGCATGGTTTCACTTTCATTTTAGACGCGACGTTCAACTTTGAACGCCGCATCTAAAGGGTTAATAACGCGCGGCAGCTCAATCAATGCTGCGCACTATTAGCCACGGGTCCCAGCCGTTGTTAGAGGCTGGGCCCGACCCGCTATGACGCGGGGCCATGCCGAGGCCTTCCGTTATAGATCGGGAGCGGACTCAGGGCGTACAGGTACGTCCTGGGTCCTTAACAGGTTAAGAAATGGCTTTCTTCTTGCAACTCTTCCATAAAAGCCAGATTTGTGCAGTATACGACTGATTGTTGTCCTATGGACAGAGTCTCCCACCTCAGCTGTAGATCTCTGCAGTTCATCCAGAGTGATCATGGGCCTCTTGGCTGCATCTCTGATCAGTCTTCATCTTGTATGAGCTGAAAGTTTAGAGGGACGGCCAGGTCTTCGTAGATTTGCAGGGGTCTAATACTACTTCCATTTCAATATTATCGCTTGCACAGTGCTCCTTGGGATGTTTAAAGCTTGGGAAATCTTTTTGTATCCCAATCCGGCTTTAAACTTCACAACAGTATCTCGGACCTGCCTGGTGTGTTCCTTGTTCTTCATGATGCTCTCTGTGCTTTAAATGGACCTCTGAGACCATCACATTGCAGGTGCATTTATGCGGAGACTTGATTACACACAGGTGGATTCTATTTATCATCATTAGTCATTTAGGTTAACATTGGATCATTCAGAGATCCTCAATGAACTTCTGGAGAGAGTTTGCTGCACTGAAAGAAAAGGGGCTGAATAATTTTGCACACCCAATTTTTCAGTTTTTTATTTGTTAACAAAGTTTGAAATATCCAATAAATTTCGTTCCACTTCATGATTGTTTCCCACTTGTTGTTGATTCTTCACCAAAAATTACAGTTTTATATCTTTATGTTTGAAGCCTGAAATGTGGCAAAAGGTCGAAAATACTTTCACTATGCACTGTATATATATATATATATATATATATATATATATAATAGTTTGGAGTAGCCGTATTAGTTCAGCGTTGAGGATGCAAAATCATAGTTATTGGACTAAGGCTAAGTTTCTACTTGTTTTTTTTCTGGCAGTTTTTGGGAAAATGCCACTGCATTGTTACGCCGAGCGCTCCGGGTCCCCGCTCCTCCCCGGAGCGCTCGCTACACTCTCCCCACTGCAGCGCTCCGGTCAGATCCACTGACCCGGGGCGCTGCGATTCCGCTTCCAGCCGGGATGCGGTTCGCGATGCGGGTAGCGCCCGCTCGCGATGCGCACCCCGGCTCCCGTACCTGACTCGCTCTCCCTCGGTCCTGTCCCGGCGCGCGCGGCCCCGCTCCCTAGGGCGCGCGCGCGCCGGATCTTTGCGATTTAAAGGGCCACTGCGCCGCTGATTGGCGCAGTGATTCCAATTAGTGTGTTCACCTGTGCACTTCCCTATATCACCTCACTTCCCCTGCACTCCCTTGCCGGATCTTGTTGCCATCGTGCCAGTGAAAGCGTTTCCTTGTGTGTTCCTAGCCTGTGTTCCAGACCTCCTGCCGTTGCCCCTGACTACGATCCTTGCTGCCTGCCCCGACCTTCTGCTACGTCCGACCTTGCTTCTGTCTACTCCCTTGTACCGCGCCTATCTTCAGCAGTCAGAGAGGTTGAGCCGTTGCTAGTGGATACGACCTGGTCACTACCGCCGCAGCAAGTCCATCCCGCTTTGCGGCGGGCTCTGGTGAAAACCAGTAGTGACTTAGAACCGATCCACTAGCACGGTCCACGCCAATCCCTCTCTGGCACAGAGGATCCACTACCTGCTAGCCGGCATCGTGACAGTAGATCCGGCCATGGATCCCGCTGAAGTTCCTCTGCCAGTTGTCGCTGACCTCACCACGGTGGTCGCCCAGCAGTCACAACAGATAGCGCAACAAGGCCAACAGCTGTCTCAACTGACCGTTATGCTACAGCAGTTACTACCACAGCTTCAGCAATCATCTCCTCCGCCAGCTCCTGCACCTCCTCCGCAGCGAGTGGCCGCCTCTGGTCTACGCCTATCCTTGCCGGATAAATTTGATGGGGACTCTAAGTTTTGCCGTGGCTTTCTTTCCCAATGTTCCCTGCACCTGGAGATGATGTCGGACCAGTTTCCCACTGAAAGGTCTAAGGTGGCTTTCGTAGTCAGCCTTCTGTCTGGAAAAGCCCTGTCTTGGGCCACACCGCTCTGGGACCGCAATGACCCCGTCACTGCCTCTGTACACTCCTTCTTCTCGGAAATCCGAAGTGTCTTTGAGGAACCTGCCCGAGCCTCTTCTGCTGAGACTGCCCTGTTGAACCTGGTTTAGGGTAATTCTTCCGTTGGCGAGTATGCCGTACAATTCCGTACTCTTGCTTCAGAATTATCCTGGAATAATGAGGCCCTCTGCGCGACCTTTAAAAAAGGCCTATCCAGCAACATTAAAGATGTTCTGGCCGCACGAGAAATCCCTGCTAATCTACATGAACTCATTCACCTAGCCACTCGCATTGACATGCGTTTTTCCGAAAGGCGTCAGGAGCTCCGCCAAGATATGGACTCTGTTCGCACGAGGCGTTTCTTCTCCTCGGCTCCTCTCTCCTCTGGTCCCCTGCAATCCGTTCCTGTGCCTCCCGCCGTGGAGGCTATGCAGGTCGACCGGTCTCGCCTGACACCTCAAGAGAGGACACGACGCCGCATGGAGAATCTCTGCCTGTACTGTGCTAGTACCGAACACTTCCTGAGGGATTGTCCTATCCGTCCTCCCCGCCTGGAAAAACGTACGCTGACTCCGCACAAAGGTGAGACAGTCCTTGATGTCTACTCTGCTTCTCCACGTCTTACTGTGCCTGTGCGGATGTCTGCCTCTGCCTTCTCCTTCTCTACTATGGCCTTCTTGGACTCTGGATCTGCAGGAAATTTTATTTTGGCCTCTCTCGTCAACAAGTTCAACATCCCAGTGACCAGTCTCGCCAGACCCCTTTACATCAATTGTGTAAACAATGAAAGATTGGACTGTACCATACGTTTCCGCACGGAGCCCCTTCTAATGTGCATCGGATCTCATCACGAGAGGATTGAACTTTTGGTCCTCCCCAATTGCACTTCTGAAATTCTCCTTGGACTTCCCTGGCTTCAACTTCATTCCCCAACCCTGGATTGGTCCACTGGGGAGATCAAGAGTTGGGGGCCCTCTTGTTCCAAGGACTGTCTAAAACCGGTTCCCAGTAACCCTTGCCGTGACTCTGTGGTTCCTCCAGTAACCGGTCTCCCTAAGGCCTATATGGACTTTGCGGATGTTTTCTGCAAAAAACAAGCTGAGACTCTACCTCCTCACAGGCCTTATGATTGTCCTATCGGCCTCCTCCCGGGCACTACTCCACCCCGGGGCAGAATTTATCCTCTGTCCGCCCCAGAGACTCTTGCCATGTCTGAATACGTCCAGGAAAATTTAAAAAAGGGCTTTATCCGTAAATCCTCCTCTCCTGCCGGAGCCGGATTTTTCTTTGTGTCCAAAAAAGATGGCTCCCTACGTCCTTGCATTGACTACCGCGGTCTTAATAAAATCACGGTTAAGAACCGCTACCCCCTACCCCTCATCTCTGAACTCTTTGATCGCCTCCAAGGTGCCCACATCTTTACTAAACTGGACTTAAGAGGTGCTTATAATCTCATCCGCATCAGAGAGGGGGATGAATGGAAAACGGCATTTAACACCAGAGATGGACACTTTGAGTATCTGGTCATGCCCTTTGGCCTGTGCAACGCCCCTGCCGTCTTCCAAGACTTTGTTAATGAAATTTTTCGTGATCTTTTATACTCCTGTGTTGTTGTATATCTGGACGATATCCTAATTTTTTCTGCCAATCTAGAAGAACACCGCCAGCATGTCCGTATGGTTCTTCAGAGACTTCGTGACAATCAACTCTATGCCAAAATTGAGAAATGTCTGTTTGAATGCCAATCTCTTCCTTTTCTAGGATACTTGGTCTCTGGCCAGGGACTACAAATGGATCCAGACAAACTCTCTGCCGTCTTAGATTGGCCACGCCCCTCCGGACTCCGTGCTATCCAACGCTTTTTGGGGTTCGCCAATTATTACAGGCAATTTATTCCACATTTTTCTACCGTTGTGGCTCCTATCGTGGCTTTAACCAAAAAAAATGCTGATCCCAAGTCTTGGCCTCCTCAAGCGGAAGACGCCTTTAAACGACTCAAGTCTGCCTTTTCTTCGGCTCCCGTGCTCTCCAGACCTGACCCTTCCAAACCCTTCCTATTGGAGGTTGATGCCTCCTCAGTGGGAGCTGGAGCTGTTCTTCTACAAAAAAATTCTTCCGGGCATGCTGTCACTTGTGGTTTTTTTTCTAGGACCTTCTCTCCGGCGGAGAGGAACTACTCCATCGGGGATCGAGAGCTTCTAGCCATCAAATTAGCACTTGAGGAATGGAGGCATCTGCTGGAGGGATCAAGATTTCCAGTTATTATTTACACCGATCACAAGAACCTCTCCTACCTCCAGTCTGCCCAACGGCTGAATCCTCGCCAGGCCCGGTGGTCTCTGTTCTTTGCCCGATTTAATTTTGAAATTCACTTTCGGCCTGCCGATAAGAACATTAGGGCCGATGCTCTCTCTCGTTCCTCGGATGCCTCGGAAGTTGAACTCTCTCCGCAACACATCATTCCTCCTGACTGCCTGATTTCCACTTCTCCAGCCTCCATCAGGCAAACTCCTCCAGGAAAGACCTTTGTTTCTCCACGCCAACGCCTCGGAATCCTCAAATGGGGTCACTCCTCCCATCTCGCAGGTCATGTGGGCATCAAGAAATCTGTGCAACTCATCTCCCGCTTCTATTGGTGGCCGACTCTGGAGACGGATGTTGTGGACTTTGTGCGAGCCTGCACTATCTGTGCCCGGGATAAGACTCCTCGCCAGAAGCCCGCTGGTTTTCTTCATCCCCTGCCTGTCCCCGAACAGCCTTGGTCTCTGATTGGTATGGATTTTATTACTGATTTACCCCCTTCCCGTGGCAACACTGTTATTTGGGTGGTCGTTGATCGATTCTCCAAAATGGCACATTTCATCCCTCTTCCTGGTCTTCCTTCAGCGCCTCAGTTGGCTAAACAATTTTTTGTACACATTTTTCGTCTTCACGGGTTGCCTACGCAGATCGTCTCGGATAGAGGCGTCCAATTCGTGTCTAAATTCTGGAGGGCTCTCTGTAAACAACTCAAGATTAAATTAAATTTTTCTTCTGCATATCATCCCCAATCCAATGGACAAGTAGAAAGAATTAACCAGGTCTTGGGTGATTATTTACGACATTTTGTTTCCTCCCGCCAGGATGACTGGGCAGATCTCCTTCCATGGGCCGAATTCTCGTATAACTTCAGAGTCTCTGAATCTTCCTCCAAATCCCCATTTTTCGTGGTGTACGGCCGTCACCCTCTTCCCCCCCTCCCTACCCCCTTGCCCTCTGGTCTGCCCGCTGTGGATGAAATTTCTCGTGACCTTTCCATCATATGGAGAGAGACCCAAAATTCTCTCTTACAGGCTTCATCACGCATGAAGAAGTTCGCGGATAAGAAAAGAAGAGCTCCTCCCATTTTTTCCCCTGGAGACAAGGTATGGCTCTCCGCTAAATATGTCCGCTTCCGTGTCCCTAGCTACAAGTTGGGACCACGCTATCTTGGTCCTTTCAAAATTTTGTGTCAGATTAATCCTGTCTCTTACAAACTTCTTCTTCCTCCTTCTCTTCGTATTCCTAATGCCTTTCACGTTTCTCTTCTTAAACCACTCATCATCAACCGTTTCTCTCCCAAATCTGTTCCTCCCACTCCTGTTTCCGGCTCCTCGGACATCTTCTCCGTCAAAGAGATTCTAGCATCTAAAAAGGTCAGAGGGAAAACCTTTTTTTTGGTGGATTGGGAGGGTTGTGGTCCAGAAGAGAGATCCTGGGAACCTGAGGACAACATCCTAGACAAAAGTCTGCTCCTCAGGTTCTCAGGCTCTAAGAAGAGGGGGAGACCCAAGGGGGGGGGTACTGTTACGCCGAGCGCTCCGGGTCCCCGCTCCTCCCCGGAGCGCTCGCTACACTCTCCCCACTGCAGCGCTCCGGTCAGATCCACTGACCCGGGGCGCTGCGATTCCGCTTCCAGCCGGGATGCGGTTCGCGATGCGGGTAGCGCCCGCTCGCGATGCGCACCCCGGCTCCCGTACCTGACTCGCTCTCCCTCGGTCCTGTCCCGGCGCGCGTGGCCCCGCTCCCTAGGGCGCGCGCGCGCCGGGTCTTTGCGATTTAAAGGGCCACTGCGCCGCTGATTGGCGCAGTGATTCCAATTAGTGTGTTCACCTGTGCACTTCCCTATATCACCTCACTTCCCCTGCACTCCCTTGCCGGATCTTGTTGCCATCGTGCCAGTGAAAGCGTTTCCTTGTGTGTTCCTAGCCTGTGTTCCAGACCTCCTGCCGTTGCCCCTGACTACGATCCTTGCTGCCTGCCCCGACCTTCTGCTACGTCCGACCTTGCTTCTGTCTACTCCCTTGTACCGCGCCTATCTTCAGCAGTCAGAGAGGTTGAGCCGTTGCTAGTGGATACGACCTGGTCACTACCGCCGCAGCAAGTCCATCCCGCTTTGCGGCGGGCTCTGGTGAAAACCAGTAGTGACTTAGAACCGATCCACTAGCACGGTCCACGCCAATCCCTCTCTGGCACAGAGGATCCACTACCTGCCAGCCGGCATCGTGACATGCATCTTTTGAGCCAAAGTCAGAAGTGGATCTATAAGGGAGGAGAAGTGTAAGTCCTTCCTTTATATGTCCTATCCCTTTTTAATACATTTCTGGCTTTGGCTCAAAAACTGCAGTGGCAGTTTTTCAAAAACTGGATACTCGAAAAGTGGAAACTTAACCTAACAGTATTTTGTAGAGAAGCTTTCGGGAGTCCTCCCTCTATCAAGTCAAAAGCATTTCTGAGCACATAAACAGAAAAAACACAGGTTACATCTCACAAAATATGCAGGGGTTAAAACAACAGATGTGGAGAATTCACACTAAGTTGGGCCATATAAGTTGTCCAGCTATAGGACCACAGACTACATAGGTAAGGATAAGAAAGGAAAGAAAGGGGAAAGGGGGAGCAGGGGTAAGAATGATGATGGAGCAGGACATGGGGAGATACAGGTGAGAAGTCTCCAGTGCAGGTTATAGGAAGTTTTGATAATGGGCCAAGAAGCTCAAATCCACATTAACTCCTCTGTTTTTGGAATCATAAAAAAGTATTATTTTGGCTTCAAATGTCAGTGTTCCTATAACTTGCACTGGATAGTCTTCTCTTCTGTATCCCCCCATGTCCTGCTGTATCACCATTCTTACCCCTGCTCTCCCTCTTCCCTTTCTCATCCTTATCTTTGTGGTCTATGGTCCTGCTCATATACATAATAATATTTAAGTTGTCATTTTCTGCCCCCCCCCCATTATTTTATTTTAATCTTCTGTCTACAAAAGTGTATGAGGGCTAATTTTTGCTCCATAATGTGTAGTTTTTATGGGTACTATTTTGGCATAGATTGGACATTTTGATCGCTTTTGTGAGATGTAACCTGTGTTTTTTCAGCATATGGGCTCAGAAATGCTTTTGCCTTGAAAAAGGGAGGACTGCCGAAGGATTTTCTACAAAATGTTGAGATGAAGGTGCACATAGGGTACGTTCACACATACGCAGACTTGATGCGCAGGATTTTCTGCTGCAGATTTCAATGTAAACTAAATGACTGAGCGCATCTTCTAATCTGCAGTTACAAATCCTGCGCATCAAATCTGCGCAGGATCCTGTATGTGTGAACGTACCCATACATCTGCGGTAGTTGTCCATTAACACCTATGTCTCCCAATTGTTTTTATCAAAACCTGTCCAGAGGACAAGTTGCTCAGTTGCCCATAGCAACCAATCAGATCGCTTCTTTCATTTTTGAAAAGGCCTCTGAAAAATGAAAGAAGCAATCTGATTTGCATTTCCTCTGGACAGGTTTTGATCATTTTCTCCCATAGTGTACTAAATAGGGTGAGGGGAGGTAAATTGCTTTCAGACTCCTCCAGTGGTGGCTTATGTCTGATCTTTCTCTTCATTAACATCATCTGCCGAAAGGTTGGGCCCACATTTGACCAATGTGTGTTACATTTGTGGTGTCGTCTGGGTGTGAGATGAGGTGTAAGGGGCAGATGGTGTTGCCCAGGGGTAGATGATATTAACCCCTTCGTGTTCGTGATGCCAGGGCGTGGTTTGCCTATGTAACCACCCGAAGGTGACATCGTTAGTCCTAGGTTAGTCAGGGGCAAATAATAGTCCAAGGCCAGGTTAAGGTTAACGGTAGCTTTTACTGAGGCTAGACAGGTGTTACAGTCTATACGGTTCGGCCAGGATCCCAGAGTGGTGACCAGTAACACAGGGGAGCTCGCAGCTTGCTGACAGTTGCAGTGACTTGAGAGACTATAGATGCAGGCCACGCTGACTATAATTGACTTGACTGAAAATGATGACAGATGACATAGATGACTTGACTTACTGACTTGTGGATGCAATTTAGGTTGAGGCCTCCAGATGTGCTTAACACTGGCTCTGAGATGTCTGGACTGGACTTGACCTCAGCAGAATATGCGGTGTAAGAGGGAGATTGTAGTACCCCCCCCCTTATAAAGGGGGGATGATCAAGGAGTCCATAGGCCAACCAACTGTGGGTCACCTGGTGCTCTCTGGGTAACAAAACATATGACTTTACACTTAGTATACAGCCTATACACATTATGGGGGAACTCTGCAGGACATACAGGGACTCAACCTGACAGGATTGTACAGTGGGGATCAAAAGTTTGGGCACCCCAGGTAAAAATTTGTATTAATGTGCATAAAGAAGCCAAGGAAAGATGGAAAAATCTCCAAAAGGCATCAAATTACAGATTAGACATTCTTATAATATGTCAACAAAAGTTAGATTTTATTTCCATCATTTACACTTTCAAAATAACAGAAAACAAAAAAAAAAATGGTGTCTGCAAAAGTTTGGGCACCCTGCAGAGTTAATATCTTGTACTGCCCCCTTTGGCAAGTATCACAGCTTCTAAACGCTTTTTGTAGCCAGCCAAGAGTCTTTAAATTCTTGTTTGAGGTATCTTTGCCCATTCTTCTTTACAAAAAGTCTTCCAGTTCTTTGAGATTTCTGGGCTGTCTGTCACACACTGCTCTTTTAAGGTCTATCCATAGATTTTCAATTATGTTAAGGTCAGGAGATTGTGAAGGCCATGGCAAAACCTTCAGTTTATGCCTCTTGATGCAATCCCCCATGGATTTCGAGGTGTGTTTAGGATCATTATCCATTTGTGTTACGCCGAGCGCTCCGGGTCCCCGCTCCTCCCCGGAGCGCTCGCTACACTTCCCTCACTGCAGCGCCCCGGTCGGTTCCACGGACCCGGGGCGCTGCGTTACCACCTCCGGCCGGGATGCGATTCGCGATGCGGGTAGCGCCCGCTCGCGATGCGCACCCCGGCTCCCGTACCTTACTCGCTCCCCGTCAGTTCTGTCCCGGCGCGCGCGGCCCCGCTCCCTAGGGCGCGCGCGCGCCGGGTCTTTGCGATTTAAAGGGCCACTGCACCGCTGATTGGTGCAGTGGTTCCAATTAGTGTTTACACCTGTGCACTTCCCTATATCACCTCACTTCCCCTTCACTCCCTCGCCGGATCTTGTTGCCCTAGTGCCAGTGAAAGCGTTCCTTGTGTGTTCCTTGCCTGTGATTCCAGACCTTCTGCCGTTGCCCCTGACTACGATCCTTGCTGCCTGCCCCGACCTTCTGCTACGTCCGACCTTGCTTCTGTCTACTCCCTTGTACCGCGCCTATCTTCAGCAGCCAGAGAGGTTGAGCCGTTGCTAGGGGATACGACCTGGTCACTACCGCCGCAGCAAGACCATCCCGCTTTGCGGCGGGCTCTGGTGAAAACCAGTAGTGACTTAGAACCGATCCTCTAGCACGGTCCACGCCAATCCCTCTCTGGCACAGAGGATCCACCACCTGCCAGCCGGCATCGTGACAGTAGATCCGGCCATGGATCCCGCTGAAGTTCCTCTGCCAGTTGTCGCTGACCTCACCACGGTGGTCGCCCAGCAGTCACAACAGATTGCGCAACAAGGCCAACAGCTGTCTCAACTGACTGTTATGCTACAACAGTTACTACCACAGCTCCAGCAATCATCTCCTCCGCCAGCTCCTGTACCTCCTCCGCAGCGAGTGGCCGCTTCTGGAATACGACTATCCTTGCCGGATAAATTTGATGGGGACTCTAAGTTTTGCCGTGGCTTTCTTTCCCAATGTTCATTACACTTGGAGATGATGTCGGACCAGTTCCCCACTGAAAGGTCTAAGGTGGCTTTCGTAGTCAGCCTGCTGTCTGGAAAAGCCCTGGCTTGGGCCACACCGCTCTGGGACCGCAATGACCCCGTCACTGCCTCTGTACACTCCTTCTTCTCGGAAATTCGAAGTGTCTTTGAGGAACCTGCCCGAGCCTCTTCTGCTGAGACTGCCCTGTTGAACCTGGTCCAGGGTAATTCTTCCGTTGGCGAGTATGCCGTACAGTTCCGTACCCTTGCTTCAGAATTATCCTGGAATAATGAGGCACTCTGCGCGACCTTTAAAAAAGGCCTATCCAGCAACATTAAAGATGTTCTGGCCGCACGAGAAATCCCTGCTAACCTACATGAACTCATCCATCTTGCCACTCGCATTGACATGCGTTTTTCCGAACGGCGTCAGGAGCTCCGCCAGGATATGGACTCTGTTCGCACGAGGCGTTTCTTCTCCCCGGCTCCTCTCTCCTCTGGTCCCCTGCAATCTGTTCCTGTGCCTCCCGCCGTGGAGGCTATGCAGGTCGACCGGTCTCGCCTGACACCCCAAGAGAGGACACGACGCCGCATGGAGAATCTCTGCCTGTACTGTGCTAGTACCGAACACTTCCTGAAGGATTGTCCTATCCGTCCTCCCCGCCTGGAAAGACGTCCGCTGACTCCGCACAAAAGTGAGACAGTCCTTGATGTCTACTCTGCTTCTCCACGTCTTACTGTACCTGTGCGGATGTCTGCCTCTGCCTTCTCCTTCTCTGCTGTGGCCTTCTTGGACTCTGGATCTGCAGGAAATTTTATCTTAGCCTCTCTCGTCAACAGGTTCAACATCCCGGTGACCAGTCTCGCCAGACCCCTCTACATCAATTGTGTAAACAATGAAAGATTGGACTGTACTATACGTTTCCGCACGGAGCCCCTTCTAATGTGCATCGGATCTCATCACGAGAGGATTGAACTGTTGGTCCTCCCCAATTGCACTTCTGAAATCCTTCTTGGACTTCCCTGGCTTCAACTCCATTCCCCAATCCTGGATTGGTCCACTGGGGAGATCAAGAGTTGGGGGCCCTCTTGTTCCAAGGACTGCTTAAAACCGGTTCCCAGTAAACCTTGCCGTGTCCCTGTGCTTCCTCATGTAACCGGTCTCCCTAAGGCCTATATGGACTTTGCGGACGTTTTTTGCAAAAAACAAGCTGAGACTCTACCTCCTCACAGGCCTTATGATTGTCCCATTGACCTCCTCCCGGGCACTACTCCACCCCGGGGCAGAATCTATCCTCTGTCCGTCCCAGAGACTCTTGCCATGTCTGAATACGTCCAAGAAAATTTAAAAAAGGGCTTTATCCGTAAATCCTCCTCTCCTGCCGGAGCCGGATTTTTCTTTGTGTCCAAAAAAGATGGCTCTCTACGTCCTTGCATTGACTACCGCGGTCTTAATAAAATCACGGTTAAGAACCGCTACCCCCTACCCCTCATCTCTGAACTCTTTGATCGTCTCCAAGGTGCCCATATTTTTACCAAACTGGACTTAAGAGGTGCTTATAATCTCATCCGCATCAGAGAGGGGGATGAATGGAAAACGGCATTTAACACCAGAGATGGACACTTTGAGTATCTGGTCATGCCCTTTGGTCTATGCAACGCCCCTGCCGTCTTCCAAGACTTTGTTAATGAAATTTTTCGTGATCTCCTATACTCCTGTGTTGTTGTATATCTGGACGATATCCTGATTTTTTCTGCCAATCTTGAAGAACACCGCCAGCATGTCCGTATGGTTCTTCAGAGACTTCGTGATAATCAACTCTATGCCAAAATAGAGAAATGTCTGTTTGAATGCCAATCTCTTCCTTTTCTAGGATACTTGGTCTCTGGCCAGGGACTACAAATGGACCCAGATAAACTCTCTGCCGTCTTAGATTGGCCACGCCCCTCCGGACTCCGTGCCATCCAACGTTTTTTGGGGTTCGCCAATTATTACAGGCAATTTATTCCACATTTTTCTACCATTGTGGCTCCTATTGTGGCTTTAACAAAAAAAAATGCCGATCCCAAGTCTTGGCCTCCTCAAGCGGAAGACGCCTTTAAACGACTCAAGTCTGCCTTTTCTTCGGCTCCCGTGCTCTCCAGACCTGACCCATCTAAACCCTTCCTATTGGAGGTTGATGCCTCCTCAGTGGGAGCTGGAGCTGTCCTTCTACAAAAAAACTCTTCCGGGCATGCTGTTACTTGTGGTTTTTTTTCCAGGACCTTCTCTCCGGCGGAGAGGAACTACTCCATCGGGGATCGAGAGCTTCTAGCCATTAAATTAGCACTTGAGGAATGGAGGCATCTGCTGGAGGGATCAAGATTTCCAGTTATTATTTACACCGATCACAAGAACCTCTCCTACCTCCAGTCTGCCCAACGGCTGAATCCTCGTCAGGCCAGGTGGTCTCTGTTCTTTGCCCGATTTAATTTTGAAATTCACTTTCGGCCTGCTGATAAGAACATTAGGGCCGATGCTCTCTCTCGTTCCTCAGATGCCTCTGAAATTGAACTCTCTCCTCAACACATCATTCCTCCTGACTGCCTGATTTCCACTTCTCCAGCCTCCATCAGGCAAACTCCTCCAGGAAAGACCTTTGTTTCTCCACGCCAACGCCTTGGGATCCTCAAATGGGGTCACTCCTCCCATCTCGCAGGTCATGCGGGCATCAAGAAATCTGTGCAACTCATCTCTCGCTTCTATTGGTGGCCGACTCTAGAGACTGATGTGGTGGACTTTGTGCGAGCCTGCACTATCTGTGCCCGGGATAAGACTCCTCGCCAGAAGCCCGCTGGTTTTCTTCATCCTCTACCTGTCCCCGAACAACCTTGGTCTCTGATTGGTATGGATTTTATTACTGACTTACCCCCATCCCATGGCAACACTGTTATTTGGGTGGTCGTTGATCGATTCTCCAAAATGGCACATTTCATCCCTCTTCCTGGTCTTCCTTCAGCGCCTCAGTTGGCTAAACAATTTTTTGTACACATTTTTCGTCTTCACGGGTTGCCTACACAGATCGTCTCGGATAGAGGCGTCCAATTTGTGTCTAAATTCTGGAGGGCTCTCTGTAAACAACTCAAGATTAAATTAAATTTTTCTTCTGCATACCATCCTCAATCCAATGGACAAGTAGAGAGAATTAACCAGATCTTGGGTGACTATTTACGACATTTTGTTTCCTCCCGCCAGGATGACTGGGCAGATCTTCTACCTTGGGCCGAATTCTCGTATAATTTCAGAATCTCTGAATCTTCCTCCAAATCTCCGTTTTTCGTGGTGTACGGCCGTCACCCTCTTCCCCCCCTCCCTACCCCCTTGCCCTCTGGTCTGCCCGCTGTGGATGAAATTTCTCGTGATCTTTCCACCATATGGAAAGAGACCCAAAATTCTCTCTTACAGGCTTCTTCTCGCATGAAGAGATTCGCAGATAAGAAAAGAAGAGCTCCTCCCATTTTTTCCCCTGGAGACAAGGTATGGCTCTCCGCTAAATATGTCCGTTTCCGTGTCCCGAGCTATAAGTTGGGACCACGCTATCTTGGTCCTTTTAAAGTTTTGTGTCAAATTAATCCTGTCTCTTACAAACTTCTTCTTCCTCCTTCTCTTCGTATCCCTAATGCCTTTCACGTCTCTCTTCTTAAACCTCTCATCCTCAACCGTTTTTCTCCTAAATCTGTTCCTCCCACTCCTGTTTCCGGCTCCTCGGACATCTTCTCTGTCAAAGAGATTTTGGCCTCTAAAAAGGTCAGGGGAAGAACTTTTTTTTTAGTGGATTGGGAGGGTTGTGGTCCAGAAGAGAGGTCCTGGGAACCTGAGGACAATATCCTGGACAAAAGTCTGATCCTCAGGTTCTCAGGCCCCAAGAAGAGGGGGAGACCCAAGGGGGGGGGTACTGTTACGCCGAGCGCTCCGGGTCCCCGCTCCTCCCCGGAGCGCTCGCTACACTTCCCTCACTGCAGCGCCCCGGTCGGTTCCACGGACCCGGGGCGCTGCGTTACCACCTCCGGCCGGGATGCGATTCGCGATGCGGGTAGCGCCCGCTCGCGATGCGCACCCCGGCTCCCGTACCTTACTCGCTCCCCGTCAGTTCTGTCCCGGCGCGCGCGGCCCCGCTCCCTAGGGCGCGCGCGCGCCGGGTCTTTGCGATTTAAAGGGCCACTGCACCGCTGATTGGTGCAGTGGTTCCAATTAGTGTTTACACCTGTGCACTTCCCTATATCACCTCACTTCCCCTTCACTCCCTCGCCGGATCTTGTTGCCCTAGTGCCAGTGAAAGCGTTCCTTGTGTGTTCCTTGCCTGTGATTCCAGACCTTCTGCCGTTGCCCCTGACTACGATCCTTGCTGCCTGCCCCGACCTTCTGCTACGTCCGACCTTGCTTCTGTCTACTCCCTTGTACCGCGCCTATCTTCAGCAGCCAGAGAGGTTGAGCCGTTGCTAGGGGATACGACCTGGTCACTACCGCCGCAGCAAGACCATCCCGCTTTGCGGCGGGCTCTGGTGAAAACCAGTAGTGACTTAGAACCGATCCTCTAGCACGGTCCACGCCAATCCCTCTCTGGCACAGAGGATCCACCACCTGCCAGCCGGCATCGTGACAATTTGTAGAAGCCATCCTCTCTTTAACTTCAGCTTTTTCACAGATGGCATCAAGTTAGCATCCAAAATTTGCTGAAATTTTATTGAATCAATTTTTCCTTCTACTCGTGAGATGTTCCCTGTGCCACTGGCTGCAATACAACCCCAAAGCATGATTGATCAACCTCATGCTTAACAGTTGGACAGAGGTTCTTTTCATTAAATTCTGTTCCCCTTCTTCTCCAAACGTACCTTTGCTCATTCTGGCCAAAAAGTTCAATTTTAACCTCATCGGTCAACAGAACTGGTTTCCAAAATGCATCAGGCTTGTCTATATGTTCATTTGCAAAGTTCAAATGCTGTTTTTTGTGGTGAGGGTGTAGAAGAGGTTTTCTTCTGATGACTCTTCCATGAAGACCATATATGTACAAGTATCTCTTTATAGTGGAATAGTGTATCACAACTCTAGTGTCTGCCAGATCTTTCTGGAGGGATTGTGCAGTCAAACATGGGTTTTGAATTGTTTTTCTCACAATCCTGCGAGCTGTTCTTTCTGATATTTTTCTTAGTCTTCCAGATCTTGCTTTAACTTCCACTGTTCCTGATGCCTGCCATTTCTTAATTACATTCCAAACAGAGGATATTGACATCTGAAAACATTTTGCTATCTTCATATAGCCTTTTCCAGCTTTGTGAGCGTCAACTATTTTCAGTTTCAGATTTCTAGACAACTGCTTAGAAGAACCCACAGTGCTGATTGTTGGGGCAAGGTCAGATGAGTCTGGGCATTTAAAACCTTTGAGATTGACATCACCTGGTCTTCCCAGATGATGATTGAAAACAATCCATGACACTGGCAGGTCTCAGCTTTGCAAAGGGGGCAGTGCATGCCATAAATTCTGCAGGGTGCCCAAAATTTTGCAGATGCCATTTTTTTGTTTTCTGTTATTTTGAAAATGTAAATGATGGAAATAAAATCTTATAAGAATGTCTAATCTGTAATTTGATGCCTTTTGGAGATTTTTTCCATCTTTCCTTGGCTTCTTTATGCACATTAATACAAATTTTTACCTGGGGTGCCCAAACTTTTGATCCCCACTGTATATGAGACATGTGTACATGAGTTTATGTGTACTTATGGACTATGTGTAGTACACGACTTTAATCTGTATTAAACTTTGACTGTACATGATGTATGCGATGGGGTGAAATTTTGCTTCCCCCGACTGTTCAGGATTTCCCTGCAAAGAAAACTGCTAGACACCATAAAACACGGTACACTATTACATTTGGTGTACAACAAATTATATACTTTTCATTACATTTTACTATAACAATTATAGTATAGGACCGTAAACATTTATATTACTTTGACAATATGTACACAGATGTCCATGTTTCGCTCAGTAGTCCTGATACACTACAGAGTTCAGGTTCTGTCAGGTTCCTGAGTAGAACCTCGGCCGTAGCCGGGCACAACACTTATGAGATTGGTTACCACAGGATATAAGAGAATACAGTTCAGCACAGGATATAAGAGAATACAGTACAGCACAGTTTATACAAGAATACAGTACAACACAGGATATAAGAGAATACAGTACAGCACAGGTTGTAAGAGAATACAGTACAGCACAGTTTATAAGAGAAAACATTACAGCACAGGATATAAGAGACTATAGTACAGCACAGGTTATACATGAATACAGTACATCACAGGTTATACGAGACTACACTACAGCACAGGATATAAGAGAATACAGTACAGCACAGGTTATAAGAGAATACAGTACAGCACAGGTTATAAGAGAATACAGTACAGCACAGTTTATAAGAGAAAACATTACAGCACAGGATATGAGAGAATATAGTACAGCACAGGTTATACATGAATACAGTACATCGCAGGTTATACGAGACTACACTACAGCACAGGATATAAGAGAATACAGTACAGCACAGGTAATAAGAGAATACAGTACAGCACAGGTTATACGAGAATACAGTACAGCACAGGTTATAAGAGAATACAGTACAGCACAGGATATAAGAGAATACAGTAGAGCACAGGATATAAGAGAATACAGTACAGCAAAGGTTATAAGAGAATACAGTACAGCACAGGATACAAGAGAATACAGTAGAACACAGGATATAAGAGAATACAGTACAGCAAAGGTTATAAGAGAATACAGTACAGCACAGGATATAAGAGAATACAGTAGAGCACAGGATATAAGAGAATACAGTACAGCAAAGGTTATAAGAGAATACAGTACAGCACAGTTTATAAGAGAATACACTACAGCACAGGATATAAGAGAATACAGTACAGCACAGGTTATAAGAGAATACAGTACAGCACAGGATATAAGAGAATACAGTACAGCACAGGTTATAATAGAATACAGTACAGCACAGGTTATAAGAGAATACAGTACAGCACAGGATATAAGAGAACACAGTACAGCACAGGTTATAAGAGAATACAGTACAACACAGGATATAAGAGAATACAGTACAGAACAGGATATAAGAGAATATAGTACAGCACAGGTTATACATGAATACAGTACAGCACAGGTTATTCGAGACTACACTACAGCACAGGATATAAGAGAATACAGTACAGCACAGGTTATAAGAGAATACAGTACAGCACAGGTTATACGAGAATACAGTACAGCACAGGTTATAAGATAATACAGTACAGCACAGGATATAAGAGAATACAGTACAGCACAGAATACAAGAGAATACAGTAGAGCACAGGATATAAGAGAATACAGTACAGCAAGGGTTATAAGAGAATACAGTACAGCACAGGATATAAGAGAATACAGTAGAGCACAGGATATAAGAGAATACAGTACAGCAAAGGTTATAAGAGAATAATACAGTACAGCACAGGTTATAAGAGAATATAGTACAGAACAGGTTATAAGAGAATACAGTACAGCACCGGATATAAGAGAATACAGTACAGCACAGGATATAAGAGAAGACAGTACAGCACAGGTTCAAAGAGAATACAGTACAGCACAGGTTATAAGAGAATACAGTAGAGCACAAGTTATAAGAGAATACAGTACATACAGCACACTTTATAAGAGAATACAATACAGCACAGGATATAAGAGAATACAGTACAGCAGAGGTTATAAGAGAATACAGTACAGCACAGGATATAAGAGGATACAGTACAGCACAGGATATAAGAGAATACAGTACAACACAGGTTATAAGAGAATACAGTACAGCACAGAATACAAGAGAATACAGTACAGCACAGGTTATAAGAGAATACAGTACAACACAGGTTATAAGAGAATACAGTACAGAACAGGTTATAAGAGAATACAGTACAGAACAGGTTATAAGAGAATACAGTACAGCACAGGTTATAAGAGAATACAGTACAACACAGGATATAACAGAATACAGTACAGCACAGGTTATAAGAGAATACAGTACAGAACAGGTTATAAGAGAATACAGTACAGCACAGTATATAAGAGAATACAGTACAGCACAGGATATAAGAGAATACAGTACAGCACAGGTTATAATAGAATACAGTACAGCACAGGTTATAAGAGAACACAGTACAGCACAGGTTATAAGAGAATACAGTACAACACAGGATATAAGAGAATACAGTGCAGCACAGGATATAAGAGAATACAGTACAGCACAGGTTATAAGAGAATACAGTACAACACAGGATATAAGAGAATACAGTACAGCACAGGTTATAAGAGAATACAGTGCAGCACAGGATATAAGAGAATACAGTACAGCACAGTTTATAAGAGAATACAGTACAGAACATGATATAAGAGAACACAGTGCAGCCCAAGTTATAAGAGAATACAGTACAGCACAGGATATAAGAGAATACAGTAAAGCACAGGTTATAAGATAATACAGTACAGAACATGATATAAGAGAACACAGTGCAGCACAAGTTATAAGAGAATACAGTACAGCACAGGTTATAAGAAGAGCTTAGATTTGCTTTGGACTTGATAAAGGGAGGAATCCCGAAAGCTTCTCTACAAAATTCTGTTAGTCCAATTAAAAAGGTATTACAACATACTGCAACATTTTTTGATTTGCATCTGCATCACTGGACTAATACGGCTACTCAAATGTACTATATATCTATGTAAATATGTAGAAGAACATGTATGTGTTCTTAATCGGGAGAGGGATCTAAGCAGTGGTCTCTCTTCAGTGGAAAAAGGAGGACAGTCAGGACGCCCCCTTACATATTAGGTAGTCGCTCTGATCAAACAGAATCTAATATGTGTGGACTCCTTTACACAACATAGTATAACTATCAAGAGTGAATGTGACTAAAGGCTTCTTTAAAGGGGTATTCCGGTAAAATACAACTTTTTTTTTTTTAAATCAACTGTTGTCAGAAAGTTAAACAGATTTGTAAATTACTTCTATATAAAAATCTTAATCCCTCAAGTACCTATCAGCTGCTGTATGCTCCACAGGAAGTTCTTTTCTTTTTGAATTTCTTTTCTGTCTGACCACAGTGCTCTCTGCTGACACCTCTGTCCATGTCAGGAACTGTCCAGAGCAGGAACAAATCCCCATAGCAAACCTCTCCTGCTCTTGACAGTTACTGAGACAGACAGAGGTGTCAGCAGAGAGTACTGTGGTCAGACAGAAAAGACATTTAAAAAGAAAAGAACTTCCTGTGGAGCATACAGCAGCTGATAAGTATTGAAAGGATTAAGATTTTTATATAGAAGTAATTTACAAATCACTTTCTGGCAGTAGTTGATTTAAAAAAAAAAGTTTTTTTTCACTGGAGCACTCCTTTAAGGAGTTTATAACACAGCATCTTTAATCCATTATTCAGACTAGAAAACTTCATGTGTAGCTGTAAACTTTATTGCTTTATTATACTTGTAGTTGTCTTAGATAACAAAATCACGCTAAGGTTTGCCTCATTCCATTCCTGTGAATAACTGAAAGGAAATATAAAGAGGCAGCTTAAGCCGTAGAATAGCAATAGTAACATGAAAACATCACAGTTCATCAGTAATACTACTAGCTGTTTATTTTTTATATTATTATTTGTTTTCTTTATTCATGAGCCAAAATCAATTTAGAGATTTCCTACAATATGTTAATATATATAATAGTGTGTGTATATATATATATATATATATATATATATATATATATATATATAGTAGGGAAAAAAAGTATTTAGTCAGCCAACAAATGTGCAAGTTCTCCCACTTAAAAGATGAGAGAGACCTGTAATTTTCATCATAGGTATACCTCAACTATGAGAGACATAATGAGAAAAAAAATCCATAAAAACACATTGTCTGATTTTGAAAGAATTTATTTGCAAATTAGGGTGGAAAATAAGTATTTGGTCACCTACAAACAAGCAAGATTTCTGGCTCCAACAGATATTTTTAAGAGTCTCCTCTGTCCTCCACTCATAACATGTATTAATGGCACCTGTTTGAACTTGTTATCAGTATAAAAGACACCTGTCCACAACCTCAAACAGTCACACTCCAAACTTCACTATGGCCAAGACCAAAGAGCTGTCGAAGGACACCAGAAACAAAATTGTAGACCTGCACCAGGCTGAGAAGACTGAATCTGCAATAGGCAAGCAGCTTGGTGAGAAGAAATCAACTGTGGGAGCAATTATTAGAAAATGGAAGACATACAAGACCACTGATAATCTCCCTCGTTCTGGGGCTCCATGCAAGATCTCACCCCGTGGTGTCAAAATGATCACAAGAACGGTGAGCAAAAATCCCAGAACCACACGGGGGGGGGGGGGGGGACCTAATGAATGATCTGCAGAGAGTTTAGACCAAAGTAACAAAGGCTACCATCAGTAACATACTATGCCGCCAGGGACTCAAATCATGCAGTGCCAGACGTGTTCCCTTGCTTAAGCCAGTACATGTCTGGGCCCGTCTGAAGTTTGCTAGAGAGCATTTGGATGATCCAGAAGAGTACTGGGAGAATGTCATATGGTCAGATGAAACCAAAGTAGAACTTTTTGGTAAAAACTCAACTTGTCGTGTTTGGAGGAGAAAGAATGCTGAGTTGCATTCAAAGAACACCATACCTACTGTGAAGCATGGGGGTGGAAACATTATGCTTTGGGGCTGTTTTTCTGCAAAGGGGCCAGGATGACTGATTCGTGTAAAGGAAAGAATGAATGGGGCCATGTATCGTGATATTTTGAGTGAAAACCGCCTTCCATCAGCAAGGGAATTGAAGATGAAACGTCGCCTGGGCAACGAAGGAGTGGCTTCGTATGAAGCATTTCAAGGTCCTGGAGTGACCTAGCCAGTCTCCAGATCTCAACCCCATAGAAAACCTTTGGAGGGAGTTAAAAGTCTGTGTTGCCCAGCGACAGCCCCAAAACATCACTGCTCTAGAGGAGATCTGCATGGAGGAATGGGCCAAAATACCAGCAACAGTGTGTGAAAACCTTGTGAAGACTTACAGGAAACGTTTGACCTCTGTCATTGCCAACAAAGGGTATATAACAAAGTATTGAGATCAACTTTTGTTATGGACCAAATACTTATTTTCTATCATAATTTGCAAATAAATTCTTAAAAAATCAGACAATGTGATTTTATGAATTTTTTTTCTCATTCTGTCTCTCATAGTTGAGGTATACCTATGATGAAAATTACAGGCCTCTCTCATCTTTTTAAGTGGGAGAACTTGCACAATTGGTGGCTGACTACTTTTTTGCCCACTATATGTAGTATATTGTATATAGTATATAATTTTGATTTCTTATTGATTACAAAAGAGAGAGTAACTTTAATCTGGAAAAACACACCTCATTTTGGCCTTTCAGGTCAAGATTTTTGTCCGGGCATGCTGTCCGGGCATGCTGGGAGTTGTAGTTTTGCAACACCTGGAGGTCCGCAGGTTGGAGACCACTGCACTAGCCCATTAAAGAAGGGAGGGCTCAATATTCGCAAATCAGCGCATATATTTTCGCATATGCGCATAAATATGCGAAAAAAATATAACGAATATAACGAATATGCGAATTTCGCGAATATATGACGAATAATCGTCCATATATTCGCGAAATATCGTGAATTCGAATATGGCCTATGCCGCTCATCACTAACGTGTTGCAGAATTTGCTCGGAAATGCATTGCAGTCTATGGAGACGATGCATTTCTGAACGGTCTTAGCGCTCGGCACTGGCAGTACATACACACTTGTGAAATGTCCGCCTGCAAAATTTTCCACCGTGTGAACATAACCTGAAGGGCTTGTCCAGGATTAAAAACACATGGCTACTTTGTTCTAATCATAAATACAAAGATTTTATTGGAACATAAAAACATTTGAACACATTGTGGTGTGTGCCCTTCTTTTCCACTGATTTTTCTGGTATAGTAGTGGTTCTGCATTTTGTTCACCGGAGCAGCACAGCCCTGGTTGTATATTTATATATAGTTGAGCCCCCCTTTACTTAATTGTTACTTTGTTCTAATAACACTTTAATACCCAAACGGACAACTAAGACCTGGAAGTGAAAAATTATTATTATGACTGAGCAGTATGTAAGTGACCAAGCACTATCGATTAATCCAGGTACTGGTGTTGGCTATAGGTATGTGAACTCCAACCAGAATTAGCAAATAACAAGAAAGAGAAAAACGGAGTCACTTATAAAACGTATATCATTTTATTAATTCCGTGGAATGTAAGTACATAAAAATTGTATATATATTGGTTAAAAATATTATTTTTCAAGGAGGAATAAGGCTAAAAGGTGGTGTCACCGGCTCTGCAATGAAGGCTGGGTATAGTGTATATATTACTGGATCCACCACAATGAGATAGAAAAGATACAATAATCTTGCACACAAATTTGCAAAAACAGGATGTTTAGCAGCATGTAGGAAACATGTATATAAATCTCACAGTGAGAGCAAAAAAATATATATATGGCATGCAAAATAAAGTGCAGTGTGCATGTAAACAAACATAACATTGCAGGGATACAAATCAGTATAGCGATATACCAGAGTACAGCAGCAATCAGCAGAGACCGGGACCGCACCACTCCAACGTACGTTTCGGTACGCAACCTTCGTCTGGGAGTCTAACACTAATAACACTTTCTAAGCAGTGCCGCTCCTGTCCTCAGGTTGTGTGCGGTATTACAACTCGGCTCGATTTACCTCAACTGAACCGAGATGCAATACTACACATAAAGTAACATTTAAAAAAAACTTTTAACATGTCACAGAGCCATGTCAAATGTTTCGAGACCCCCTACCCATCATTAGAACACTCATACTGATCTCTCTGTGGAGCAGGATGAAGTTTGCTGAAGCTGGGGAGTGAAGCATGTTACTGCGCTTTTCCCTGCTCATTCTAATGATCAATTGGGATCTCAGCACTGAGACCTCGACCGATCAAAATGTTTGACATTGAAAAATGTTGATACTTTAAAGGAACAAAACATTTTTATGCCAGTGTTTTCCAAATTGTGTGCCGCCAGCTGTTTCAAAACTACAACTCCCAACATGTCCAGTCATCCCTTGGCTGTCCAGGCATGCTGGGAGTTGTAATTTTGCAATTGAATAAACACTCTACCAATAGAATAACTTTAAAATAATAACAAACGGTTATGCCGGTGTTTTCCAAACAGTGTATCTCCAGCTGTTCGAAAACTACAACTCCCAGCATGCCCGGAGAGCCAATGGCTGTCCAAGCATGCTGGAAGTTGTAGTTTTGCAACCCACTTTCTCTGTCTTTGTTTTGGCTCTATCTATGATATGAATTTTTTATGTTGATTTTTTATCTCTGTATTATTCCTACATTATACCCATATTATTATTATTATTATTATCCTCATTTTTATTAATAATATGCATTATTATTCTTAATAGTATTATCACTATTGTTATTATTACAAATATTAATATTATTGTTAGCAATAATAATAGCAATAATAATACATTTTATTATACTATTATTATAATCATTGCTAATTTTTATTATGATTGCTATTTGCATTATTATTAGCATTCTTAATTATTATTATTATCATCATCATTATTATTTTTTTTATTTATTTATTCATTTTTCATATATTAGACTTGTAATATTATATAAAGAGGATCTAAATATCTGCTGGGACTTTTTCCTCCTTGCTAGTTTTTTCTTAATATTCCGCTTCTTTTCTTAGTTACCGTAATTAAAAACAATATATATATATATATATATATATATATATATATATATATATATATATATATATATAATATATAAAATATGATCAACAAAAATTTGAGTTTCTTAACTAACATTTCATTGGGTTCCTGCAGTTTATGGCGGCTGTCATCGCTTTTAATGCCTTTAATTAAATTGCATCTGCTTCAACTTTAAACTTTTGAAACACTTTTTGTACTTTGGCTACAGTAGTTTATACGTAACGCAAAACACATGTTTATATTTATGGCGGGCCTTTCCTTGATTCAATTAGTTTTATCAGTCATGCCTCCATTGATTAAAAGCACACAAATAAATATTTCCTTTTCGTGGAACGTAAGACGATAACAAAGTAACACGATAACTTAATAACATTTGACTGAGAGAGAACTGCGGGTCCAGAAGGATTATCCTTTTTGGCTTCTAAGGGTCGATCGAGATCGTTGTTTAGATTGCAGCTGTTATATGATTTTTTGTTTGACTTGATGTTTTAGTTTATGTTTGTGTTTGTCAAATGATAGGCAATGGTTATGTAATGTGACTTACAGCTCTCGCCATTTGTAATAATTATTAGTGTTGAGCACGCATATTTGTAATGCTAATTTTTATCGCGAAAATCGGCACTTCGGGTTTTCGCGAATATTTAGAATACAGTGCTATATATTCGTAATGATGAATATTAATTTTTTTGTGTTTTTTTCACATGCAAATTTTTATGTGAATTTTCGCATGGGGAAAAAAAGTGATAGCGAATAAGCAAATTTCAGAAATATAGGATGAATAATTGTCAATATATTCACGAAATATTGCAAATTCGAATATGGCCCCTGCCGCTCATCACTAGTAATTATGCATTTTTATTTATAGCGTGAGACAATGACAGGAATGGTTTTGGAGATCGCTATATTTTCCCAAGGTACCTGTTGTATGGAGATACCAGGTTTAGGCAGGGCATATTCAGAGGAAGCTTGCAAGATATGGGGAGTCCAGGAAATAGTTAAAGGGGTTATCCAGGAATAATAAAACAGAGCTCATTTCTTTTAAAAACAGCTCCACATCTGTCTCCTGGTTGTTTGTGGTATTACAACTTAGCTCCATTCACTTCAATGGAATTGAGCTGCAGAACCACACCTAACCTGGGGACAGACGGGGAGCGTTTCTTTATTTTTTTCTATTAAATCTTTATTTATTCATGTACAATTTGACATTATTATGTTATTACTAAAATGGGCACTGTCACCAAACTTTTTTTTTATATGTTGTAGTACTTATGTACTACAACATATCTCTAATATAAACCTATTACATTTTTTTTCATTAAAATAGTTTATTTTACTGTTGAAAACCGGCCACTAGGGGTCTCCCTCCTAGCGGCCGGCTGCAGGCTGGCGTGACGTCACGCCTGAATTCGGACTGATGCTGGCCAGGCATCAGTCCTAATTCATTCTGCCTGCACTCGCTCCCTGCCTGTCAATCAGACAGGGGGGAGCGAGCGCTGAGAGCGCATTGGCTCCCTGGCTTGACATGCCGGCCCTGTCTCCCAACATCTACATGCCGCCGCTGCCGCTCTGCACTAGAGGTATGGGGGGGGGGATTTCGGGGGAGCGCCGCTGTGAGGTGTTTCACCTCACTTTGCAGCTGCTTGACACGCTGGCCCTGCCTCCCAGCATCTACACGCCACTGCTCTGCACTATAGGTATGGGGGGGGGGGGGGGGGGGGGGAGCGCCGCCGCTGCTGCTGTGATTGCCAACTTGCATTGTGCAGCAGCAACGGGTCTAGATAGAGACGCCACCAGCCGGGGCTGTCTCCCAGACCTCTCCGCAAGCAGCAAAAGAAACAGATTGGAACACCGCAGAGGACCTAGGAGGACCCGTGATTCAGGATAAGGTTTGCACTACTGCACTACTACACACAGCCACTTCAGTAGGGGCAGCTTTTGAATAATAACAATCAGTCGTCCAAATAGTTGCCTCGCTCTTTAACCTTGAGAAACACCATTGATGTCCCGAATTTCCTCAACTACATCGGTCATTGAGACAAATCTCATTTTATACCTTTTTATCTAACTCTCAATAAAGACAAAAGTACTATCCCCGTAGCGCTGGTATTTATTTATTTAATTTTATTTCATTACAGGTTTTGAATTACAAACTTACTTTTCTTTACTCATACTAAACATTAATTTTCATAGATTTTATAATCTTTCTTTGATAATTCTAACCATTTGTGAATATTTGGAGGATTCAGAGATTTTCTATCAAAAACAAAACAGTAGTTTATGCAATCTATTGTTCATACACTTAGTAAAATAAATCTCCATACCATCTCCCATTATCCCAGCCAATGGGGTAAGAGAGATTAAAATGTTTCATTTTTTCTTTCAAAACAAACTTCTGTCCAAAATTCAGGGAGCGGTTTTTGAGAGAAATTAGCTCTGTTTTTCTATTCCTGGATAACCCCAGTCTCTGGTGTGACTTAGCTTGCTTGAGACTTTTTGTAAATGCTTTTATCAGGCCTGGATTTTTGGATATGAAAGGGAGGTTTGGTAGTGGGGACTTTCATCCCCTTTTTGGCCCCTCGAGGGTTTCAGACTAACTTAGATCAGCACAGGTGCCAAAGACAGCTCTTCACTGGGTCTTAAAACTGAGTGAGAATAAGTCTGCAATTGAGGTTGTGAAGGAATCTTTTAGTTGGCATCTTGAGGTGCGCATTATCAAAAAGGGATATTTATTTTGTGTAAATAACACATTTTTGGGTGACAGTTTTGTTGGGTGGCTGGTAGTAAGCACCCTGTATAGAGAAGGAAGATTTTGTGTACTAAGTGCTGAACAAGCATGATTTATTTTGTATTTGTCAAAAAAAAAAAAATTGTATATGTCCCTGGATAGAATAATAAAAGAGTTTAGTCTCTTCAAAGGCAAGGAGGAAAAAAACGAGTGATAAAATACTCAAAACACAGCGGTATAAAATAATAAAATCTCGTCTGTTGTGAAGAAATTTTGTAAGTGAAGAAAATGTTTTGCTTTTAACCCTGTGTTGCTAGACTAAATTTTCTTCTTGAAGATAACAGAGGCTATCCCCTCTTCCTGTAATGCTGGCCATACATCATGGAAGTGAACAGGACTTACAATACCACACATAATCTGGTTGGGAACTGTTTTAAAAACAGGTCAGTCATGATTTTCTAATCCTGTACAACCCCATTAAAAGGGTATTCCTATCGTAACTAACAAAGTTAAACTTGTATATTGTGTAAAAATAATTTCTGCTAATTCATTAAAGGGGTACTCTGCCTCCACTGGGGACCCCCGCAATCTCTGATGTGGCACCCCAGTCATTCGTGCACGGGGCTAAGTCCGCTCTGTGCTAGATGAATGTGCTAGCTGCCACGCTCCCTCTATTCATGTCTATGGGAGGAGGCGTGACGGCTATGCACTAACCGTCATGCCCTTTCCCATAGACATGAATGGAGGAGACGTGGCGTGATGTCACGGACGCGGAAGCTCCAAGCTTCCGTGTTCATGAAGCCACCACTGCCGGCCAAGAGATCGCGGGGGTCCAAAGCTGCGGGATCCCCACGAGCAGACAGTTTTTCGGCAGAGTACCCCTTTAATTGAGCAAATTTGCCTCCTGCTCCTGATATTCCTGCTCCTTTCCTCTGCTTGCTGAAAGCTCATTGCCTAGATTATAGACCACCAATCCACTCTAGAAGAGGTGAATAGGCTGGTATGTGTGTGTTTGTGTGTGTATATATATATATATATATATATATATATATATATATATATACATACACATATACACCAGCCTGACCCCATATATATATATATATATATATATATATATATATGTATATAAACACACACACACACACATATATATATATATATATATATATATATATATAGTTGACCATGTCTTCTAATGGGAAGCGGTGGTCTGTAACCTAGATAATGAGCTGTCAGTAAGTAAAGGAAAGGAGCAAGAATATCGGGAGAAGGAGGAACATTTTCTAAATGAATATATTTGCAAAAATATTTATCTTGATGTGCCCTACAAGTTTAACTATGTTAGTTGAAATGTAAATACTCCTTCAAAGACTACGTAACGGATGTCTACACAGCAGGTCTCTTCAGGTTGTTCAAAAGGATATGATCAGATATGATAAGGGTAATAATAATAATTCCCCCTTTTCTGCACAGACCCCCCCTTTATACTTCTTACATCTTTAATTGATTGAATCTTGTTTGTTTCCCCAGTTTTATTGTTTACAATGAGAAATCAATAGATGGTTGTGATACGAAGCAAAGACTCCAAAAATAGACATTTGTAATTGCTGTTCTCAGTACTTCTGAAATATTCATGGAAGCCTTCGAGCCAGAAAAAAGCTTTAAAATGGGCCCAAATCCCGTTATGGTTTCGGTGATATGGAGGCATTGATCATATGCATTGTCTGAGTTAATTATTGTGGTACATTTAGAATAATCTATATCTGTTTCCATCCTCGAGTAAAACCACTGATGCCTCACCAGAGATTACTTGCTCTTTATGATGTTGATCCATCATCACAAAATGTTTTGCTGAATGAAAACTCTTCTGGCAAATGAAAATGCAAAGTGAAAGCCCATAAATATTATTATAGGTTAAATCATTTTCATTTGTAGGAGCAGGAAGAATTGGGAAATTGATCAGGTGAACCAGGTCACTCCTTTTCTCAGATTGTTGGCCGAAAGATTGGATTGGCATCTTCTGGTGTGGAAGGAGATGAGTGGCTGCCAGACACTTCTGCTTAGTAATACTCTCAGATCAGACAATGTAAAGAAAGAACAAAGTCTCTACACAAGGGTTCACAAACTTTTGCCAGAGATTACTAAAAGCATGCATACGGTGCAGTAAAGAATATCCATATACCATATAAGTTAAAGGGGTACTCTGCCGGAAAACATCTTATCCCCTATCCAAAGGATAGGGGATAAGATGTTTGATCCTGGAGGTCCCACCGCTAGGGACCCCCACGTTCTCACGTTCTATGTAGCCGTCACGCTTACTTCCATAGACATGAATGGAGGGGGTGTGGTGGCTGTAGTCGCCAGTCATCTGACATAGAGCAGAGTTCGCTCCATGCACCAGAGGAATGGGGTGCCACAGTGGAGATCGCAGGGGTCCTTAGCGGTGGGACCCCCGCGATTAAACATCTTATCCCCTATCCTTTGGATAGGGGATAAGATGTTTTCCGGCGGAGTACCCCCTTTATGTGGTAGTCCCCAGGGATGCTTTAGGGACAAGAGCAAAACTGATGGGTCCTCTAGAAATGGAAGGAATAGGTTTGGGTATCCTCTGGGCCAGCTTGTCCAAAGCGATGGACTAACATCTGCAGTCTCCCTTTCTGATGTCCTCAGGTCAGTGACATCTCAGAGTAAACCAAAAAATCGTAGTTGAGGGAAGGAGACTTTGCAAAGATAGCTGCCAGAACAGAAGTCAAGTTAGTCTTAAGTGAAGTCAGTCCAAAGTCAGGTCTTAAAGTTGTAGACTAAAGTCTCAAGTGTCTATTGTCATTCTGCAAGTGCAGTGTAGTACAGGCCAAAACCGCCATATGCTTCTAAGTTTAGAACGTACCACTAGGGATTAAGGTTGCCACCTGTCTTGCAAAAAAATATCGGCCATGCTAATTTGCATAATTAATTATAAATGCGTGACATCACAGGAAACCCCACCCATGTCCTGCCTGGTATGCAGAAAAGTAAAAAGCAACAATTTTAAACATACAAATTTTGGTAGATGTATTTTATACATATATATATATATATATATATATTTATATATATATATATATATATATATATATATATATATATATATATATGAGAGAGAAATAACAGTGATTCAGCTCACCCCAGGTGCGCACGGACAGGGCGTGGACCTCGCCCAAAATCAGCAGCAAGAAGAGAGAGGAGTCCAGCGTCCGATAACTCAGAGGATGATATTTATTTCACCAGAAGGTCATAACAGGAACACAAGGTACAGTGACGCGTTTCGGCCTTACAACAAGGCCTTAGTCATACACATGTGTATGACTAAGGCTTTGTTGTAAGGCCGAAACGCGTCACTGTACCTTGTGTTCCTGTTATGACCATCTGGTGAAATAAATATCATCCTCTGAGTTATCGGACGCTGGACTCCTCTCTCTTCTTGCTGCATATATATATATATATATATATATATATATATATGTATATATAATATATATACACTATTGCCGGCCTGAATGTAAAATACCGTCCATTTACATGGCCAGTATTTTACATAAGAAATTACTGGCAGCTGGTTGAAAATACCGGCTGTGCCGTAAAATACCGGTTGGGTGTCAACCCTACGAGGGATAGAGAACCAGGAGGACTACAAGTCAAACAATTCCCAAGTCTATGTTCTTCACATTGTTAAAGGACTACAACAGTGACATACTGCCAGCTATCTCTACCTAACATGTCTATCTAGTGTGATGTCCCCAATCTGTATCGTCATCTACTACATTGGATCTGTTATCAATAATTTCTGGCTCTTGAGGTATTTATTCCTGGGTCTTTCTCAGTTGACTACCGGGTTGTTACACTTTAGCCACCGGACACTACAACCCTCATCATCAGTCACACATACTAACTACAACCCAACTTCTGGCGTCACAAACCTGACAACCTGCCAGTCAAGTGTCCAAATCTGTTTTACTTGTGGAAGGAGTGGTCCTAGAATCGGCTTCTCCAGCAGTTCCCAGGAAAAAAGGCAGGATGGCTTTTGCGGCGCCTCAAGGATCAAAGATACGTTCACAGCAAGAATACAAGTGTCCTACTGGTATCGGATACTTGTTTATTCTATGTTGGTAATGTTAAAACACATGGATAATATTATTTTTTTTTACAACATTTACACCACACTTAGAGCAGTGTTTCCCAACCAGTGTGCCTCCAGCTGTTGCAAAACTACAACTCCCTGCATGCCTGGACAGCCTTAGGCTGTCCAGGCATGCTGGGAGTTGTAGTTTTGCAATATCTGAAGGCACCCTAGTTAAGAAAAATTGCCTTAGAGGGACATGGAGAATATAAGAACACTATTTTATAATATTGGTTAAAGGGGTACTCCGTAAGAAAAAAATATGTTTTTATATCAACCGGTGCCTGGAAGTTATACAGATTTGTACATAATTTCTGTTAAATAATCTTAATCCTTCCAGTACTTATCTGCTGCTGTATGCTCCACAGGAAGTTGTATAGTTTTTTTTCTGTCTGTCCACAGTGCTCTCTGCTGACACCTCTGTCCATGTCAGGAACTGTCCAGAGCAGGAGCAAATCCCCATGGCAACCCTCTCCTGCTCCAGACAGTTCTTGACACAGACAGAGGTGGCAGCAGAGAGCACTGTGGAAAACAAACAGGAAAGAACTACACAACTTCCTCTGAGGCATACATCAGATGATAAACACTAGAAGGATTAGGATTCATTTTTAAATAGAAGTAATTTACACATCTGTAGAACTTTCTGGCACCTATTGATTTGATTTTTTTTTTTTTGTCCTCTGCAGCACCCCTTTAACCCATATTATAAAATGTGTTTTTTTCTATTAACCAGGTCACTCTACAGCAGTGTTTTTAAGATGCATCTGCTGTTTATTTGCTCACCGTGTCTGGCCCAGGAGACGCTGTCTCCAACCTTGGATCGTGTATAGGATAACGGTGCCCTGGCGTTTTTCTATAAACCATGTCACTCTAAGGCAGTGTTTTAAGGGGGTGGAGGTGGGAATGATTTCCCGGGTCTGCTTTAGTTTTCCTTTAGGAGGATAAGCAAACATATATACATTCCTCTTGATATAAATTTTTATTAAAAGGCTGTCAGTGGGATTCTGACAAATGATGTTTGTCAGCAGAAAGCACAGAAGGTCTCAGTAATCCCGTCGATCATATAACATTGTTTCGGATCCCATCATTCGGGTTGCCTCAGCAATGTCTCAGATGTGTAACGTGACAAGGCCAGACTGCGCAGAAGAGCCATTCACGTTCAGTGGGAATGTAGACCAGGCCGGGGTAAGAGGAACTGCCTTCAATGCTTGAATTGGCTCGGGCACAAAGCCGTGATCACATTCGCAGTGGTTGCTGCTGATTTTGAGATCTACAGAGAAAAATAAACAGAGAAAGATGCATAGAGTAATATTTACAGTGGCCGCAAAGTAAAAGCTGGGGTTTGCTTTCGGCAGGAAATTGTCCCGAGAATCTTGAAGAACCTTATTATGTTGCGAGGAAGTAAACATTCTTTTGAAACAAGTTGGGAATTCTCGACCCGCTGAAATAGAAGAACTAGTAATGGCTTTTTGTAAAGACAAGGATCTCTGAAAATAAAACATGCCGTCTTTTACTGTGAAACTTTTGTAATAGGTTTTGCACATTCAAATGCTTTCATAGTCTTTCATTTTATATTTATGTTAGTTTTTATTTTATTTTATAAGTTATATCTGTATTTTTTTTTAAAGGAATTTGTCACCAATTTACAAATGATGCACGCAAGATGAAGCCTCATGTGGTATATAGTAAACTGTGCAAATTGTCCTCTTAGCCCCTCAAAATTTCTGAGCAGAATCCAGCGGGGCAAAAAATTCTACTAGAAAATTCTGTTGCAGTATACTCCCTCAAATGGGTACTCCACTGAAAAAGAGGTGCCAGAAAGTTAGGCTAAGTTTCCACTTGGTTTTCTTTCTGGCAGTTTTTGGATATCTGCCACTGCAGTTTTTGAGCCAAAGTCAAAAGTGGATCCAGCAGGAAGGAGAAGTCCTTCCTTTGTATTTCCCATTCCTTTTGAATACACTTCTGGCTTTGACTCAAAAACTGCAGTGGCAGATATCCAAAAACTGCGAGAGAAAAAAACAAGTGGAAACGTAGCCTTTAACAGATTTGTGAATAACTTCTATTTAAAAATCTTAATCCTTCCAGTACTTATCAGCTGCTGTATACTACAGAGGAAGTTCTTTTATTTTTTCATTTCCTCTCTGCCCGACCACAGTGCTTTCTGCTGACACCTCTGTCCATTTTAGGAGCTGTCCATAGTAGGAGAAAATCCTCATAGCAAACCTCTCTTGCTCTGGACAGTTCCTGACACGTGTAACTGACATGTTTGGGGCTGCTTATCCACCATCCGGACTATCCTGCATTGGCACCTTTCATCAATTTTTCTCTTCCATCCACGCCCAGGACTTTTAACATTGAGATTGTTGATATTTTTCCACAATTTTGGTACTCAAGTTCTCTTCTCCTCTTTCTGTTGTCCATGCCTAGTGTGGCACACAGACACACAATACAAAGACTAAGGGGGAGATTTATCAAAACCTGTCCAAAGGAAAAGTTGCCCAGTTGCCCATAGCAACCAATCAGCTTGCTTCTTTCATTTTTAACAAGGCCTCTACAAAATGAAAGAAGAAATCTGATTGGTTGCTATGGGCAACTGGGCAACTTTTCCTTTGCACAGGTTTTGATAAATCTCCCCTTAAGTGAACTTCTCTCATTTTTATCTGCTTTCAGGTGTGATTTTTTTTTTATTGCCAACACCTGTTACTTGCCCCAGGTGAGTTTAAAGGAGCATCAAATGCTTGAAACAATCTTATTTTTTCACAATTTTGAAAGGGTGCCAATAATTTTGTCCAGCCCATTTTTGGAGTTTGGTGACATTATGTCCAATTTGATTTTTTCCTCCCTTTTTTGGTTTAGCTCCAATACGCACAATTGGAATAAAGCAAAACATGTGTTACTGCAATCAATTTCTGTGAGAAATTGTATTTTCTTAATTTTCTTAAAAAAATTTGGGGGTGCCTACATTTACAGCCATGACACACACACACACACACACACACACATATATATATATATATATATATATATATATACACACACACACACACATATATAAGTACACATTATTTTAATACTAATAATGGCAGTAAAACCTTTGAGGTTAAACATCTTGTGAACTGCGATTGACATTGCTATCTTATTATTTATGTCGCTCATTGCACCATTTTATCTTATCTGGGTTGCACTAAAAGAAAGCTTAAAACTATGATAGCTCAGAACACTCAGGTTTAGGAAAAAGGTGAGTGATTTGTCTGGAGCCAGTAAACATTTATAGGGGTACTCCGCTGCCCCAGCATTTGGAACATTTTGTTCCAAACGCTTGGAGCGGGCGGTGGGTGTCGTGCCGTCACAGCCACGCCCCTTGTGAGGTTATGCCCCCTCAATGCCCCCTCCCATAGACTTGCATTGAGGGGGCATGACATCACAAGGGGCGTGGCTGTAGCGTCACGACCCCCCGCCTCCCAATGCAAATGTGCGTAATGTCCGTCAGTGTTTTACGGCCTTACAGACATACAAGCTGCAATGCCTAGTGTGTTCTGACACTATGAAGAATACCCTTAGGGCAGTTTCTTCCAAACAGTGTGTCTCTAGCTATTGCAAAACTACCCAGCTGGAAGTTGTAGTTTGGCAACAGCTGGAGGCACATTGTTTGGAAAACATTGCCTTAGGGGATAGAAATTAATAACCATTCCTCGATGTTTAAGAAAAGAATGAACATTAATATCTATTGCCGAATTTTGCATATCTTCAAGTTTTTTTCTGGTACCAATGGGCATTCTTGATATGACGGATAAAATTATATATATATATACTGCTCAAAAAAGTAAAGGGAACACTAAGATAACACATCCTAGATCTGAATGAATTAACTAATCGTATGAAATACTTTCGTCTTTACATAGTTGAATGCACTGACAACAAAATCACACAAAAATGATCAATGGAAATCAAATGTATCAACCCATGGAGGTCTGGATATGGAGTCACACTCAATCAAAGTGGAAAACCACACTACAGGCTGATCCAACTTTGATGTAATGTCCTTAAAACAAGTCACAATGAGGTTCAGTAGTGTGTGTGGCCTCCACGTGCCCGTATGACCTCCCTACAATGCCTGGGCATGCTCCTGATGAGGTGGTGAATGGTCTCCTGAGGGATGTCCTCCCAGACCTGGACTAAAGCATCTGCCAACTCCTGGACAGTCTGTGGTTGGTGGATGGAGCGAGACATGATGTCCCAGATGTGCTCAATCGGATTCAGGTCTGGTGAACGGGCGGGCCAGTCCATAGCATCAATGCCTTCCTCTTGCAGGAACTGCTGACATACTCCAGTACCATGAGGTCTAGCATTGTCTTGTATTAGGAGGAACACAGGGCCAACTGCACCAGCATATGGTCTCACAAGGAGTCTGAGGATCTCATCTTGGTACCTAATGGCAGTCAGGCTACCTCTGGCAAGCACATGGAGGACTGTGTGGCCCCAAAGAAATGCCACCCCACACCATTACTGACCCACTGCCTATCCGGTCATGCTCAAGGATGTTGCAGGCAGCAGAACGTTCTCCACGGCGTCTCCAGACTCTGTCACATCTGTCACATGTGCTCGGTGTGAACCTGCTTTCATCTGTTAAGAGCACAGGGCACCAGTGGCGAATTGGCAGATGCCAAATGTCCTGCACAGTGTTGGGCTGTAAGCACAACCCCAAACTGTGGATGTCGGGCCTTCATACCACCCTCATGGAGTCTGTTTCTGACAGTGCACATTTGTGGCCTGCTGGAGGTCATTTTGCAGGGCTCTGGCAGTGCTCCTCCTGCTCCTCCTTGCACAAAGGCGGATGTAGCGGTCCTGCTTGTTACGCCGAGCGCTCCGGGTTCCCGCTCCTCCCCGGAGCGCTCGCTTCACCTCCTCCGCTGCAGCGCCCCGGTCACGTCCTCTGACCCGGGGCGCTGCGATCCTGCTGCTAGCCGGGATGCGATTCGCGATGCGGGTAGCGCCCGCTCGCGATGCGCACCCCGGCTCCCCTACCTGACTCGCTCCCCGTCTGTTCTGTCCCGGCGCGCGCGGCCCCGCTCCCTAGGGCGCGCGCGCGCCGGGTCTCTGCGATTTAAAGGGCCACTGCGCCGCTGATTGGCGCAGTGGTTCCAATTAGGGTTATCACCTGTGCACTCCCTATATTACCTCACTTCCCTTGCACTCCCTTGCCGGATCTTGTTGCCTTAGTGCCAGTGAAAGCGTTCCTTGTGTGTCCCTTGCCAGTGTTTCCAGACCTTCTGCCGTTGCCCCTGACTACGATCCTTGCTGCCTGCCCCGACCTTCTGCTACGTCCGACCTTGCTTCTGCCTACTCCCTTGTACCGCGCCTATCTTCAGCAGCCAGAGAGGTGAGCCGTTGCTAGTGGATACGACCTGGTCACTACCGCCGCAGCAAGACCATCCCGCTTTGCGGCGGGCTCTGGTGAAAACCAGTAGTGGCTTAGAACCGGTCCACTAGCACGGTCCACGCCAATCCCTCTCTGGCACAGAGGGTCCACTACCTGCCAGCCGGCATCGTGACAGTAGATCCGGCCATGGATCCCGCTGAAGTTCCCCTGCCAGTTGTCGCTGACCTCACCACGGTGGTCGCCCAGCAGTCACAACAGATTGCGCAACAAGGCCAACAGCTGTCTCAACTGACCGTTATGCTACAACAGTTGCTACCACAGCTTCAGCAGTCATCTCCTCCGCCAGCTCCTGCACCTCCTCCGCAGCGAGTGGCCGCTCCTGGGATACGCTTATCCTTGCCGGATAAATTTGATGGGGACTCTAAGTTTTGCCGTGGCTTCCTTTCCCAATGTTCCCTGCATCTGGAGATGATGTCGGACCTGTTTCCCACTGAAAGGTCTAAGGTGGCTTTCGTAGTCAGTCTTCTGTCCGGAAAAGCCCTGTCATGGGCCACACCGCTCTGGGACCGCAATGACCCCGTCACTGCCTCTGTACACTCCTTCTTCTCGGAAATCCGAAGTGTCTTTGAGGAACCTGCCCGAGCCTCTTCTGCTGAGACTGCCCTGTTGAACCTGGTCCAGGGTAATTCTTCCGTTGGCGAGTATGCCGTACAATTCCGTACACTTGCTTCAGAATTGTCCTGGAATAATGAGGCCCTCTGCGCGACCTTCAAAAAAGGCCTATCCAGCAACATTAAAGATGTTCTGGCCGCACGAGAAATTCCTGCTAATCTACATGAACTTATTCACCTAGCCACTCGCATTGACATGCGTTTTTCTGAAAGGCGTCAGGAACTCCGCCAAGATATGGACTCTGTTCGCACGAGGCGTTTCGTCTCCTCGGCCCCTCTCTCCTCTGGTCCCCTGCAATCTGTTCCTGTGCCTCCCGCCGTGGAGGCTATGCAGGTCGACCGGTCTCGCCTGACACCTCAAGAGAGGACACGACGCCGTATGGAGAACCTCTGCCTGTACTGTGCTAGTACCGAACACTTCCTGAGGGATTGTCCTATCCGTCCTCCCCGCCTGGAAAGACGTACGCTGACTCCGCACAAAGGTGAGACAGTCCTTGATGTCTACTCTGCTTCTCCGCGTCTTACTGTGCCTGTGCGGATGTCTGCTTCTGCCTTCTCCTTCTCTACAGTGGCCTTCTTGGACTCTGGTTCTGCAGGAAATTTTATTTTGGCCTCTCTCGTCAACAGGTTCAACATCCCAGTGACCAGTCTCGCCAGACCCCTCTACATCAATTGTGTAAATAATGAAAGATTGGACTGTACCATACGTTTCCGCACGGAGCCCCTTCTTATGAGCATCGGATCTCATCATGAGAGGATTGAACTTTTGGTCCTCCCCAATTGCACCTCGGAGATTCTCCTTGGACTTCCCTGGCTTCAACTTCATTCCCCAACCCTGGATTGGTCCACTGGGGAGATCAAGAGTTGGGGGTCCTCCTGTTCCAAGAACTGTCTAAAACCGGTTCCCAGTAACCCTTGCCGTAACTCTGTGGTTCCTCCAGTAACCGGTCTCCCTAAGGCCTATATGGACTTCGCGGATGTTTTCTGCAAAAAACAAGCTGAGACTCTACCCCCTCACAGGCCTTATGATTGCCCTATCGACCTCCTCCCGGGTACTACTCCACCCCGGGGCAGAATTTATCCTCTCTCTGCCCCAGAGACTCTTGCCATGTCCGAATACGTCCAGGAGAATCTAAAAAAGGGCTTTATCCGTAAATCCTCCTCTCCTGCCGGAGCCGGATTTTTCTTTGTCTCCAAAAAAGATGGCTCCCTACGTCCTTGCATTGACTACCGCGGTCTTAATAAAATCACGGTTAAGAACCGCTACCCCTTACCCCTCATCTCTGAACTCTTTGATCGCCTCCAAGGTGCCCACATCTTCACTAAATTGGACTTAAGAGGCGCCTATAACCTCATCCGCATCAGAGAGGGGGACGAGTGGAAAACGGCATTTAACACCAGAGATGGACACTTTGAGTATCTGGTCATGCCCTTTGGACTGTGCAATGCCCCTGCCGTCTTCCAAGACTTTGTCAATGAAATTTTTCGTGATCTATTATACTCCTGTGTTGTGGTATATCTGGACGATATCCTAATTTTTTCTGCCAATCTAGAAGAACACCGCCAGCATGTCCGTATGGTTCTTCAGAGACTTCGTGACAACCAACTCTATGCCAAAATTGAGAAATGTCTGTTTGAATGCCAATCTCTTCCTTTTCTAGGATATTTGGTCTCTGGCCAGGGACTCCAGATGGATCCAGACAAACTCTCTGCCGTCTTAAATTGGCCACGCCCCTCCGGACTCCGTGCTATCCAACGCTTTTTGGGGTTCGCCAATTATTACAGGCAATTTATTCCACATTTTTCTACCATTGTGGCTCCTATCGTGGCTTTAACCAAGAAAAATGCTGATCCCAAGTCCTGGCCTCCTCAAGCAGAAGACTCCTTTAAACAACTCAAGTCTGCCTTTTCTTCGGCTCCCGTGCTCTCCAGACCTGACCCTTCCAAACCCTTCCTATTGGAGGTTGATGCCTCCTCAGTAGGAGCTGGAGCTGTTCTTCTACAAAAAAAATCCTTCCGGGCATGCTGTCACTTGTGGTTTTTTCTCTAGGACCTTCTCTCCAGCGGAGAGGAACTACTCCATCGGGGATCGAGAGCTTCTAGCCATTAAATTAGCACTTGAGGAATGGAGGCATCTGCTGGAGGGATCAAGATTTCCTGTTATTATCTACACCGACCACAAGAACCTCTCCTACCTCCAGTCGGCCCAACGGCTGAATCCTCGCCAGGCCCGGTGGTCTCTGTTCTTTGCCCGATTTAATTTTGAGATTCACTTTCGTCCTGCCGATAAGAACATTAGAGCCGATGCTCTCTCTCGCTCCTCGGATGCCTCAGAAGTTGATCTCCCTCCGCAACACATCATTCCACCTGACTGCCTGATCTCCACTTCTCCTGCCTCCATCAGGCAGACTCCTCCAGGAAAGACCTTTGTTTCTCCACGCCAACGCCTCGGAATCCTCAAATGGGGTCACTCCTCCCATCTCGCAGGTCATGCGGGCATCAAGAGATCTGTGCAACTCATCTCCCGCTTCTATTGGTGGCCGACTCTGGAGACGGATGTTGGGGACTTTGTGCGAGCCTGCACTATCTGTGCCCGGGATAAGACTCCTCGCCAGAAGCCCGCTGGTTTTCTTCATCCTCTGCCTGTCCCCGAACAGCCTTGGTCTCTGATTGGTATGGATTTTATTACTGATTTACCCCCTTCCCGTGGCAACACCGTTATTTGGGTGGTCGTTGATCGATTCTCCAAAATGGCACATTTCATTCCTCTTCCTGGTCTTCCTTCTGCGCCTCAGTTGGCTAAACAATTTTTTGTACACATTTTTCGTCTTCACGGGTTGCCTACGCAGATTGTCTCGGATAGAGGGGTCCAATTCGTGTCTAAATTCTGGAGAGCTCTCTGTAAACAACTCAAGATTAAATTAAATTTTTCCTCTGCATATCATCCCCAGTCCAATGGACAAGTAGAAAGAATTAACCAGATCCTGGGTGATTATTTGCGACATTTTGTTTCCTCTCGCCAGGATGACTGGGCAGATCTCCTTCCATGGGCCGAATTCTCGTATAACTTCAGGGTCTCTGAATCTTCCTCCAAATCCCCATTTTTCGTGGTGTACGGCCGTCACCCTCTTCCCCCCCTCCCTACCCCCTTGCCCTCTGGTCTGCCCGCTGTGGATGAAATTTCTCGTGACCTTTCCATTATATGGAGAGAGACCCAAAATTCTCTCTTACAGGCTTCTTCACGCATGAAGAGGTTCGCGGATAAGAAAAGAAGAGCTCCCCCCGTTTTTTCCCCTGGAGACAAGGTATGGCTCTCCGCTAAATATGTCCGCTTCCGTGTCCCTAGCTACAAGTTGGGACCACGCTATCTTGGTCCTTTCAAAATTTTATGTCAAATTAATCCTGTCTCTTATAAACTTCTTCTTCCTCCTTCTCTTCGTATCCCTAATGCCTTTCACGTCTCTCTTCTCAAACCACTCATCCTCAACCGTTTTTCTCCCAAATCTGTTCCTCCCACTCCTGTTTCCGGCTCCTCGGACGTCTTCTCGGTCAAGGAGATTTTGGCTGCCAAAAAGGTCAGAGGGAAAAATTTTTTTTTAGTAGATTGGCAGGGTTGTGGTCCTGAAGAGAGATCCTGGGAACCTGAGGACAACATCCTTGACAAAAGTCTGCTCCTCAGGTTCTCAGGCTCCAAGAAGAGGGGGAGACCCAAGGGGGGGGGTACTGTTACGCCGAGCGCTCCGGGTTCCCGCTCCTCCCCGGAGCGCTCGCTTCACCTCCTCCGCTGCAGCGCCCCGGTCACGTCCTCTGACCCGGGGCGCTGCGATCCTGCTGCTAGCCGGGATGCGATTCGCGATGCGGGTAGCGCCCGCTCGCGATGCGCACCCCGGCTCCCCTACCTGACTCGCTCCCCGTCTGTTCTGTCCCGGCGCGCGCGGCCCCGCTCCCTAGGGCGCGCGCGCGCCGGGTCTCTGCGATTTAAAGGGCCACTGCGCCGCTGATTGGCGCAGTGGTTCCAATTAGGGTTATCACCTGTGCACTCCCTATATTACCTCACTTCCCTTGCACTCCCTTGCCGGATCTTGTTGCCTTAGTGCCAGTGAAAGCGTTCCTTGTGTGTCCCTTGCCAGTGTTTCCAGACCTTCTGCCGTTGCCCCTGACTACGATCCTTGCTGCCTGCCCCGACCTTCTGCTACGTCCGACCTTGCTTCTGCCTACTCCCTTGTACCGCGCCTATCTTCAGCAGCCAGAGAGGTGAGCCGTTGCTAGTGGATACGACCTGGTCACTACCGCCGCAGCAAGACCATCCCGCTTTGCGGCGGGCTCTGGTGAAAACCAGTAGTGGCTTAGAACCGGTCCACTAGCACGGTCCACGCCAATCCCTCTCTGGCACAGAGGGTCCACTACCTGCCAGCCGGCATCGTGACACTGCTGCTGGGTTGTTGCCCTCCTACAGCCTCCTCTACGTCTCCTGATGTACTGGCCTGTCTCCTGGTACCGCCTCCGTGCTCTCAACACTACGCTGACAGACACAGCAAACCTTCTTGCCAGAGCTCGCATTGATGTGCCATCCTGGATGAGATGCACTACCTGAGCCACTTATGTGGATTGACTCCATAGACTCCATCTCATGCTACCTCTAGAGTGAAAGCACCGCCAACATTCAAAAGTGACCAAAACTTCAGCCAGGAAGCATAGGAACTGAGAAGTGGTCTGTGGTCCCCACCTGCAGGACCACTCTTTTATTGGGGGTGTCTTGCTAATTGCCTATAATTTCCAGCTTTTGTCTATTCCATTTGCACAATAGCATGTGACATGGATTGTCAATCAGTGTTGTTCCTGAGTGGACAGTGTGATTTCACAGAAGTGTCATTGACTTGGAGTTACATTGTGTTCTTTAAGTGTTCCCTTTATTTTTTTTTGAGTATATATATATATATATATATATATATATATATATATATATATACAAAATAGAGGAAGAACTGCACACCAGAATAGCAAAAACAAGCGGTGGGTGCAGGCAGTCGCAGGGGCCCCGGTCCTGGATCCAATGAGGTAGATAGTAAAAAGGAATTGACTGCATCACACCGGCGCATCCAGTAAAAAGTTGTAGCTTCACCTTATTTACTATTGTGTCGCAAGAGTCTGGGAATTTTCTGTCCCACGGAATATTGTTTGGTCGCACAAACAAAGCGAGTAAAACCCGGGTAAAAAATTTTTTTTTTTTAAATGCAGACTTGGAGACCCTATTGAGAAGAGAGAATGTTTGTAGAAAAGAAGCTCCTCAGCGAAACGTCGGGTGGTGGAGGCACACGCTCGCAATCTATCCCACTGTGGTAATTTACTTTTGCATCCCTTTTCAGCATCTTAGTATTGCACTTTAATATTTCTTGGTACTGTTTGCTCTGTTGGATAGCAACCATTGGACTTTTACCTTTACTATGTACTTATGCACTTTATTGTTTATCTTTATGCGGTGCCATGTTTACATTTTCTGATGCCTTGATGCAGCTGTTTTTCAGCTATTAGGCTGATCTTCATGCATGTAGCCCCCATTTCAATCGATCCTCTTGCACCTTTTTCTGATATTATACTTTTATGTGATTTTAAGTGTTTGTCATTTTTGAGCATATGTATTTAATAAAAATTATTTTTGCATCAATAATTTGGTCGCTATACGCTCCTTTTTTCTTGTGGTATTTAACTTATATAATGAGCCAACGTTCACATTCATTTAGTGTTCATGGACCTGGATGCTTATAATACTCTGACATAAAAAATGTGGTATCAGCTCGTGAGGTCTATGTAAAATGACTCGGAATGAACCTCACACCTACATATACACGTGGCAGCCATCCAATTCATAACACATGTATTTATATATACCCATTGCAAGTAATACTTGGTTCACGGTATCTGATACCTGTTTTTCTGCAATTATTGCTTCATATTTTCACTTTTGCAGTTTTGAGAAACCATGATTCAGGTTTTTTTCTCCTGAAACTTCAGACTATTGTTTCCAAGTGACCCGTAAATGAACTTCACACCTTAATTCTTCTTTATTATCAATTTCTCGTGAAGCTGGAAGCCATGTTTGTAATTCACTAAAAACAACAAACTCTATATACTGTACTCGCGTAGTGTCCTCAAGGATGAAATATATATTACCTTTTCATATTGAGCTATATGCACTGTTGGGATGATCAGGTATGGGGGGTCATCTAAGGGTTGTGATGAAAAATTATTGGGTAAGGTGTATTAACACCACGATTGTGTCATACGGCCGTTGGCGGGCATTTGGCAGTGGTCGGCTTTAAAAGTTATTTTATGTCACTTTTAACTACCTTTGGTCTGTTTCCCAATTTTTAACTCATTTGTATGGAACTCAAGAGCACAAAAGTATATAAAAGGTAACTGTTCACAAAACAGACTGAATGTAGTCAACAGTAGACTACATTCATTTCCATTAAAGTAAATGGGCCTATTGCAGGTACGCCAAGGTATACATCGGAATACCTTATTGCCAATAACCCTATGTATAGTGGTGATGTAACCCGAGAATGAGATGGGAATGGCCCCTAACTATATGATAACTGCAATGTTTAACCATGGTGATGATTCTTGCCAGTGATCTGACCGAACATTACTCATAAATGTAAGCAGGAAGGCAGCAGCTTCCCTTCTAGGCTGACTTGTTCACAGGAGCCAGGTTATGATGGAACACCTTTGGAACGCCATTGTGTGGGGTATTACAGAAAACACCATTGTGGGGGATATAAAAAAAATCTACTTATCTCCAGTGCTTCCACAGGGCCTCTGGGGTCCTGCTCTGGTCCCCCGCAGCGATCATCTTTATGCCGTCCCCGGGAGGAAGCCAGTGTGTCAGACTACACCTCAGCGAGTCACTAGCCAAGGCGGGCCATCGATGCGGCAAGGTGTTTTTGCAGACAACACGTCACACCGAAGCTACAGGATGACCATCGCTGCAAGAGACTGGAGCAAGGCACTGGAGGAACCCCAGAAGTGCTGAAGGTAAGTAGATGTTTATTTTTATAATATCCCATGCAATAGCCATTATTAGACAAAGAAATCCCACCAGAGCTCTCCTTTAATAGGGTATTTCGGGGAACTCAACTTTTCCCCTATCCACAGGATCATGGGGGATCTAACTGCTGGGACCCCCGGGATCTCTTTATGGTGCCCGGCAACTCATCCTTCTCGGAGTGCTCTGGCCCCACCTTTGGAAAGGAGCAGTAATGACGGCTAATCACCAGGCTGAAGACAACAGGAAACAAAAAATGGACGGTAATTAAGGCTCTTCTACTCTAGTATATTTTGTAAAAACTTTGGTTTATTCCATAATATACAATGTGTTTCTATCCTGAACCAGGATTTTTGTCAGGTGAATACATAAGAAGACCAGCCTGAAATGGCATTATGGTGATACCGATAGCTACAACAGATCATTGTAGAAAGTGCATTAAACTAAAAAAATCCCATACATGCATAAAAATGAGTTTAAAGTAAATGCATATATTTTTAAGCACTAATGAAGAATATATTTATAATTTCCACGACAGAATTCTGGAATTAACGTATATAGAAAGGACAAAAAGGGTAAGAAAAAGAAACCAATTGAATATATATTCTGTATATGGCTTATAAAGAACTAAGATCAGTAGATAATAGTAATTGTTACATGGATAATATTTACTAGCTGTCATTCAGTCCACTCTCATAAGGAACCTTTCACTAGGTTTATACTGCCCACATATCACATCATTGAATACAGCCGTACCTCTGATTTTGTTGTTGATATTGAGGGCACGAGCACAGGGAGACCATGAATGGATGGTCCCAGAAGTGGGACCCCCCATGATTAGACAGTTATTCCCTATAGAGTGTCTAGTACTGGAGGAGTTCAATAGTCATACACATATACAGTATTGATGCAGAGTGAGAGGGGCCGGCACGAACATAACTAGGAGCATACACACTGGGTGCGGGGGGGGGGGGGGGGGGGGGGATGGGAAGAGCTCGGTGGCCCGTAGCAGCTGGTTTTGGCAGTGCCCAGTCCAGACAATCAAATCATATATCAATACAAAGAGGACACAGAAGACGGCACTCACCATCCACATGGCAGCTTTATTCAGGAAGAGCAATGCATAACGTACTGTATTGCCCCCACCACATCTGCCATACCTGCCTGTACACATTGGGGGGGTATTTATAAAAGGATTTATGTGTTTTTTTTCCCGTAACTTTGGCGCAATACTTTGGAGCAGTGTCTTTTTGCGCAAAATCCATTTCACATGGTGACTAGAAACCCCAGAAAATAAAATAAAACTCATGTCGCTTGCTGATATACTGCAGGAGGGACTCCGAAATGGCTGCTCTACAGGGTAAAATACGCCGTCCTCTGTGGTGGTAAGTTCTGTGTAAAAGGCGCTGTGAACAGCTGATTTCAACATTTGAGCAAAAATTACTAACAACTTGCACCGAATTATAAATTTGGTGCATGTCCACGAAAACCAAAGTGAAAAAAAAAGGGTAAAAAGAAACTGTCAACAGGCAAAATTGATAAATACCTCCCATTATGCACTGCTCCTCCTGTATAAAGATGCCAAATGGATGGTGAGTGCTGTCTTCTGTGTCCCCTTTGTATTGATATACACATATATATATAGTATTGCATTACAGATCTTAGAACAGGTTGAGAAGCAATACTAGACAGTCTATGAATCTAAAAACAGATACGCATCTAGTGTCCATTCCAAAATCTGAGTATTGGATACATATAGGTACAGTTTCCCTTCCTATTATACTAAAAGTTGTAAATGTATAGTTTTTTCAATAAGCAACTCCCCAAAAATGTCTTAAAGCGTGTTCATTAAACAAACAGAGACCCTATAAAAAAACGGCATCAACGCAATTCTTTAGCAAATTCTTTATCATGTGTTGTTTTTACGCTAAAACTCTAATTAGGGGGAATAAAGTTGCAACAAATAATCACAACCAGGTGTCGTTTCTGGCAGCGTCTCACGTGTTGTAAACTCTAAACTTAAAACATGTGTAACTTTATTGAAAACACAAAAACCCGGACAACACGATTGCGATGTGAAAAAAAGGAACGCTCTGCTATTTTAGAAGAAGTTACATGGTCTGGAATGTAGTGATCTCAAAGCAACAATTTTAAGGACCAAAAGCCTCATTAAAATGCCTCAAACTATTTTTGTTTTAGATTTTAGCCTAGTTAAAGCGACTTGCCTTTTTGGCAGTGTTCGCAACCTAATAAAAGTTTCAAGATGTAAAATGAAAGAAAACAAACCTGCTTTTGCTGGACTTTTTTTTTTGGTTACTTTTGGTAATTGTTTTCTTGACTCCACATCAAACAATTACTGTAACACATCATTATGTTAGATGAAGACAAAGTAGGTGCAGACATCGAAATTGTGTTAGTGCAATAACATAGTTGTTTCTTAATCAGTTTGATGTGTGATGTTTGGGTTTCTTTTATTCTCCAGAGTTGTTGTTGCTGTTTTTCGAAATGGAATTGTCAGCAGTAAAACAAGAATGTTCTCTGTACTGTATATCTGTCTACTTGCCTGAATTCTATCCAGCTTCCAGCAGTGTCAATCTTCGCATAAATTCTATCTCGTAAGGTTGAGTCTGGCAGGATTATATGTCATATATTTGGAGGAACCATAGGCAGAGAAAGGTCTCAATGAACCCTTTGATCGAGAAAATATCTTTCATTTTTTTCCCCAAAACCCTGCTGTGTTGGTGATTCTGTTGACTTAAAAGTGGCCCATGGTTGCCTTTGAATCAAAATGAGATTTCCCAAGTTGGCATTCCACCAAGCTTGAGGCAGTTGACAGCCGGTTGTGCATAGTTCCTTGTAGGAAGCCATAATCTGAACAATCTTTCCAAAAAGAGGAGAAACACTTCAAAGAACACTCTTAGTGCCAATCAGATACCTTTAAAGAGGAGGCGATAGGAGTCAATCCATGGGTCCTCCCATCGTCCCAGGGATGCCCATAGACTGAATTCTTTAAATGTTACTGCACCAAATAAACACATAATACACATATACTCATAATACCTCTCATCAATACTCACATCTCATATTCCTACATATCTTGGTATGCAGGAGTATTCTTCGACCTATACCTCCTATAGGTCCAAAAATGCTCCTGAAACATACCACCGATATGTAGGTCGAAGAATACTCCAAAAGTATACTACTTACATGTAGGTCAAATAATATTCTGAAGCATACCACCAACATGTAGGCTGAAGAATAGTCCTGAAGCATACCACTTACATGTAAGCATATCACCGACATGTAGGTCTAAGAATACTACTGAAGCATATCACCAACATGTAGGTCGAAGAATACCCCTGATGCATACTACCTACATGTAGGTCAAAGAATACCCCTAAAGCATACCACTGACATGTAGGTCGGCGAATACCCCTGAAGCACACTACCTAAAATGTAGGTTGAAGAATACTCCTGAAGCATACCACCAAAATGTAGGGCGAAGAATACTCCTGAAGAATACTACCTACATGTCGGCGGTATGCATCAGGAGTACTCTTCTACCTATACCTCCGTAATGCCAATCGGCTTCCATGCACCCAGTGTAATATTGGTGTAATACTCTGTTTGAACTCAGCCTTAAAGTGAATGTCTCATTAAAAAAAATAGTAGGATGGCACTCACTTGAATGAAGTAGAAATACTATTTATTAAAACAGTCGGGTCACCGATACAGACAATGGGCAACAGACAGTTTCATGCTGTCCTAGCGCTTCCTCAAGACCTCTTAAAGGGGTTGTGCGCTGCCCTGACTTTCGGAGCTCCGCTCACAGCGTCCGGAAGTTCATTACTCCGAACGCTGTGTGCGGGCTTCCGTGTTCGCGGCTGCCGGGCGTGACGTCACGCCCGGCCCCTCACGACATCTCGCCCGCCCCCTCGTGACGTCTCGCCCGCCCCCTCTACCAAAGTCTATGGGAAGGGGGCGTGACAGCGGTCGCGCCCTCTTCCCATAGATTTTCGTTGAGGGGGCGGGCGAGACGTCACGAGGGCCCGGGCATGATGTCACGCCCGGCGTTCGCGAACACGGAAGCCCGCACACAGCGTTCGGAGTGATGAACTTCCGGATGCTGTGAGCGGAGCTCCCAAAGTCAGGGCAGCGCACAACCCCTTTAAAGTAAATGTGTCGCCTAAATTTTCTTTACTTATTGGAGGAGCCAGATACTGAAAGCTTTTCTTTTCTCTAATCTGTTTCTATTGTCAGATTGTAGTTTCTTATTTAAAAAGAATCAGCACACATTCTTAAAAATATGTTTAAAATAAAAAACTTGATTTTAACAACAGGTTATTTTCCGAAGACACATTCCCTTTAAACATCAGACAGACTTTTATGAGTTGATACTTACCTGGTTCTACCTTTTTACCTTTTTAATTGCAGGTTTGGCTTACTGTTTAAGGTATATTGCGGTCTTCCGACTCTCCACTGACAGATAATGCCGATGCAGAGAAGGCGCGGGTGTGTTGGATTTCAGCACACATCCCTATTGTTCTGAGAGGGATAAGCCAGCGCTAGAGCAGTCTGGCAATGGTTTCCCATAGGAAACACATCTATGATCGTTCATGTGAATAGGGAATTTGGAAGAGATAAGCTTTGGCCAACAGTTATTGAAATGTATGGCCACCTTTAGGGTATGTTCACAATGAGTAAATGGACAAGTAACATTTCCTGAGAAACTGACATGGAAAAATCCTTGTCAACATCCTTGACAAGTCAATGTGAAAACATATATGAAAAAGAATTGTAAAGCAGAAGGGCATAATTCCACATGAAATTCTTTAAGCGTAAATTAAATCCTCGTCATATTTCCCATTGGAATTAATGAGGTTTGAATTCCAGGAAGATTTTGAAGCAGAATCTGTATGGAAATATGTTAGAAATCTGCCTCAAATTACAGCGAATATACCCTAACACATCATCTCACTGGAATGCTCTAAAACTGACTCTACTACCATTTAGCATGGATTGAGAGTCATGGACACATGACGGCATGACGTGAGCCATCGGCGCTGGACCCATGACTGCCCGCCTCCATGGCTGGTGCACGGATGGGCCTGGCTCGGCTCCCCCAGTCCCCTTGATGTTGCCCCTCGATGTGGTTGGTTGTTGTGGGAGAGTGGAGAGGATTGGAGTGGTGGTGGGCGTGGAGAAGATGCTGCTTCTCGAGGCTGGAAGCGAGTTCCAGTGGGTGATGGAGGAGGCCGGGGTCTCGCGAGATGCGGGACCTGGGCGGCATGACGCGACGCGCCCTGTGCACGGGGTGACGCACACTAAGATGGCGGCTGGGATGGATAAGAAGAGGAGCGAGTGCTCCTAATTACGGCCATATCAGCCTCCCTACTGAGGCAGTGTGCCGGAATTCTCCCTCACAAAGCGACCGGAGTGTAAGGGGATAAGGCTCTTTGGCGTTGAACGAGGGGGCTATTGTTGAGGTTGGGAGGGGGTGGGGGGTGCAGGAGAATGCGGACTGAAGGACACTGTATATGGCCCTCCCCCCCCCCTCATTCTGTGTAAAATGTACCCCCAGCGGTTGCAAGGAAGGGGGAGAGGAGAGAAAAGGGAGAGTCCCCACTATATAACCAGCTTGCTACTTTCTTGCTGCTATCTTGCTGAGTTCTTGTTTTAAGGAAAATTAAAATGGACCTCCAGCTGTTGCAAGAGGAGGAAAAGGAGAAAAAGGAAAAAAAATAAAGGAAGCCTCTCTACAGAAATAGCCTAATTTATCTGCTGTTTTTTTTTTTTTCAACTATAAAAATACAATACTGTCTATATGTGCCCTGAATACAAAAAGTTGAAAACAATATTGTTTTTTTCTGGTATAATATTATCTCTCTCCTTTTATAACAGTTAAATAAAAAAGTAATCACAAGAAAACAGTTAAAATCGCATAAAACAGAGGAAAACATCAAACTGTGAGTTAACCCTTCACGTGACTTTTTTGCACCATGCTACTACTACATGCTATTAAAAATAGGGGGGGGGGGGACATGGGTATATAAAGGTAACACCTTGCAATCTATTTTAGTTTTGGCCAGGTTGCAAGCAAGCTTCCCCAAAAAAAGAATTTAGTGAAAGCCTCCTCTTTATACTGAAATGCCCCCAAAAGCTAACCCTAGAAGATCAGGTGGGACCGGGGCGGAATCTAATCAGATGTCTAAATACTTGAAATCTCCACATGAATCCGTTATGACCCGTATGCAACATCAAATCCCGGCAATACTAACTCAAACAGGGGGTCAAAGGTTTAATCCACTTTTGGTTGATGAGGAAAATGAAGAGATTGAGAGAGGAGAAAGCAGTACCCATGTCCTAGCCTCAATTCTTGGTGAAGTGCAAAAATGTAACAAAGCCATTGAGGATCTTACACTTCAAGTTGGAGGATTAAGCACAGATATATCACTCATTAGGGATGACACTAATAAAATAAAAGGGAGAGTTAAACAAATAGAAAAAGCCATTCCCATGCTGGAAAAGAACTTGGGACAAATCTGTAAGGAATGGGATGAGATCAAAAGAGACAATATTCTTTTGAAAGAGAAACTTTCTGATCTAGAAGATCGATCTAGAAGAAATAATGTACGAATTGTTGGTTTACAAAAGGGAGAAGAAGGGGAGGATCCAGTTACCTTTGTGAAGGACTGGTTAATTGAACTGTTTAGTGTACAATCTTTTTCAGAAAAATTTACTATGGAAAGAGCACATAGGATTCCATCAAAAGAAAACTGACTCTACTTCCTTTTCCTCTCAGAAGAGAGGCTAGACTTAATCAAGCTGCTTCCTTCCCTCTCAAAGGTTCCTAGTTGAATGTGTGTGCATGCACATTAACCCCTCCGCACCTAGCCAGACTTAGTACAATTTAGTTACATTATTAAATCATAAGAATCCATCATAAAACAATACAGAGACAAGGCTCTGGCTGGACAACACCCAACCACAGGCCCTACAGGGATTCCAGTGGGAGACTGCACACCTACTGGCCATTGAGGAAAACCTAGAAGGACCTCATGTCCTCCCTTTATCTGCCCAGAGAGAGAGTGACCTACATTGACTTCTCCTTCATACATTGACAGTAAAGTTGTCCATACACATGAGATGAAAGTTAAAGGGTTATTCCAGGATTTTTTTTATTTGACTATGCTACATGGGCTGTAAAGTTAGTGTAGTTCATAATATAGTGTCTGTACCTATGTGTGATGGTTTTCTCACTATTCTTCTGTGATTTTCACTCCAATATTAATTTTTTTCAGCATACAAAATGACTGTTGTCTCAGATTTTTCCCAGCTTGCAATGCGGCCGAGACCTGACTCACTAGTCAGCTGATGACAGGGAGCCTGTCTGCTTCAATGGGTGGAGCGATCGCTTGGTGGGAGAGAGATCAATCTGCAACTAATGCAACAGCTGTAGGCACCCTGATTGAAAACCACAGGTCTTTGAATGGATACAGCTAATTTATGTTTCAATGGGTGGGGGGGGGGGGGGGGGGCTGATGTGTGGGAGGGAGGAACATGGAATTATGGGATTTGTAGTAAAAAAAAAAAAAAGTCAAACAGGAAATACCAGTTCACAAAAAGCTAGCCACAGTATTAAGGTAATCTACCAACATAGCCATTTAGCCCCAAGACAAGCACAGATCCTTCCTAAGCATGTCCATTACTGTCTGGCAGGTACAGACTAAAATCACCTTATGGTGGAGAACCCCTTAAAGCAATATGGTAATTTTGGCCATTTCAGCTGATCTTGATTTAAAAAGTTTACATGATCGTTCCCATTGTTCTCTGATGGACTATATCTGCTAAGACATAAATAGTTTTTAGCGTATGGTGACAGGTTCTTTTTCATACCACAGCACTTGTAGAGACCACATGTCTGTACCGTACATGTTCTCACATTAAACTGGGGATGAGATGGACTGGGCCCTCTTACTTTGGGGGCTCCATTGTAGCCTCCTAGTCTGTTTCTATGGTTTCATATTTAGTATGAAAGAACTCAGCTAAATCCAGCTATTTGGTCTATAATATGACCTTGATGCAGCTTGTAATGTCTGTTTTTTGTATTTTTTGTATTTTTGTGTTTTTCTTCCTAAGGCCCTGTTCAGACTCTAGTTTTTGTCTGAGCAGTTTCCATGCTGGGGAATATTTAATTCTCTGAGCCAATTGCAACTTTGGTGTGGCTATTTAAACCCAAGCTCTGCTTCACTCTGGTTGCTGGTGATTTGTGCAATGTTTTCCATATCTGTTTGACCATGCACCTTGTATTTATCCTGTGAGTTTTTATCCATGGTTAATAGTCCTGTTTATTATAGATTTTAGTCTGAAGTATATCTATCGGCTTTAGGATATGTATGTCTGTTCTGCTTTAGTATCTTGTTATATCATAGTCTGTGTTCACACTGTGAGTCTTGTTTGTACCGTACCCTGTATTTAGTGTTGTCTGTATTATATTTCTGTTTCCTACTAGGTCACTATCCTGATCACACTGTGGAGTGTGCCCAGCTGGCTAGTAGTCTATTTGGATTTAGTATTTAAGTCCCTCCATTTATGGAGTGGGGAGTCTAGAGAGTTCATGATTTCTGATCTTATGTGTTTTTTGTACATGCACTGATCATAGATTACATGTACTACATCACGGATCTAGTATTTTTTTTTAGATCTCCTCTGTGCGTTACCATTTGTGCCATCTAAACTTACTCTGTTAGTTATTTGAGTCCAGTGTGAACAGTGTTCTATGTTCCGGATCGGTTTGGTGCTTAGCATTCAGTTTTTCTGTTTATCCCCTGCACTTCCGGGTTTCTGCTGTTTACTCATTCTGTACCTTGTCTAGTTAATTTAATCATGTCTGCCGTTTATCTGGATTCCGGTTTATGAACTGTTTGTTAGTACACTATATTTTGCCCTGTTTGTGAGTTTATATTCTGTCTGGTATATCTGGTTGTCTGGTAGTTTTCCCGTTCTGTGTATGGCCTGTGACCGACTATGTATTTTATTTGTTTTTACACCCACTGCACTTTAGCGTAGGGAGGGACCAGCTCCAAGTTGTCAATCCACCATTTAGGGTGGATGGGAAAGTAGTCAGGGAGAGTTTTTCTAGGGTCAGTTTAGGGCTTACTCTCCCTGTCCACCCCCGGTCATGACACGGCTGTAGGCAAAGAAACATTGTATTTCAACTTTGAGATTGGGATGTGCAGATCTTTTCTAGTATTAGAACATCTATTGTATATAATGATCTGTATCCAACACCATCTATCTCTTGTTGCTGGTTATTGACCTAATGAACACATTAGTAATTTCCTACACACAGCTTTTGCCCAATGATCTGTTTGCATTGTGACTTACGCAAACAGGAACTCTACGTGGCCGTATCAGAAAATGTCCAACATCCAGTTGTAAAATCCGTCAGCAAAGATAAATGAGAAGCTATTCGGACAGAGTCTGATAAATCCTATTCAAGAGCAGGAAATAATAAAAATAGAAATCAATAGAGAGGTTTTGTTTATAAAATCTACCAATCTGCAGTCAATCGGGCAAGGGTGGCACGGAAAATTCATGTTGTTATGGATGGTCACTCCGTGTTACATGGCTGGGTTCACCTGGGAAACTGTGTTTTTGATCACTACAATGCATCTAAAATAGAAATATGTAGTGGTCAGTCTCCCTGCGATTAGCTAGTTATCTTGGGCCCATTAGAAAAGAGCAGCGGGTATTGTACACAGAGAGTAAATACAGTGGCGGTGCACATGGGCAAACCGCTGCTCCATTCTAATAGAAGACTGGATTTTCCATTATTGAGATAGCAGAGGGCCCCAACGGTTGGACCCTCTGCAATCAGCTAATTATCCCCTATCATGTGGACAGGGAATAACTTTACAATATGGGAAAACCCCTGTAAAATGACCCTCAACTATTTTAGACAGTTTATGAAAAATGACTATAGAGCAGCACTGTGCACAATAATCATTTTTCTATTTTAAATTGGTGCCTTTATACCTTTACCATGCACCTGCTATTCCCACTCCCCACTGAATATTACTGTGCTTTAAGACACAGAGTTTCATCTCCATAGCACCCATCTCCAGTGCGAGACTCATCACTGTAGAATCACATTGCGCTGAATCTCGCGCTGGAGGAGCGTGCTATAGAGACGGCGCAGGAAGCTCCATCTCCCAATGCACAGTAATTTGCATCGGGGAGCAGGGAAAACGGGCATTTAGTAAAGGTATTTCTGTGCCAAATTTAGAAAATCTAGAAAATTACCATTGTGCACAGTGCGTAGAAGTGTAGAGCTATACATAGAGCTACTCTTTAATGTCTTACGAATGGCCATGACTAAATGATTCCATATATAGGATTTGATACCAAAGATCAGTATGGTTTTTGTTATGTTCTTAGAATTGGCCTCAAAAACATAGTCTGCTCTCTTTATGTTTTTTAAAGCACTGAAGAGGCTCCCGTTCGTGAGGCAAAATCTGTAATGGCTGTCGCCTCCATTGGTCATGGTAGGGGCTATGCCCTACTATAGTCCCAGATGTTTGAGGCAATGCCCTTGGCAGCAACATTTGTTCAGTAGTGGTAACCAAAGCTAGCAGGGCTTCTGTGGTTCAGCATAAATCTGGTGCAGGCAGTGCAATGTTGCAACACTATGAACGACTTTGATACGCTCAGGCATTTTAGAATAATCATCATTTAAAATTGTAAGTAGTCATGAGGGTGGTTCCCAATGGCTGCTCTCCATCCTGCATGCGCTGAGTGACATGTTTCTTCCTATACAGATATAGAACTCTCTATCTGCAACACTGACTATAGAGGATGAGCTATAATGTCCCCATAAGTCTTAGCAGCTGCTGGTAACAGAGAGGATGTATATGTCAGGAGAATATCTAGGTATACCTCCAATAAAAGGCTTTTGAATATCAATGAGTCCAGGTACCCATTCACATGCAGCTGTAGAATCCTGAAGATAAAATCCTGTTCAGGTATCGTGAGTTAAACTTTTCTGATGTATCACATTGCTTTGGACAAGAAGATCCACCTTGTGCAGACAGACTGTTACGCCGAGCGCTCCGGGTCCCCGCTCCTCCCCGGAGCGCTCGCAACATCCTCGCAATTGCAGCGCCCCGGTCAGACCTGCTGACCGGGTGCGCTGCGATACCTCTCCCAGCCGGGATGCGATTCGCGATGCGGGTGGCGCCCGCTCGCGATGCGCACCCCGGCTCCCGTACCTGACTCGCTCTCCGTCGGTCCTGTCCCGGCGCGCGCGGCCCCGCTCCTTAGGGCGCGCGCGCGCCGGGTCTCTGCGATTTAAAGGGCCACTGCGCCACTGATTGGCGCAGTTGGCTTAATTAGTGTGTTCACCTGTGCACTCCCTATTTATACCTCACTTCCCCTGCACTCCCTCGCCGGATGTTGTTGCCATTGTGCCAGTGAAAGCGTTTCCTTGTGTATTCCTAGCCTGTGTTCCAGACCTCCTGCCGTTGCCCCTGACTACGATCCTTGCTGCCTGCCCCGACCTTCTGCTACGTCCGACCTTGCTCTTGTCTACTCCCTTGTACCGCGCCTATCTTCAGCAGTCAGAGAGGTTGAGCCGTTGCTAGTGGATACGACCTGGTTGCTACCGCCGCTGCAACACCATCCCGCTTTGCGGCGGGCTCTGGTGAATACCAGTAGCAACTTAGAACCGGTCCACCAGCACGGTCCACGCCAATCCCTCTCTGGCACAGAGGATCCACCTCCTGCCAGCCGAATCGTGACACAGACATTTAGAAGTTGCTTTTATTGAACACATGGATAAAACCATGATACAGCACATACTGTTGAAGTTAGTATATTTAAGGGTTAATGTTTCTGTACTACCACCACTGGTGAGAAATATGTAAGAATGTCTGAAGATTGGGTCACATGACCTTCCTTCATAAAGGCTTCTGCACTGGAAGTCACTTGAATCTTCTGATGGAGGTGTCCCCTAGTCCAACCCTCTATCCCTAGAGGTCTAGAAGCCATCTTAACTATTCTGTCTGGCCCTAGCTAGAGAATTTCAATAATGCCAGTCGGCTCTGCTGATGCTGGGTAGACCTTAGTTCATGTCTAGTCTAGTTTAGGCTAGTGAGTAGTCTAGTACTGGTCTAGCCAGAGAAGCAACACTTGTGAGTTGCCCCCTGACAGCAAAAAAAAAAAAACTAAAATGGGTCAGCACATCCCGCACAACTATTATGGATGTTATGAGTGTACAGGTACACACTGCTCTGATTAAATGCAAACAAGAATATTAGAGCAGAACACTGCTAGCGCTAAGATATATGTGTAATATGACACATTTTAAATTGCAATACTGCTATAGATAAAAATAAAAGGTTCTTGACACACCAATTGGCCAAAGAGTGTGTACCATCCCACCATGGTAGGGTGTCCTATTGTACATATATCTTAGCGCTAGCAGTGTGTTGCTGTCATTTTATTCCCTGCCAGCAAAGCCTGCTGTGCAGTAAGTTAGCTTAGCCATGACATTCCAGAATTTCAACACTGTTTCAAAATTCTAATTCCAAGTCGAGTCAGCTCTGGGTCGATCTCCGTGAACAATGGTCCTGTATGGAGTTTGGGAGAAATATTACTCAAGAACTGTCTCCTGCCCAGGCTGATAGGGTATCTGTTTTTACATTCCTGTTCCTGCTCTAAGAGGGCAAATCGTCTCTAAGCCAGAAGAGATATAAGCTGTACAAGTGCTCTTTTGCAATTCTCAGGGCTGCATTGCTTAGTTGTGATCTTTATGCCTTTAACCTGTGATAGGCAATTGTTATGCAACTTTTTGAGAGTAGAAAAGAAAAGGTTACAGATATGGCACCCTCCAGCATAGTTTGTGACACTCTACTCGGTTTCCATGGTGTAACATACCTTGCTTATTGCGCTGTGGGCCGGCAGCCATTGTGAACTGTTGGCCCACTGCACATTTGAGCTGGGGAAGTGCCAAAGTACAGTACTATTTGCAGTGGCTCACATAGAAGAAAATGGGCCCCATAGCTAATATCGAAATGGGCCTCCTATTATGGTATCTGATTTCCCCCCCCCCAGTACAGAAGGGTCTGGTGTGTATGTCTCATTTGCTTTCCATGGCCCATGGGTCAATACCCCCTCCATTAATTTGATGACAATGCAGTTTCCTGAAGAGAGGAGTTCTGCACAGTTTCTTACCAATAGCTGCTGCATGCTCTGCCTCTATGGTACATAAACCCTTGACTGTATGCATTGTATTTCTGCTCACATGTGTTGCTCTCTCCAGAAGGGAGTTGACCGGAAGTAGTCTGCATCAGGCTGTGCTAGAAAGATGTAACACTGCCGCAAATAAATTAGTGGTGTGTTAAGCAGTAATATCGACCCCACTTTGATATCCCCCAGTATGAGAAAACATTATTAAAATATCAGAGTCTTCTTTTTTTTTTCTTCCTTGTAAAAATAATGAAACCCCAATCCCTAATAGCTCCCCGGTCCACCCCCAGCTGCTCCTCTGCACTGCCTGCACACCAGAACATCTGCGCTTTAGTGCCGGCCACTGAAGGAAGCCAGTAGCTGCAAAACGTAATAGTAAATTACAGCACGAGACTCTGACTTTTTTTATTATGTCTAAAATTACAAACAGACATAAACAAACAAGGTTAAAAATACCTTCACTTTGAAGCCCTTTTATACACGTGATGGGGAAAAACATTTTTTGGAAAACACAACTAGCATTATTCTTAATGAAACACAGCATTTAAGTATCCATTAAGGGAAGGTTTCATGTAATTGTATACTATAATTATCCATGGCATAAAAACCACTGCATTATATCAGGCCATAAGCATCCATCTTGTTATCTCAGTAGAATTCAATTCCAGCCCGGCACTATGGAATATCTCATATTCACTGTCCGCCAAGGGAAAACATTCCGGCCATTTACATATTTTAGCTATGGAAAAATAAACATATAGTTATATACAAACTCTAGAGCTGGCTGATTCAAAGCCGCTTAAAGTTTAAGGTCTTCCTGCTTTCCTTGTGGACTTGGTGTATATTTAAAGTGTTCTGAAAACAATACTATTTTATATATATTATTCCCTTTTGATTCTTGCAAAGTCAACAGCTTTAATCCTTATTTTTATGCAAGATGAGTTGTACGTTTCTTAGACCTAATTTTTGAGTATACATACTATATGTTATGATGGTGGAATTTGTTATTCCATCATTATTTTATTTAACATCATTCATCATATGTGTCTAATATGTTTATTTATAATGCAAATATTGTTCTATTATAAATGTTGTTTTCTCTATGCATGTACCGTGTATACTCGAGTATAAGCCGACCCGAATATAAGCCGAGGCCCCTAATTTCACCCCAAAAACCCAGGAAAAGTTATTGACTCAACTATAAGCCTAGGGTGGGAAATACATCATCCCACCCTGTCATCATCCAGACCCTCTTCATTAACACCCCCTACATCATCACCCTGTCATCATCCAGACCCCCGTCATCCTCACCCTGTCATCATCCCCCCCCCGCATCATCACCGCCTGTCAATCCCTTCAATCAGTGGTCTTCAACCTGCGCACTTCCAGATGTTGCAAAACTACAACTGTAGTTTTGAAACATCTGGAGGTCCGCAGGTTGAAGAAAATTGCCGGGCCTTCCTCATCATCCAGACCCCCCCTTTAGTTTTCTACTCACCTCCCCTCGGTGGGAAGGAAAGGTGAGCTGGTCTGGGCCATCTATGCTGCAGGGACCGTCCGGTGGGGAGGGTTAGTTGTTCCAGGCTGTCCATCTTCACCGGGAGGCCCTCTTCTCTGCTCCGGGCCTGGCCCTGGACTAGTGACGTTGCCTTGACGACGCCGCACAGGGACGTTCATGCACAGGGATGTCCCTGTGCATCATCGTCAAGGCAACGTCACTAGTCCAGGGCCGGGCCCAGAGCGGAGAAAAAGGCGTCCCGGTGAAGATGGACAGCCCGGAACGACTAACCCTCCCCACTGGACGGTCCCTGCAGCATAGATGGTCCGGACCAGCTCACCCTTCCTTCCCACCGAAGGAAGGTGAGTAGAAAACTAAAGGGGTGGGGGGGGGGGGGGGGGGGTCTGGATGATGACGAAGGCCGCAGTGGTCTTCAACCTGGGGACCTCCAGATGTTTCAAAACTACAACTCCCAGCATGCCCGGACAGCCGATGGCTGTCCAGGCATGCTGGGAGTTGTAGTTTTGCAACCTCTGGAAGTCTGCAGGTTGAAGACCACAGAAAGGGATTGACAGTCGGAGAGTTCACTTGAGTATAAGCTGAGGGGGGCATTTTCTGCATGAAATATCGTGCTGAAAAACTCGGCTTATACTCGAGTATATACGGTTTATATATTTATTTATTTATGTCTTCATTTATTTATTTATGTTTTACTTTTTTAAGTTGCAAATACATGTGCATTCCAGCACATATCCCTGCACACCCAGGTATGTTTTAATAGCAGGGTTGTTGATATACAGAATGCAGAAGCAGCAGAGATAAACTCCCTGTGCCATATAAAAATACAACACATTATTAAAGTTTTCTCTAGGCTGAATAAAACTTAACTTAATGTAAAATCTAAAATGAAAAATATGCCTTACAATAACACAAATTGTGAAAGTCAAACAAACACTGACTTCCCTTCTTCTTCAGATGCACCTTTATCTGGTGAAGGGTCACGTGCTGACTCGAAACGTATTTTCAGTGCTCTGAAAGAAATACTTGGAATTTGTAATACTTCCTGCTCCTGGACCTATATTTGGAAGAATTGGAAGAAGGGTTCCTTTTTGGTGTCTCTGATGTTCGTGTATGGATGTTCCTACAGGATGACCATTGTTTCTGAAGGCAATGCAACTTATGGATACTGAACTTAGAGGCTCAATTTAATAATTCTAGTAAAAACCAATGTTGCTAAGTAGAGATGAGCGAACTTACAGTAAATTCGATTCGTCACGAACTTCTCGGCTCGGCAGTTGATGACTTTTCCTGCATAAATTAGTTCAGCTTTCAGGTGCTCCGGTGGGCTGGAAAAGGTGGATACAGTCCTAGGAAAAAGTCTTCTAGGACTGTATCCACCTTTTCCAGCCCACGGGACCACCTGAAAGCTGAACTAATTTATGCAGGAAAAGACATCAACTGCAGAGCCGAGAAGTTCGTGACGAATCAAATTTACTGTAAGTTCGCTCATCTCTATTGCTAAGTCTCCAGTTGTGATCAGGTTAACATGACAATGCACATTAGATAGAAATCTGGTAAACTATCTTGCAATGCAACCGTGCAGCCTTTGTCCATATTGGCCATCAGGATTGTTCAAACTGGTCATACCTCATCAAAGACACTGAATAAAAGATGAACAATGTTTCATGGAAGATTCTTCCATGGCAAGAGCTATGGATCTAAGATCTTTTGACAAAAACTTCAAATATTGCCGAATGTATCTTATGCAATGATGGTTTGTTATTGGTTGGCAAAATCCAATTAAGTTCTCCACTCAAAATAAAAAAGAATAGCATGGGGGAGAGCATTGAATATCTAGAACGTAAAGCCACAGTTCATGTGATAATCCGGCAGGCAAAAACTACTTTGCAGAGAGTCATGTGACAGTCCACAGGGTGCTGAGACTAGTACAGAGTATAAATATACTATAATAGTAGATAGGTAGCACTTACCACTCCAGAAGTCTACACATACGGAGGACTGGACTCATGGGGAGGTATTGGAGGATGCTATTTGAGTGCCCAGAGGCGACTGACGGCCGTTTCGCACGATCACCCGTGCTTCTTCCGGCCTTCAGGCCGGAAGAAGCACGGGTGATCGTGCGAATTGGCTGGCATTCGCCTCTGAGCTCTCCAATAGCATCCTCCGATGCTACCCCGTGAGTCCGGTCCTTCATATGTGTAGAACGCTGGAGTGGTAAGTGCTACCTATCTCCCATTATTCTAAATCCAGTAAATTTAACCTGATCATCACTTGTATAAAATCTAATTTGTATGGAAACCATATCTGTGCCTAAGATCAGGGGTCAAGTCCAGGGGAAAAAAGTGCAGGAACTCACCTAAGGTTTCCAGTCAAGGGCCGGTCCTGCAGGACTACTGCTAATGGGAACAGTGTTCCTGCTATGGCAAAAGTGCAGGAACTCAGTACCCATGCGTTCTTGCAGGACTTGAGCCCTGCCTAAGATGCTTGGTCCTCTATAAGTCTGTTCAACATAATACCTTGGAATCTAAGTGGGTATAGCCAAAGCAAAGAGTTGGAAAAAAAAATCCTGACTCAGTAAAACATACAATGAGCAAAGTAAAGAAATGTGGTCAATTCCTTTAAATTCATCTGGACTGCTTTCCTGCCAGCGAGCTCAATAGGTTCCCCTAAGCATAATAAATTACGTCCAGCAATACAACACTTACACACAAGCACTAGTGACATGAACTGGATGGAAGGAAGTTGGTGAGATTCCAGTTTTCATAATTTGTTTTCATTTACTGTGTGAGGTTAAATTTTCTAACCTTATTCATAAGCTCACTTAGTATATAAATGGATGAGGTCATCAGTTCATTGCAAATTGGAGGAAAGCGCAGGTTAGGACCACACTTTGGCTCCGTTCCATGGGATTATATGCACATGAAGGAAACAGAATAGTCTCCACTTTCTACCGTTATACGGGTAGGTTGTGTCCGCCTCTCACGTCTTACATTCTGAAGAAATAGTAATTAGTAGTTAATGACTCCAAGGATTAGACGGTGCGAGATTTATGGACCATGAACACTTTTTATTCTGTGTCTTTAAAAAATAAAAAATAAAAATGCAGCTGGCTTTAAGTAGATTATAACGGGAAACTATGAATAAATGTTATGTTCCATATACATTAAATACAACCATTAACAAATGTATATGTGAAATTTCTCTAAGCCAAGAGAGAACTGGAGAAATAGGATCTGTTCTCACCAAAGAAAGCCTTAGAGGTGTATGAGCAGGACACAGGGGGGCATCACTTTTCACTACCGTAGGCTGCGTCACTGGCATTTATTTTGTACCCCCCCCCCCCCCAAATTTATTTTTGCTGCCTGAATCTATGGAAAGGCAGCTGTACAGAAGGCTGCGACATCCCCTAGTTTGTTGGGTTTTGCTATATAGGAAACTAGCACAGAATAAAAAGTCTGAAAAGGAACATGTTTTTTGGCACTATATTGTACCCCATCACATGAGGAAGAGGAGGAAGGGGGAGGGGGGGGGGGACGGGTCAAAAGAATCTAATCTAAGGCGTACCCTGGACCTTATTATGTCTTGCTTACTAGTGACTTATTTTACCTACCTAGCCAGCGCTAGCTACCATGCTACTTATCTACATACCTACCTATCCAGCTACCTGGATACCTACCTACCTACATACCTATTAACCTGCCTACCTGGATACCTCCTGGGGGAAAATCAATCTACCTACCTACCTAAGAATCTGCCTACTGTGGGGTATATAACTACTTAATGGGGGACCTACTATTCTACCCACTTTTACTGTGCAGGACTCCAAGGGGGGCATTTTTACAGTTTAAGGGCCTATAAATGGGGATATTGTTAGTGGGCAGGGCTCTGGAAACACTTATGGGAGATACTGTATATATAATGTGAGGGTGGACTCACTTATGGGAGATAATATATATAATGTGAGGGTTGGATTTACTTATGTGAGATATATACAGTGGGGATCAAAATTTTGGCACTACAGGTAAAAATTTGTATTAATGTGGATAAAGAAGCCAAGGAAAGATGGAAAAATCTCCAAAAGGCATCAAATTACAGATTAGACATTCTTATAATATGTCAACAAAAGTTAGATTTTATTTCCATCATTTACACTTTCAAAATAACAGAAAACAAAAACATGGCATCTGTAAAAGTTTGGGCACCCTGCAGAGTTAATATCTTATACTGCCCCCTTTGGCAAGTATCACAGCTTGTAAACGCTTTTTGTAGCCAGCCAAGAGTCTTTCAGTTCTTGGTATCTTTGCCCATTCTTCCTGACAAAAGTCTTCCAGTTCTTTGAGATTTCTGGGCTGTCTGTCACGCACTGCTTTTTTAAGGTCTATCCATAGATTTTCAATTATGTTGAGGTCAGGAGATTGTGAAGGCCATGGCAAAACCTTCAGTTTACACCTCTTGATGTAATCCCCCGTGGATTTCGAGGTGTGTTTAGGATCATTATCCATTTGTAGAAGCCATCCTCTCTTTATCTTCAGCTTTTTCACAGATGGCATCAAGTTAGCATCCAAAATTTGCTAAAATTTTATTGGATCAATTTTTCTTTCTACTTGTGAGATGTTCCCTGTGCCACTGTCTGCAATACAACCCCAAAGCATGATTGATCCACCCCCATGCTTAACAGTTGGACAGAGGTTATTTTCATTAAATTCTGTTACCCTTCTTCTCCAAACGTACCTTTGCTCATTCTGGCCAAAAGGTTCCATTTTAACCTCATTGGTCCACAGAACTTGTTTCCAAAATGCATCAGGCTTGTCTATATGTTCATTTGCAAAGTTCCAACGCTGATTTTTGTGGTGAGGACGTAGAAGAGGTTTTCTTCTGATGACTCTTCCATGAAGACCATATTTGTACAAGTATCTCTTTATAGTGGAATAGTGTACCACAACTCCAGTGTCTGCCAGATCTTTCTGGAAGGATTGTGTAGTCAATTGTGGGTTTTGAATTGTTTATCTCACAATCCTGCGAGCTGTTCTGTCTGATATTTTTTCTTGGTCTTCCAGATCTTGCTTTAACTTCCACTGTTCCTGATGACTGCCATTTCTTAATTACATTCCGAACAGAGGATATTGACATCTGAAAACATTTTGCTATCTTCTTATAGCCTTCCCCAGCTTTGTGAGCGTCAACTATTTTCAGTTTCAGATTTCTAGACAACTGCTTAGAAGAACTCATGGTGCTGATTGTTGGGTCAAGGTCAGATGAGTCTGGGCATTTAAAACCTTTGAGATTGACATCACCTGGTCTTCCCAGATGATGATTGAGAACAATCCATGACACTGGCAGGTCTCAGCTTTGCAAAGGGGGCAGTGCATGTTATAAATTCTGCAGGGTGCCCAAACTATTGCAGACGCCATTTTTTTGTTTTCTCTTATTTTGAAAGTGTAAATAATGGAAATAAAATCTAACTATTGTTGACATATTATAAGAATGTCTAATGTGTTTTGATGATGCTTTGTGGAGATTTTTCCATCTTTCCTTGGCTTCTTTATGCAAAATAATACACATTTTTACCTGGGGTGCCCAAACTTTTGATCCCCACTGTATAATGTGAGGGGTGAACTCACTTATGGGAGACACTGTATATATAATGTGAGGAGTGTACTCACTTATGGGAGACACTGTATATATAATGTGAGGGGTTGAGTCACTTATGGGAGATAATGTATATAATGTGAGGGGTGGACTCACTTATGGGAGACACTGTATATATATAATGTGAGGAATGGACTCACTTATGGGAGATAATGTATATAATGTGAGGTGTGGACTCACTTACGGAAGATGCTGTTTATAATGTGAGTGTTTGACTCACTTATGGAAGATACTGTATATAATGTGAGGGGTGGACTCACTTACGGGAGATGCTGTATATAATGTGAGTGTTTGACTCACTTATGGGATATACTATATATAATGTGAGGGGTGGACTCACTTATGGGATATACTGTATATATAATGTGAGGGGTGGACTCACTTATGGGAGATACTGCATATAATGTGAGGGGTGGACTCACTTATAGGAGATATTGTATATAATGTGAGGGGTGGACCCACTTATGGGCGATACTGTATATATAATGTGAGGGGTGGACTCACTTATGGGAGATACTGTATATAATGTGAGGGGTGGACTCCCTTATGGGAGATACTGTATATATAATGTGATGGGTGGACTCCCTTATGGGAGATACTGTATGTAATGTGAGGGGTGGACTCACTTATGTTATATACTGTATAAATAATGTGAGGGGTGGACTCACTTATGGGGGATACTGTATATGATGTGAGGGGTGGACTCCCTTATGGAAGATAATGTATATATAATGTGAGGGGTGGACTCACTTATGGGAGATACTGTATATAAAATGTGAGGGGTGGAGTCACTTATGGGAGATACTGTATATATAATGTGAGGGGTGGAGTCACTTATGGGAGATACTGTATATATAATGTGAGGTGTGGAGTCACTTATGGGAGATACTGTATATATAATGTGAGGGGTGGACTCACTTATGGGAGATACTGTATATAATGTGAGGGGTGGACTCACTTATGGGAGATACTGTATATATAATGTGAGGGGTGGACTCACTTATGGGAGATACTGTATATATAATGTGAGGGGTGGACTCACTTATGGGAAATACTGTATATATAATGTGAGGGGTGGACTCACTTACGGGAGATACTGTATATATAATGTGAGGGGTGGACTCACTTATGGGAGATACTGTATATATAATGTTAGGGGTGGACTCACTTATGGGAGATACTGTATATATAATATGAGGGGTGGACTCACTTATGGGAGATACTGTATATATAATGTGAGGGGTGGACTCACTTATGGGAGATACTGTATATATAATGTGAGGGGTGGACTCACTTATGGGAGATACTGTATATATAATGTTAGGGGTGGACTCACTTATGGGAGATACTGTATATATAATGTGAGGGGTGGACTCACTTATGGGAGATACTGTATATATAATGTGAGGGGTGGAGTCACTTATGGGAGATACTGTATATATAATGTGAGGGGTGGACTCACTTATGGGAGATACTGTATATATAATGTGAGGGGTGGACTCACTTATGGGAGATACTGTATATATAATGTGAGGGGTGGACTCACTTATGGGATATACTGTATATAATGTGAGGGGTGGACTCACTTATGGGAGATACTGTATATATAATGTGAGGGGTGGAGTCACTCATGGGATATACTGTATATAATGTGAGGGGTGGAGTCACTTATGGGAGATACTGTATATATAATGTGAGGGGTGGACTCACTTATGGGAGATACTGTATATATAATGTGAGGGGTGGACTCACTTATGGGATATACTGTATATAATGTGAGGGGTGGACTCACTTACAGGAGATATTGTATATATAATGTGAGGGGTGGACTCACTTATGGGATATACTGTATATAATGTGAGGGAAGGACTCACTTATGGGATATACTGTATATAATGTGAGGGGTGGAGTCACTTATGGGAGATACTGTATATATAATATGAGGGGTGGACTCACTTATGGGAGATACTGTATATATAATATGAGGGGTGGACTGATTTATGGGAGATACTGTATATATAATGTGAGGGGTGGACTCACTTATGGGAGATACTGTATATATAATGTGAGGGGTGGACTCACTTATGGGAGATACTGTATATATAATGTGAGGGGTGGAGTCACTTATGGGAGATACTGTATATATATAATGTGAGGGGTGGACTCACTTATGGGAGATACTGTATATATAATGTGAGGGGTGGACTCACTTATAGGATATACTGTATATATAATGTGAGGGGTGGACTCACTTATGGGATATACTGTATATATAATGTGAGGGGTGGACTCACTTATGGGATATACTGTATATAATGTGAGGGGTGGAGTCACTTATGGGAGATACTGTATATATAATATGAGGGGTGGACTCACTTATGGGAGATACTGTATATATAATATGAGGGGTGGACTGACTTATGGGAGATACTGTATATATAATGTGAGGGGTGGACTCACTTATGGGAGATACTGTATATATAATGTGAGGGGTGGACTCACTTATGGGAGATACTGTATATATAATGTGAGGGGTGGAGTCACTTATGGGAGATACTGTATATATAATGTGAGGGGTGGACTCACTTATGGGAGATACTGTATATATAATGTGAGGGGTGGACTCACTTATGGGACATACTGTATATATAATGTGAGGGGTGGAGTCACTTATGGGAGATACTGTATATAATGTGAAGGGGGGAGTCACTTATGGGAGATACTGTATATATAATGTGAGGGGTGCACTCACTTATGGGATATACTGTATATAATGTAAGGAGTGGACTCACTTATGGGAGATACTGTATATAATGTGAGGAGAGGACTCACTTATGGGAGATACTGTATATATAATGTGAGGGGTGGAGTCACTTATGGGAGATACTGTATATATAATGTGAGGGGTGGACTCACTTATGGGATATACTGTATATATAATGTGAGGGGTGGACTCACTTATGGGATATACTGTATATATAATGTGAGAGGTGGACTCACTTATGGGATATACTGTATATATATAATGTGAGGGGTGGACTCACTTATGGGAGATACTATATATAATGTGAGGGGTGGACTCACTTATGGGAGACACTGTATATATAATGTGAGGGGTGGACTCACTTATGGGAGATACTGTATATATAATGTGAGGGGTGGACTCACTTATGGGATATACTGTATATATAATGTGAGGGATGGAGTCACTTATGGGATATACTGTATATATAATGTGAGGGGTGGAGTCACTTATGGGAGATACTGTATATAGAATGTGAGGGGTGGACTCACTTATGGGAGATACTGTATATATAATGTGAGGGGTGGACTCACTTATGGGATATACTGTATATATAATGTGAGGGGTGGACTCACTTATGGGATATACTGTATATATAATGTGAGGGGTGGACTCACTTATGGGATATACTGTATATATAATGTGAGGGGTGGACTCATTTATGGGATATACTGTATATATAATGTGAGGGGTGGACTCACTTATGGGAGATACTGTATATATAATGTGAGGGGTGGACTCACTTATGGGAGATACTGTATATAATGTGAGGGATGGACTCACTTATGGGAGATACTGTATATAATGTGAGGGGTGGACTCACTTATGGGAGATACTGTATATAATGTGAGGGGTGGACTCACTTATGGGAGATATTGTATATATAATGTGAGGGATGGAGTCACTTATGGGATATACTGTATATATAATGTGAGGGGTGGACTCACTTATGGGAGATACTGTATATATAATGTGAGGGGTGGACTCACTTATGGGATATACTGTATATATAATGTGAGGGGTGGACTCACTTATGGGATGTACTGTATATATAATGTGAGGGGTGGAGTCACTTATGGGATATACTGTATATATAATGTGAGGGGTGGACTCACTTATGGGAGATACTGTATATATAATGTGAGGGGTGGAGTCACTTATGGGAGATACTGTATATATAATGTGAGGGGTGGAGTCACTTATGGGAGATACTGTATATATAATGTGAGGGGTGGAGTCACTTATGGGAGATACTGTATATATAATGTGAGGGGTGGACTCACTTATGGGAGATACTGTATATATAATGTGAGGGGTGGAGTCACTTATGGGAGATACTGTATATATAATGTGAGGGGTGGACTCACTTATGGGAGATACTGTATATATAATGTGAGGGGTGGACTCACTTATGGGACATACTGTATATATAATGTGAGGGGTGGAGTCACTTATGGGAGATACTGTATATAATGTGAGGGGTGGAGTCACTTATGGGAGATACTGTATATATAATGTGAGGGGTGGACTCACTTATGGGAGATACTGTATATATAATGTGAGGGGTGGACTCACTTATGGGAGATACTGTATATATAATGTGAGGGGTGGACTCACTTATGGGAGATACTGTATATATAATGTGAGGGGTGGACTCACTTATGGGATATACTGTATATAATGTAAGGAGTGGACTCACTTATGGGAGATACTGTATATAATGTGAGGAGAGGACTCACTTATGGGAGATACTGTATATATAATGTGAGGGGTGGAGTCACTTATGGGAGATACTGTATATATAATGTGAGGGGTGGACTCACTTATGGGATATACTGTATATATAATGTGAGGGGTGGACTCACTTATGGGATATACTGTATATATAATGTGAGAGGTGGACTCACTTATGGGATATACTGTATATATATAATGTGAGGGGTGGACTCACTTATGGGAGATACTATATATAATGTGAGGGGTGGACTCACTTATGGGAGACACTGTATATATAATGTGAGGGGTGGACTCACTTATGGGAGATACTGTATATATAATGTGAGGGGTGGACTCACTTATGGGAGATACTGTATATATAATGTGAGGGATGGAGTCACTTATGGGATATACTGTATATATAATGTGAGGGGTGGACTCACTTATGGGAGATACTGTATATATAATGTGAGGGGTGGACTCACTTATGGGAGATACTGTATATATAATGTGAGGGGTGGACTCACTTATGGGATATACTGTATATATAATGTGAGGGGTGGACTCACTTATGGGATGTACTGTATATATAATGTGAGGGATGGACTCACTTATGGGAGATACTGTATATATAATGTGAGGGGTGGACTCACTTATGGGATATACTGTATATATAATGTGAGGGGTGGACTCACTTATGGGAGATACTGTATATATAATGTGAGGGGTGGACTCACTTATGGGAGATACTGTATATAATGTGAGGGATGGACTCACTTATGGGAGATACTGTATATAATGTGAGGGGTGGACTCATTTATGGGAGATACTGTATATAATGTGAGGGGTGGACTCACTTATGGGAGATATTGTATATATAATGTGAGGGATGGAGTCACTTATGGGATATACTGTATATATAATGTGAGGGGTGGACTCACTTATGGGAGATACTGTATATATAATGTGAGGGGTGGACTCACTTATGGGATATACTGTATATATAATGTGAGGGGTGGACTCACTTATGGGATGTACTGTATATATAATGTGAGGGGTGGAGTCACTTATGGGATATACTGTATATATAATGTGAGGGGTGGACTCACTTATGGGAGATACTGTATATATAATGTGAGGGGTGGACTCACTTATGGGACATACTGTATATATAATGTGAGGGGTGGAGTCACTTATGGGAGATACTGTATATAATGTGAGGGGTGGAGTCACTTATGGGAGATACTGTATATATAATGTGAGGGGTGGAGTCACTTATGGGATATGCTGTATATAATGTGAGGGGTGGACTCACTTATGGGAGATACTGTATATAATGTGAGGGGAGGACTCACTTATGGGAGATACTGTATATATAATGTGAGGGGTGGAGTCACTTATGGGAGATACTGTATATATAATGTGAGGGGTGGACTCACTTATGGGAGATACTGTATATATAATGTGAGGGGTGGACTCACTTATGGGATATACTGTATATATAATGTGAGGGGTGGACTCACTTATGGGATGTACTGTATATATAATGTGAGGGGTGGATTCACTTATGGGAGATACTGTATATATAATGTGAGGGGTGGACTCACTTATGGGATATACTGTATATATAATGTGAGGGGTGGACTCACTTATGGGATATACTGTATATATAATGTGAGGGGTGGACTCACTTATGGGAGATACTGTATATATAATGTGAGGGGTGGAGTCACTTATGGGAGATACTGTATATATAATGTGAGGGGTGGAGTCACTTATGGGAGATACTGTATATATAATGTGAGAGGTGGACTCACTTATGGGAGATACTGTATATATAATGTGAGGGGTGGAGTCACTTATGGGAGATACTGTATATATAATGTGAGGGGTGGAGTCACTTATGGGAGATACTGTATATATAATGTGAGGGGTGGACTCACTTATGGGATATACTGTATATATAATGTGAGGGGTGGACTCACTTATGGGAGATACTGTATATATAATGTGAGGGGTGGAGTCACTTATGGGAGATACTGTATATAATGTGAGGGATGGACTCACTTATGGGAGATACTGTATATAATGTGAGGGGTGGACTCATTTATGGGAGATACTGTATATAATGTGAGGGGTGGACTCACTTATGGGAGATATTGTATATATAATGTGAGGGATGGAGTCACTTATGGGATATACTGTATATATAATGTGAGGGGTGGACTCACTTATGGGAGATACTGTATATATAATGTGAGGGGTGGACTCACTTATGGGATATACTGTATATATAATGTGAGGGGTGGACTCACTTATGGGATGTACTGTATATATAATGTGAGGGGTGGAGTCACTTATGGGATATACTGTATATATAATGTGAGGGGTGGACTCACTTATGGGAGATACTGTATATATAATGTGAGGGGTGGACTCACTTATGGGACATACTGTATATATAATGTGAGGGGTGGAGTCACTTATGGGAGATACTGTATATAATGTGAGGGGTGGAGTCACTTATGGGAGATACTGTATATATAATGTGAGGGGTGGAGTCACTTATGGGATATGCTGTATATAATGTGAGGGGTGGACTCACTTATGGGAGATACTGTATATAATGTGAGGGGAGGACTCACTTATGGGAGATACTGTATATATAATGTGAGGGGTGGAGTCACTTATGGGAGATACTGTATATATAATGTGAGGGGTGGACTCACTTATGGGATATACTGTATATATAATGTGAGGGGTGGACTCACTTATGGGAGATACTGTATATATAATGTGAGGGGTGGACTCACTTATGGGAGATACTGTATATATAATGTGAGGGGTGGACTCACTTATGGGAGATACTGTATATGTAATGTGAGGGGTGGACTCACTTATGGGATATACTGTATATATAATGTGAGGGATGGAGTCACTTATGGGATATACTGTATATATAATGTGAGGGGTGGACTCACTTATGGGAGATACTGTATATATAATGTGAGGGGTGTACTCACTTATGGGATATACTGTATATATAATGTGAGGGGTGGACTCACTTATGGGATGTACTGTATATATAATGTGAGAGGTGGACTCACTTATGGGAGATACTGTATGTATAATGTGAGGGGTGGACTCACTTATGGGATATACTGTATATATAATGTGAGGGGTGGACTCACTTATGGGATATACTGTATATATAATGTGAGGGGTGGAGTCACTTATGGGAGATACTGTATATATAATGTGAGGGGTGGACTCACTTATGGGATATACTGTATATATAATGTGAGGGGTGGACTCACTTATGGGAGATACTGTATATAATGTGAGGGATGGACTCACTTATGGGAGATACTGTATATAATGTGAGGGGTGGACTCATTTATGGGAGATACTGTATATAATGTGAGGGGTGGACTCACTTATGGGAGATACTGTATATATAATGTGAGGGGTGGACTCACTTATGGGATATACTGTATATATAATGTGAGGGGTGGACTCACTTATGGGATGTACTGTATATAATGTGAGGGGTGGACTCACTTATGGGAGATACTGTATATATAATGTGAGGGGTGGAGTCACTTATGGGAGATACTGTATATATAATGTGAGGGGTGGAGTCACTTATGGGATATGCTGTATATAATGTGAGGGGTGGACTCACTTATGGGAGATACTGTATATAATGTGAGGGGAGGACTCACTTATGGGAGATACTGTATATATAATGTGAGGGGTGGAGTCACTTATGGGAGATACTGTATATATAATGTGAGGGGTGGACTCACTTATGGGAGATACTGTATATATAATGTGAGGGGTGGACTCACTTATGGGAGATACTGTATATATAATGTGAGGGGTGGACTCACTTATGGGACATACTGTATATATAATGTGAGGGGTGGAGTCACTTATGGGAGATACTGTATATAATGTGAGGGGTGGAGTCACTTATGGGAGATACTGTATATATAATGTGAGGGGTGGAGTCACTTATGGGATATGCTGTATATATAATGTGAGGGGTGGAGTCACTTATGGGATATGCTGTATATAATGTGAGGGGTGGACTCACTTATGGGATATGCTGTATATAATGTGAGGGGTGGACTCACTTATGGGAGATACTGTATATATAATGTGAGGGGTGGACTCACTTATGGGATATACTGTATATATAATGTGAGGGGTGGAGTCACTTATGGTAGATACTGTATATAATGTGAGGGGTGGACTCACTTATGGGAGATACTGTATATATAATGTGAGGGGTGGACTCACTTATGGGAGATACTGTGTATATAATGTGAGGGGTGGACTCACTTATGGGAGATACTGTATATATAATGTGAGGGGTGGAGTCACTTATGGGATATACTGTATATAATGTGAGGGGTGGACTCACTTATGGGATATACTGTATATAATGTGAGGGGTGGACTCATTTATGGGATATACTGTATATATAATGTGAGGGGTGGAGTCACTTATGGGAGATACTGTATATATAATGTGAGGGGTGGACTCACTTATGGGAGATACTGTATATATAATATGAGGGGTGGACTCACTTATGGGAGATACTGTATATAATGTGAGGGGTGGACTCACTTATGGGAGATACTGTATATATAATGTGAGGGGTGGACTCACTTATGGGAGATACTGTATATATAATGTGAGGGGTGGACTCACTTACGGGAGATACTGTATATATAATGTGAGGGGTGGACTCACTTATGGGAGATACTGTATATATAATGCTAGGGGTGGACTCACTTATGGGAGATACTGTATATATAATATGAGGGGTGGACTCACTTATGGGAGATACTGTATATATAATGTGAGGGGTGGACTCACTTATGGGAGATACTGTATATATAATGTGAGGGGTGGACTCACTTATGGGAGATACTGTATATATAATGTTAGGGGTGGACTCACTTATGGGAGATACTGTATATATAATGTGAGGGGTGGACTCACTTATGGGAGATACTGTATATATAATGTGAGGGGTGGAGTCACTTATGGGAGATACTGTATATATAATGTGAGGGGTGGACTCACTTATGGGAGATACTGTATATATAATGTGAGGGGTGGACTCACTTATGGGAGATACTATATATATAATGTGAGGGGTGGACTCACTTATGGGATATACTGTATATAATGTGAGGGGTGGACTCACTTATGGGAGATACTGTATATATAATGTGAGGGGTGGAGTCACTCATGGGATATACTGTATATAATGTGAGGGGTGGAGTCACTTATGGGAGATACTGTATATATAATGTGAGGGGTGGACTCACTTATGGGAGATACTGTATATATAATGTGAGGGGTGGACTCACTTATGGGATATACTGTATATAATGTGAGGGGTGGACTCACTTACAGGAGATATTGTATATATAATGTGAGGGGTGGACTCACTTATGGGATATACTGTATATAATGTGAGGGAAGGACTCACTTATGGGATATACTGTATATAATGTGAGGGGTGGAGTCACTTATGGGAGATACTGTATATATAATATGAGGGGTGGACTCACTTATGGGAGATACTGTATATATAATATGAGGGGTGGACTGACTTATGGGAGATACTGTATATATAATGTGAGGGGTGGACTCACTTATGGGATATACTGTATATAATGTGAGGGGTGGAGTCACTTATGGGAGATACTGTATATATAATATGAGGGGTGGACTCACTTATGGGAGATACTGTATATATAATATGAGGGGTGGACTGACTTATGGGAGATACTGTATATATAATGTGAGGGGTGGACTCACTTATGGGATATACTGTATATATAATGTTAGGGGTGGACTCACTTATGGGAGATACTGTATATATAATGTGAGGGGTGGACTCACTTATGGGAGATACTGTATATATAATGTGAGGGGTGGAGTCACTAATGGGAGATACTGTATATATAATGTGAGGGGTGGACTCACTTATGGGAGATACTGTATATATAATGTGAGGGGTGGACTCACTTATGGGAGATACTGTATATATAATGTGAGGGGTGGACTCACTTATGGGAGATACTGTATATATAATGTGAGGGGTGGACTCACTTATGGGAGATACTGTATATATAATGTGAGGGGTGGAGTCACTAATGGGAGATACTGTATATATAATGTGAGGGGTGGACTCACTTATGGGAGATACTGTATATATAATGTGAGGGGTGGACTCACTTATGGGATATACTGTATATATAATGTGAGGGGTGGACTCACTTATGGGATATACTGTATATAATGTGAGGGGTGGAGTCACTTATGGGAGATACTGTATATATAATATGAGGGGTGGACTCACTTATGGGAGATACTGTATATATAATATGAGGGGTGGACTGACTTATGGGAGATACTGTATATATAATGTGAGGGGTGGACTCACTTATGGGATATACTGTATATATAATGTTAGGGGTGGACTCACTTATGGGAGATACTGTATATATAATGTGAGGGGTGGACTCACTTATAGGATATACTGTATATATAATGTGAGGGGTGGACTCACTTATGGGATATACTGTATATAATGTGAGGGGTGGACTCACTTATGGGAGATACTGTGTATAATGTGAGGGGTGGACTCACTTATGGGAGATACTGTATATATAATGTGAGGGGTGGACTCACTTATGGGATATACTGTATATATAATGTGAGGGGTGGACTCACTTATGGGATATACTGTATATATAATGTGAGGGGTGGACTCACTTATGGGAGATACTGTATATATAATGTGAGGGGTGGACTCACTTATGGGAGATACTGTATATATAATGTGAGGGGTGGAGTCACTTATGGGAGATACTGTATATAATGTGAGGGGTGGAGTCACTTATGGGAGATACTGTATATATAATGTGAGGGGTGCACTCACTTATGGGATATACTGTATATAATGTGAGGGGTGGACTCACTTATGGGATATACTGTATATATAATGTGAGGGGTGGACTCACTTATGGGAGATACTGTATATAATGTGAGGAGAGGACTCACTTATGGGAGATACTGTATATATAATGTGAGGGGTGGAGTCACTTATGGGAGATACTGTATATATAATGTGAGGGGTGGACTCACTTATGGGATATACTGTATATATAATGTGAGGGGTGGACTCACTTATGGGATATACTGTATATATAATGTGAGAGGTGGACTCACTTATGGGATATACTGTATATATATAATGTGAGGGGTGGACTCACTTATGGGAGATACTATATATAATGTGAGGGGTGGACTCACTTATGGGAGACACTGTATATATAATGTGAGGGGTGGACTCACTTATGGGAGATACTGTATATATAATGTGAGGGGTGGACTCACTTATGGGATATACTGTATATATAATGTGAGGGATGGAGTCACTTATGGGATATACTGTATATATAATGTGAGGGGTGGACTCACTTATGGGAGATACTGTATATATAATGTGAGGGGTGGACTCACTTATGGGATATACTGTATATATAATGTGAGAGGTGGACTCACTTATGGGATGTACTGTATATATAATGTGAGGGGTGGACTCACTTATGGGAGATACTGTATATATAATGTGAGGGGTGGACTCACTTATGGGATATACTGTATATATAATGTGAGGGGTGGACTCACTTATGGGATATACTGTATATATAATGTGAGGGGTGGACTCACTTATGGGATATACTGTATATATAATGTGAGGGGTGGACTCACTTATGGGATATACTGTATATATAATGTGAGGGGTGGACTCACTTATGGGAGATACTGTATATATAATGTGAGGGGTGGACTCACTTATGGGAGATACTGTATATAATGTGAGGGATGGACTCACTTATGGGAGATACTGTATATAATGTGAGGGGTGGACTCATTTATGGGAGATACTGTATATAATGTGAGGGGTGGACTCACTTATGGGAGATATTGTATATATAATGTGAGGGATGGAGTCACTTATGGGATATACTGTATATATAATGTGAGGGGTGGACTCACTTATGGGATGTACTGTATATATAATGTGAGGGGTGGAGTCACTTATGGGATATACTGTATATATAATGTGAGGGGTGGACTCACTTATGGGAGATACTGTATATATAATGTGAGGGGTGGACTCACTTATGGGATATACTGTATATATAATGTGAGGGGTGGACTCACTTATGGGATGTACTGTATATATAATGTGAGGGGTGGAGTCACTTATGGGATATACTGTATATATAATGTGAGGGGTGGACTCACTTATGGGAGATACTGTATATATAATGTGAGGGGTGGAGTCACTTATGGGAGATACTGTATATATAATGTGAGGGGTGGACTCACTTATGGGAGATACTGTATATATAATGTGAGGGGTGGAGTCACTTATGGGAGATACTGTATATATAATGTGAGGGGTGGACTCACTTATGGGAGATACTGTATATATAATGTGAGGGGTGGACTCACTTATGGGACATACTGTATATATAATGTGAGGGGTGGAGTCACTTATGGGAGATACTGTATATAATGTGAGGGGTGGAGTCACTTATGGGAGATACTGTATATATAATGTGAGGGGTGGACTCACTTATGGGAGATACTGTATATATAATGTGAGGGGTGGACTCACTTATGGGAGATACTGTATATATAATGTGAGGGGTGGACTCACTTATGGGAGATACTGTATATATAATGTGAGGGGTGGACTCACTTATGGGATATACTGTATATAATGTAAGGAGTGGACTCACTTATGGGAGATACTGTATATAATGTGAGGAGAGGACTCACTTATGGGAGATACTGTATATATAATGTGAGGGGTGGAGTCACTTATGGGAGATACTGTATATATAATGTGAGGGGTGGACTCACTTATGGGATATACTGTATATATAATGTGAGGGGTGGACTCACTTATGGGATATACTGTATATATAATGTGAGAGGTGGACTCACTTATGGGATATACTGTATATATATAATGTGAGGGGTGGACTCACTTATGGGAGATACTATATATAATGTGAGGGGTGGACTCACTTATGGGAGACACTGTATATATAATGTGAGGGGTGGACTCACTTATGGGAGATACTGTATATATAATGTGAGGGGTGGACTCACTTATGGGAGATACTGTATATATAATGTGAGGGATGGAGTCACTTATGGGATATACTGTATATATAATGTGAGGGGTGGACTCACTTATGGGAGATACTTTATATATAATGTGAGGGGTGGACTCACTTATGGGATATACTGTATATATAATGTGAGGGGTGGACTCACTTATGGGATGTACTGTATATATAATGTGAGGGGTGGACTCACTTATGGGAGATACTGTATATATAATGTGAGGGGTGGACTCACTTATGGGATATACTGTATATATAATGTGAGGGGTGGACTCACTTATGGGATATACTGTATATATAATGTGAGGGGGGACTCACTTATGGGAGATACTGTATATATAATGTGAGGGGTGGACTCACTTATGGGAGATACTGTATATAATGTGAGGGATGGACTCACTTATGGGAGATATTGTATATATAATGTGAGGGATGGAGTCACTTATGGGATATACTGTATATATAATGTGAGGGGTGGACTCATTTATGGGAGATACTGTATATAATGTGAGGGGTGGACTCACTTATGGGAGATATTGTATATATAATGTGAGGGATGGAGTCACTTATGGGATATACTGTATATATAATGTGAGGGGTGGACTCACTTATGGGAGATACTGTATATATAATGTGAGGGGTGGACTCACTTATGGGATATACTGTATATATAATGTGAGGGGTGGACTCACTTATGGGATGTACTGTATATATAATGTGAGGGGTGGAGTCACTTATGGGATATACTGTATATATAATGTGAGGGGTGGACTCACTTATGGGAGATACTGTATATATAATGTGAGGGGTGGACTCACTTATGGGACATACTGTATATATAATGTGAGGGGTGGAGTCACTTATGGGAGATACTGTATATAATGTGAGGGGTGGAGTCACTTATGGGATATGCTGTATATAATGTGAGGGGTGGACTCACTTATGGAATATACTGTATATATGTGAGGGGTGGAGTCACTTATGGGAGATACTGTATATATAATGTGAGGGGTGGAGTCACTTATGGGATATGCTGTATATAATGTGAGGAGTGGACTCACTTATGGGAGATACTGTATATAATGTGAGGGGTGGAGTCACTTATGGGATATACTGTATATATAATGTGAGGGGTGGACTCACTTATGGGAGATACTGTATATATAATGTGAGGGGTGGACTCACTTATGGGATATACTGTATATATAATGTGAGGGGTGGACTCACTTATGGGAGATACTGTATATATAATGTGAGGGGTGGACTCACTTATGGGATATACTGTATATATAATGTGAGGGGTGGACTCACTTATGGGATGTACTGTATATATAATGTGAGGGGTGGACTCACTTATGGGAGATACTGTATATATAATGTGAGGGGTGGACTCACTTATGGGATATACTGTATATATAATGTGAGGGGTGGACTCACTTATGGGATATACTGTATATATAATGTGAGGGGTGGACTCACTTATGGGAGATACTGTATATATAATGTGAGGGGTGGACTCACTTATGGGAGATACTGTATATAATGTGAGGGATGGACTCACTTATGGGAGATACTGTATATAATGTGAGGGGTGGACTCACTTATGGGAGATATTGTATATATAATGTGAGGGATGGAGTCACTTATGGGATATACTGTATATATAATGTAAGGGGTGGACTCACTTATGGGAGATACTGTATATATAATGTGAGGGGTGGACTCACTTATGGGATATACTGTATATATAATGTGAGGGGTGGACTCACTTATGGGATGTACTGTATATATAATGTGAGGGGTGGAGTCACTTATGGGATATACTGTATATATAATGAGAGGGGTGGACTCACTTATGGGAGATACTGTATATATAATGTGAGGGGTGGACTCACTTATGGGACATACTGTATATATAATGTGAGGGGTGGAGTCACTTATGGGAGATACTGTATATAATGTGAGGGGTGGAGTCACTTATGGGAGATACTGTATATATAATGTGAGGGGTGGAGTCACTTATGGGATATGCTGTATATAATGTGAGGGGTGGACTCACTTATGGGAGATACTGTATATAATGTGAGGGGAGGACTCACTTATGGGAGATACTGTATATATAATGTGAGGGGTGGAGTCACTTATGGGAGATACTGTATATATAATGTGAGGGGTGGACTCACTTATGGGATATACTGTATATATAATGTGAGGGGTGGACTCACTTATGGGAGATACTGTATATATAATGTGAGGGGTGGACTCACTTATGGGAGATACTGTATATATAATGTGAGGGGTGGACTCACTTATGGGAGATACTGTATATATAATGTGAGGGGTGGACTCACTTATGGGATATACTGTATATATAATGTGAGGGATGGAGTCACTTATGGGATATACTGTATATATAATGTGAGGGGTGGACTCACTTATGGGAGATACTGTATATATAATGTGAGGGGTGGACTCACTTATGGGATATACTGTATATATAATGTGAGGGGTGGACTCACTTATGGGATGTACTGTATATATAATGTGAGGGGTGGACTCACTTATGGGAGATACTGTATATATAATGTGAGGGGTGGACTCACTTATGGGATATACTGTATATATAATGTGAGGGGTGGACTCACTTATGGGATATACTGTATATATAATGTGAGGGGTGGACTCACTTATGGGATATACTGTATATATAATGTGAGGGGTGGAGTCACTTATGGGAGATACTGTATATATAATGTGAGGGGTGGAGTCACTTATGGGAGATACTGTATATAATGTGAGGGGTGGACTCATTTATGGGAGATACTGTATATAATGTGAGGGGTGGACTCACTTATGGGAGATATTGTATATATAATGTGAGGGATGGAGTCACTTATGGGATATACTGTATATATAATGTGAGAGGTGGACTCACTTATGGGAGATACTGTATATATAATGTGAGGGGTGGACTCACTTATGGGATATACTGTATATATAATGTGAGGGGTGGACTCACTTATGGGATGTACTGTATATATAATGTGAGGGGTGGAGTCACTTATGGGATATACTGTATATATAATGTGAGGGGTGGACTCACTTATGGGAGATACTGTATATATAATGTGAGGGGTGGACTCAATTATGGGAGATACTGTATATAATGTGAGGGGTGGACTCACTTATGGGAGATACTGTATATAATGTGAGGGGTGGACTCAATTATGGGAGATACTGTATATAATGTGAGGGGTGGACTCACTTATGGGATATACTGTATATAATGTGAGGGGTGGACTCACTTATGGGAGATACTGTATATATAATGTGAGGGGTGGACTCACTTATGGGAGATACTGTATATATAATGTGAGGGGTGGACTCACTTATGGGATATACTGTATATATAATGTGAGGGGTGGACTCACTTATGGGAGATACTCTATATAATGTGAGGGGTGGACTCACTTATGGGAGATACTGTATATATAATGTGAGGGGTGGACTCACTTATGGGAGATACTGTATATATAATGTGAGGGGTGGACTCACTTATGGGATATACTGTATATATAATGTGAGGGGTGGACTCACTTATGGGAGATACTGTATATATAATGTGAGGGGTGGACTCACTTATGGGAGATACTGTATATATAATGTGAGGGGTGGACTCACTTATGGGAGATACTGTATATAATGTGAAGGGTGGACTCACTTATGGTGGATACTGTATATATAATGTGAGGGGTGGAGTCACTTATGGGATATACTGTATATATAATGTGAGGGGTGGACTCACTTATGGGATATACTGTATATATAATGTGAGGGGTGGACTCACTTATGGGATATACTGTATATAATGTGAGGGGTGGACTCACTTATGGGATATACTGTATATATAATGTGAGGGGTGGAGTCACTTATGGGAGATACTCTATATAATGTGAGGGGTGGAGTCACTTATGGGAGATACTATATATAATGTGAGGGGTGGAGTCACTTATGGGAGATACTGTATATAATGTGAGGGGTGGACTCACTTATGGGAGATACTATATATAATGTGAGGGGTGGACTCACTTATGGGAGATACTATATATAATGTGAGGGGTGGACTCAATTATGGGAGATACTGTATATAATGTGAGGGGTGGACTCACTTATAGGAGATACTGTATATAATGTGAGGGGTGGACTCAATTATGGGATATACTGTATATATAATGTGAGGGGTGGACTCACTTATGGGAGATACTGTATATATAATGTGAGGGGTGGACTCACTTATGGGAGATACTGTATATAATGTGAGGGATGGACTCACTTATGGGAGATACTGTATATAATGTGAGGGGTGGACTCATTTATGGGAGATACTGTATATAATGTGAGGGGTGGACTCACTTATGGGATATACTGTATATATAATGTGAGGGGTGGAGTCACTTATGGGAGATACTGTATATATAATGTGAGGGGTGGACTCACTTATGGGAGATACTGTATATAATGTGAGGGATGGACTCACTTATGGGAGATACTGTATATAATGTGAGGGGTGGACTCATTTATGGGAGATACTGTATATAATGTGAGGGGTGGACTCACTTATGGGAGATATTGTATATATAATGTGAGGGATGGAGTCACTTATGGGATATACTGTATATATAATGTGAGAGGTGGACTCACTTATGGGAGATACTGTATATATAATGTGAGGGGTGGACTCACTTATGGGATATACTGTATATATAATGTGAGGGGTGGACTCACTTATGGGATGTACTGTATATATAATGTGAGGGGTGGAGTCACTTATGGGATATACTGTATATATAATGTGAGGGGTGGACTCACTTATGGGAGATACTGTATATATAATGTGAGGGGTGGACTCACTTATGGGATATACTGTATATATAATGTGAGGGGTGGACTCACTTATGGGATATACTGTATATATAATGTGAGGGGTGGACTCACTTATGGGATATACTGTATATATAATGTGAGGGGTGGAGTCACTTATGGGAGATACTGTATATATAATGTGAGGGGTGGACTCACTTATGGGAGATACTGTATATAATGTGAGGGATGGACTCACTTATGGGAGATACTGTATATAATGTGAGGGGTGGACTCATTTATGGGAGATACTGTATATAATGTGAGGGGTGGAGTCACTTATGGGAGATATTGTATATATAATGTGAGGGATGGAGTCACTTATGGGATATACTGTATATATAATGTGAGAGGTGGACTCACTTATGGGAGATACTGTATATATAATGTGAGGGGTGGACTCACTTATGGGATATACTGTATATATAATGTGAGGGGTGGACTCACTTATGGGATGTACTGTATATATAATGTGAGGGGTGGAGTCACTTATGGGATATACTGTATATATAATGTGAGGGGTGGACTCACTTATGGGAGATACTGTATATATAATGTGAGGGGTGGACTCAATTATGGGAGATACTGTATATAATGTGAGGGGTGGACTCACTTATGGGAGATACTGTATATAATGTGAGGGGTGGACTCAATTATGGGAGATACTGTATATAATGTGAGGGGTGGACTCACTTATGGGATATACTGTATATAATGTGAGGGGTGGACTCACTTATGGGAGATACTGTATATATAATGTGAGGGGTGGACTCACTTATGGGAGATACTGTATATATAATGTGAGGGGTGGACTCACTTATGGGATATACTGTATATATAATGTGAGGGGTGGACTCACTTATGGGAGATACTCTATATAATGTGAGGGGTGGACTCACTTATGGGAGATACTGTATATATAATGTGAGGGGTGGAGTCACTTATGGGAGATACTGTATATATAATGTGAGGGGTGGACTCACTTATGGGATATACTGTATATATAATGTGAGGGGTGGACTCACTTATGGGAGATACTGTATATATAATGTGAGGGGTGGACTCACTTATGGGAGATACTGTATATATAATGTGAGGGGTGGACTCACTTATGGGAGATACTGTATATAATGTGAGGGGTGGACTCACTTATGGTGGATACTGTATATATAATGTGAGGGGTGGACTCAATTATGGGAGATACTGTATATAATGTGAGGGGTGGACTCACTTATGGGATATACTGTATATAATGTGAGGGGTGGACTCACTTATGGGAGATACTGTATATATAATGTGAGGGGTGGACTCACTTATGGGAGATACTGTATATATAATGTGAGGGGTGGACTCACTTATGGGATATACTGTATATATAATGTGAGGGGTGGACTCACTTATGGGAGATACTCTATATAATGTGAGGGGTGGACTCACTTATGGGAGATACTGTATATATAATGTGAGGGGTGGAGTCACTTATGGGAGATACTGTATATATAATGTGAGGGGTGGAGTCACTTATGGGAGATACTGTATATATAATGTGAGGGGTGGACTCACTTATGGGATATACTGTATATATAATGTGAGGGGTGGACTCACTTATGGGAGATACTGTATATATAATGTGAGGGGTGGACTCACTTATGGGAGATACTGTATATATAATGTGAGGGGTGGACTCACTTATGGGAGATACTGTATATAATGTGAGGGGTGGACTCACTTATGGTGGATACTGTATATATAATGTGAGGGGTGGAGTCACTTATGGGATATACTGTATATATAATGTGAGGGGTGGACTCACTTATGGGATATACTGTATATATAATGTGAGGGGTGGAGTCACTTATGGGAGATACTCTATATAATGTGAGGGGTGGAGTCACTTATGGGAGATACTATATATAATGTGAGGGGTGGAGTCACTTATGGGAGATACTGTATATAATGTGAGGGGTGGACTCACTTATGGGAGATACTATATATAATGTGAGGGGTGGACTCACTTATGGGAGATACTATATATAATGTGAGGGGTGGACTCAATTATGGGAGATACTGTATATAATGTGAGGGGTGGACTCACTTATAGGAGATACTGTATATAATGTGAGGGGTGGACTCAATTATGGGATATACTGTATATATAATGTGAGGGGTGGACTCACTTATGGGAGATACTGTATATATAATGTGAGGGGTGGACTCACTTATGGGAGATACTGTATATAATGTGAGGGATGGACTCACTTATGGGAGATACTGTATATAATGTGAGGGGTGGACTCATTTATGGGAGATACTGTATATAATGTGAGGGGTGGACTCACTTATGGGATATACTGTATATATAATGTGAGGGGTGGAGTCACTTATGGGAGATACTGTATATATAATGTGAGGGGTGGACTCACTTATGGGAGATACTGTATATAATGTGAGGGATGGACTCACTTATGGGAGATACTGTATATAATGTGAGGGGTGGACTCATTTATGGGAGATACTGTATATAATGTGAGGGGTGGACTCACTTATGGGAGATATTGTATATATAATGTGAGGGATGGAGTCACTTATGGGATATACTGTATATATAATGTGAGAGGTGGACTCACTTATCGGAGATACTGTATATATAATGTGAGGGGTGGACTCACTTATGGGATATACTGTATATATAATGTGAGGGGTGGACTCACTTATGGGATGTACTGTATATATAATGTGAGGGGTGGAGTCACTTATGGGATATACTGTATATATAATGTGAGGGGTGGACTCACTTATGGGAGATACTGTATATATAATGTGAGGGGTGGACTCACTTATGGGATATACTGTATATATAATGTGAGGGGTGGACTCACTTATGGGATATACTGTATATATAATGTGAGGGGTGGACTCACTTATGGGATATACTGTATATATAATGTGAGGGGTGGAGTCACTTATGGGAGATACTGTATATATAATGTGAGGGGTGGACTCACTTATGGGAGATACTGTATATAATGTGAGGGATGGACTCACTTATGGGAGATACTGTATATAATGTGAGGGGTGGACTCATTTATGGGAGATACTGTATATAATGTGAGGGGTGGAGTCACTTATGGGAGATATTGTATATATAATGTGAGGGATGGAGTCACTTATGGGATATACTGTATATATAATGTGAGAGGTGGACTCACTTATGGGAGATACTGTATATATAATGTGAGGGGTGGACTCACTTATGGGATATACTGTATATATAATGTGAGGGGTGGACTCACTTATGGGATGTACTGTATATATAATGTGAGGGGTGGAGTCACTTATGGGATATACTGTATATATAATGTGAGGGGTGGACTCACTTATGGGAGATACTGTATATATAATGTGAGGGGTGGACTCAATTATGGGAGATACTGTATATAATGTGAGGGGTGGACTCACTTATGGGAGATACTGTATATAATGTGAGGGGTGGACTCAATTATGGGAGATACTGTATATAATGTGAGGGGTGGACTCACTTATGGGATATACTGTATATAATGTGAGGGGTGGACTCACTTATGGGAGATACTGTATATATAATGTGAGGGGTGGACTCACTTATGGGAGATACTGTATATATAATGTGAGGGGTGGACTCACTTATGGGATATACTGTATATATAATGTGAGGGGTGGACTCACTTATGGGAGATACTCTATATAATGTGAGGGGTGGACTCACTTATGGGAGATACTGTATATATAATGTGAGGGGTGGAGTCACTTATGGGAGATACTGTATATATAATGTGAGGGGTGGACTCACTTATGGGATATACTGTATATATAATGTGAGGGGTGGACTCACTTATGGGAGATACTGTATATATAATGTGAGGGGTGGACTCACTTATGGGAGATACTGTATATATAATGTGAGGGGTGGACTCACTTATGGGAGATACTGTATATAATGTGAGGGGTGGACTCACTTATGGTGGATACTGTATATATAATGTGAGGGGTGGACTCAATTATGGGAGATACTGTATATAATGTGAGGGGTGGACTCACTTATGGGATATACTGTATATAATGTGAGGGGTGGACTCACTTATGGGAGATACTGTATATATAATGTGAGGGGTGGACTCACTTATGGGAGATACTGTATATATAATGTGAGGGGTGGACTCACTTATGGGAGATACTCTATATAATGTGAGGGGTGGACTCACTTATGGGAGATACTGTATATATAATGTGAGGGGTGGACTCACTTATGGGATATACTGTATATATAATGTGAGGGGTGGACTCACTTATGGGAGATACTCTATATAATGTGAGGGGTGGACTCACTTATGGGAGATACTGTATATATAATGTGAGGGGTGGAGTCACTTATGGGAGATACTGTATATATAATGTGAGGGGTGGAGTCACTTATGGGAGATACTGTATATATAATGTGAGGGGTGGACTCACTTATGGGATATACTGTATATATAATGTGAGGGGTGGACTCACTTATGGGAGATACTGTATATATAATGTGAGGGGTGGACTCACTTATGGGAGATACTGTATATATAATGTGAGGGGTGGACTCACTTATGGGAGATACTGTATATAATGTGAGGGGTGGACTCACTTATGGTGGATACTGTATATATAATGTGAGGGGTGGAGTCACTTATGGGATATACTGTATATATAATGTGAGGGGTGGACTCACTTATGGGATATACTGTATATATAATGTGAGGGGTGGACTCACTTATGGGATATACTGTATATAATGTGAGGGGTGGACTCACTTATGGGATATACTGTATATATAATGTGAGGGGTGGAGTCACTTATGGGAGATACTCTATATAATGTGAGGGGTGGAGTCACTTATGGGAGATACTATATATAATGTGAGGGGTGGAGTCACTTATGGGAGATACTGTATATAATGTGAGGGGTGGACTCACTTATGGGAGATACTATATATAATGTGAGGGGTGGACTCACTTATGGGAGATACTATATATAATGTGAGGGGTGGACTCAATTATGGGAGATACTGTATATAATGTGAGGGGTGGACTCACTTATAGGAGATACTGTATATAATGTGAGGGGTGGACTCAATTATGGGAGATACTGTATATATATGAACTTGTTTTTTTTTTTTTTTTTTTTTTTTTACATAGAGCCCTATTGGATATACAGTATACATAGTAGTTGAAAGCCTGGAGCTGTCACTACCATATAAAATGTTGATTAACTGGAAATGGCATGTGGCTTGGCTGGATTTGAACACAGTTTAATATATTTGTACAGTTATTGCTTTTTATTTTCTGTCTTTTTCAGCTTTGAATTTTTATTTTTTTACTAACACAGTCCAAATGTGCAAGTATACAGCGACCCATAACAATCAATCAGACGTTTGTTTTCTTTACGTTACTTCCATTCGATCCGTGAAACTTCATTGCTGCTCAGCTGCTCTCAGTCTCTTCCTTTTTGAACTTTTCACTTTGTTAGTAAATACCCCCCCCCCCCGCCCTCAATTCCAGTAAAGGGAAATACTGACCGCTATATTGTAATATGACGTCCTACTAAACAAACACCGCCACCTCCTCACTGTCTTTCTACCTCAATCCCTTGCCAGAAATAATTCGTTTCAGCTAGACAGGCAAAAAAAGGAAAACATTAAGCTACTTCCAAGCTCTTCATGTTTTGAGTTCCAGAGTAGAAACGTTATGCTATCGAGAATTAGTGTGACTTTTTCACCTCAGGTATATTTTCTTAGTAAATTCATGCTTAAGACAGTTTTGAGCATAGAAAAGTGATTCGAACAAGATGTTGATTTAATTAGTGGGTTCAAGTAGCTCATAACCTCAATGGGAGCCGAATGGGAAATCGGAGCTTTCAAAACTAGGGTTCTTATTTTTACCACGAATCTGTGTTACAAGACGGAAATCATTAACCATGAGGGGCACAAAGTGGTTTCATAATGATGTTATTTCTGGAGAAGGAGTGCGGCTCAGTAAGGTTGGGGTGTATATCTGATAAGTAGGACGTCTGTCCAAAGTAATAAGCTGATGGGACCATTAGTGGGTAAGAAGTCTATTAACTGGTTGATCTGCAGGACAGCTCCCGGCAAAGATCAAAGGAAGGTCTCCAGTTGTACCGGCAGCCAGCAGCCCCCAGTCCAGTTGTTTCTTCTTCTGTCCTGTTATTCTAGATAATTGTAGGTTTCTACTAACCTGGTACATACAGGCTACATGAAAGCCAGAGGCCTACTGTGTGCACATTAGAAGACTCTTTATGACAAAGCAAAGGGCCGGAGATAGCCTACGGAGAATGCAGCGTTTATCTCATTTTCTGTGCTGCTCTGTTATTATGACATATGTGTCCTAGACTTTCATCTGCTCAGCAGTTGAATGAAGCAAAGTAAAGGCTACAGCAAATAGCAATAGGGTCAGATGTATGTCTACTAAGCAAATTTATGTTGCATTAAGCAACCATTTACTGAGCACTCACGGGCACTTTATTAGGTACACCTTGCTAGTACAGTGATCCCTCTTACATCGGCCTCAACATACAATAGTTTCAACATACAATGATCTTTTCTGGACCATTGTAACTTGAAACCAGACTCAACGTACAATGTACAGACAGTCCAGATCTGTGAAACGTGTCAATGGCTGAAAGAACTGACCAATTAGAATGGACATTCACTGGTAAAACACCTGTATTACTGAAGTGTATGTAATGACTGGTGTCTGGTAGCGCCCCCTACAGTTCAGGGAGGTATTACATATTCTGTAACATGTTCCGTGTGGTTCTGGGATTTTTGCTCACCATTCTTGTGATTATTTTGACACCACGAGGTGAGATCTTGCATGGAGCCCCAGATCAACGGAGATTATCAGTGGTCTTGTATGTCCTCCATTTTCTAATAATTGCTCCCACAGTTGCTCTGGTGTCCTTCTACAGCTCTTTTGTCTTGTCCATAGTGGAGTTTGGAGTGTGACTGTTTGAGGTGGTGGACAGGTGTCTTTTATACTGATAACAAGTTCAAACAGGAGCCATTAATACAGGTAATGAGTGGAGGACAGAGGAGACTTTTAAAGAAGAAGTTACAGGTCTGTGAGAGCCAGAAATCTTGTTTGTTTGTAGGTGACCAAATACTTTTTTTCCACCATCATTTGAAAATAAATTCTTTATAAATCAGAAAATGTGATTTTATGGATTTTTTTTCTCATTCTGTCTCTCATAGTTGACGTATACCTATGATGAAAATGACAGGCCTCTCTTATCTTTTTAAGTGGGAGAACTTGCACAATTGGTGGCTGACTAAATATTTTTTCTAATCCTCACATCTTCCTATTTTTGGATGACATTTTGGTGGCTTCAGAACCAATTACCAGGTTTCCATAATGTTATGGTCTCAACATACAATGGTTTCAACATACAATGGTTCTACCATACAATGGTCGCTCTGGAACCAATCAATATTGTAACTTTGTACCTTTGGATAGGGGATAAGATGTCTTAAACTTTACGCAATCTCACACCAGCCCGGACCAAACTTAGAAACTAGTCTGCATCTGTGCTACTTGGCTATTATTGAAGAACATGCATATTATTGAAGAAAGTGTGTGGGGTGCACACATGATATCTGCCCAGATGGACAGGAGTAAAAAGAACGTAATTTACACAGACAATGATAAATTCCCTCCATAGTCCTTATTTTATAGTATATTTAATAGCATTACTAACTTACAGAAGTTAGTGACCATGATCATAGACCAATAGACCAAAAATGGTCAAATCTCAACCGCCCACATGTAAAATAGTAGAAATTTTAATATTTCCTTCCCTATGATGAACACCAATATACAAACAAGGAGAGCGCTCCTAGTGTGATAACGTAATGTGAAGAGGAGATGAACAAACAAGTAGAATTGCTCACCAAGTATAGTTGTACTACGACCAAGTACAACTATGGTAAAAGCGTGGAATAACCCTTCAACGGGCGAAGAACGGCAGCCGCTCCTGGTAATACAGGTGAAGCACTCAGACGGATCCCTCCAAGGAACAGCCCAGGATAAAGGCAGCGCACAAGACTTCAAAGGTAAAATGGTTTATTTACCCGGCATGCAACGCGTTTCGCTGGATAACCAGCTTCATCAGGCAACTGATGCCTGATGAAGCTGGTTATCCAGCGAAACGCGTTGCATGCCGAGTAAATCATTTTACCTTTGAAGTCTTGTGCGCTGCCTTTATCCTGGGCTGTTCCTTGGAGGGATCCGTCTGAGTGCTATGATGAACACGACCTTCTTCACAGGATGAATTCCAGGACACAAAGTCAGAAACATGAATTCCACGTGATTTTATGAATTAAATGGATCCATTCTGTTATTTTGGTCCAATAAATAAGATTTTTGGGGCAGCTCCAGGACATGTGAATCCAATCAGCTCCGTCCTCTCCAAATTTGAAACGTGTCATCTTCCTTAGAACCCTGGTCTTTCTGTACTACGTTGGATATGTGTAACCTGTAAACAATTAAATATTATGTGAACCTGTATGATACACTTGATAATACCTTAGGGACCATAGCTAAAATTTAGTTCCACTCTGCTCCACTTAAAATTCCCTGACTATCTGTTTCCCAAGTATTTACACCTAAACATGGCTCTTGTTCACCTATATAGTGGATTACTTCCTATGAATTAGTTGAAACAAACATGTTTGTACCTGCTGTTTCAGGGCAATATTTATGGCCATTATATAACTTGTACATGGAATTTTTCACCAGATTCTAGCTTTGCAGGCTTCTTATCTAATTCTTATTTTCTCCGGAGTTCGTGGGTGAAGCAAAGCCTCTAAGATGACTCCTGTACACTGCAGAGGGGATCCTGCAGCCCTATGTATCTAGACGGGGTGTCTAAGAAGCAGAATCAGCATGGTGGACCTTATATAGCAGTACTGAACAGTGTAAGCTGGTGTGAGATCTAATTCTCATTGTAAGCTTCTGTAGTCTGTCTGCTTCTGCTTAGCCACTTCCTCCTATTCTCCCTTTTCAATAGATCTGTATGTGTGATGTCCCACAATGGGTAAATGTTGGATAGCAGGGGTACTGTCACTTTAATAGATATTGTGATATTATGTGTGATTTATGTATCCTCTCCCTTTATGTACTGTTTTGCATTCCAAATTCCAAGGCTTACAAGTAAGTCACTACACACACGTTACAAAATTAGTCAGGCCCTAGTCTAGTGTTTCTCAACCAGTGTGCCTCCAGCTGTGCAAAACTACAACTCCCAGCATGCTGGGAGTTGTAGTTTTGCAACAGCTGCAGGCACACTGGTTTGGAAACACTGCCCTAGTCACTGAACATTTTTAGGTACATGTTAGGACATGTGCTCCAGAGCCCATAAAATCCCCAGGTCACTGCCCCATAGGGTGGAAGAGCTGCATTAGCTAAAAGAGAGGGACAGAAGCTGCATACCTTACCTCAGCCAAGACCCGCTGTCAGCATATCCATTCACTCTTTATGGGTAGCATAAGAGGGAAACAAAATCAAAGAATATTTTGCGCACAAAGAACTGGGTGGCACTTTAAACACACTTTTTTTGGACTACTGGAAAAGCACAGAACCAGAACTTTTTGCCAGACTTCGGCGAACCTGCAAAGCCAAGCTTTCTTAAAGTTCGCTCATCTCCATTGCTTTCTTATAGTGAAACAGAAACAATACAAGATTTGTCCAAAAAGTCTGCTATCAATGCTGCGACAAATTGATTTCATCACGCGGCCCCTTCCTAACCTCCTTATACAGTGCCGTTGAACATGTCAGCTCTATGTAAATAAAGGATAATATTCCGATGCAGAGATCAAATCATCCTTGTGCCATAACCTGAGCCAAAAGCAATAAACAACTCTCCCCGATTATAAAATATATACAGTATATATATATATAAAAAAAAACAAAAAAAACGAAAGTAAAAGTGTGGTAGCGGGGTGCGATGAGGGCAGATATTGTTACCCTAGGGGAAGAGGGCGTTAACCCCTTGTATTTGTGATGCCAGGGTGTGGTTTAGCCTAAAATCACCCGAAGGTATACCGCTGGATCCTGGGATAGGCACGGGGGCAATAAAGACTCCGACACCAAGTTACGGACAACGGTGGTTTTTACTGAGGATAGACAGTTGGTAAAGTCTATACAGTTCAGCCAGGGCCCAAGGAGGTGACCAGTGACGCAGAGACCTTAAGGGCTTGCTGGGACTTGTAGTAGGACTGGACAATTGAATGCAGACCACACTGACTTGACTGAAAGCTGTGACTTTATCTTACTTGACTTGATGGTGGCTGCAGGACTTGACTTTGAGGCCTCCAACACTCTGGACACACACACTAGACAAGACTGCACTGGACCTCAGCAGAAACAAGAGCTAAGACAGAAGCTCCACCCAGGGCTTATATGGGGGAGACTAGCCGGGAGCCCATAGATCACTCTTGGGATCACCTGGTCACTGGTACCTCCTGGGTAACAATCACATGACATATCTCTTAAAGATACAACACATTTTATAATACAATACACTGCAGAACATATGTACAGTGGGGAAACATTTGCAAGGGGCCCTGGGGACACTAAAGGAGGCTGCCTGACAGGACAGCAAGGGTACGGGGCTACATATCCCGTACTGGGCTACCACAAAAGCAAAGATGAATCACAAGAAAGATGTGATGGATAGGAGCAACCATGGTACTATATAAAAATGACATGGTGGGGTGTAAAAGGCAATAAATAAAAGTTATCAGAGGGCAGACAGGCTCTCCGGTAACTACTGCACTAACCACAAGCTTCTGAGAATTCCCAGGGTTGATTTATATTTCTATCTCCCGTCCATACTTGTCACACTCAATTTGCGCTACATGTGTGGGATGCGTTTTTTTGGGAGCTTTGTTGTATTTTGTTGAGAATAAACAGTTCCTGAACTTTGACAGCCGTATCTGGTTTCTATAGAGTTCCTCGCCTGGTCTGGACCTGTGTGTGTTTTTTTGGGATAGTGCTTGTATTATACTGCCTGATCTTGCCAGGGGTTGGTTCGATGCTGAATATTCATTTTGTTTGTCGAATATCATACGCACAGTTGCGCGTCGGGCATGAAAAACAACGACCAGAAAGGCTCATTGTATTTGTGTTTATTTTTCAACTGTTACTTGATACAATGTATCCACCGCAGAGTTGTAGACTCCTGAAATCATTATGTAGTTGATCGAATTTAAAAGTTACCCTGATCCGTAGATCGATGCTTTCCAAGCAGGGTGCCTCCAGCTGTTGCAAAACTAAAACCCCCAGCATGCCAGGACAGTCAAGGATTGGGCACTGGGCCAAACATCCAGGGCTTGCATCTTGCTTGCAATACACCTGATAATAATAATAATAATAATAATATTAATCTATTCTAACAATAAGTACTATTTTCTGAAAAATAAAAAATTCTAGAACTATGGTATATATTCTGCCAAGACTCATTCTTTCATGTTTTCATATTCAGTTAATGGTCCAGAATACTTCAGTCAGCACTTGCTCTTTATACTGTAGGTCTGTTTATACTGTAGGTCCACCATACTTCACAGGGACTGTAATGAACATTTCAGAGTTAAACAAAACAGAGTTTATTTATCCTAAATACAAGCCTGGTGTAAACATTACATTGACGCGGTTTCATTCACGTCTGGGTAACCAATCTTCATCAGCGTTCTTAATGCGTCGTAATGATGACTGCGGCATTCAAGGCGAATGATTTCCAAGAATCGTCTGTCAGGGCAACATACAGCATCAAGATGGGAACCTGCCGACCACCGCTCTGTGACGTATGTCTTGATTCATCAATTCCATTTTAATACAGGCCAAGTCTGTCAGCAATGTATCTACTATGAACGCCAGCTATTCCTTAAAAGTGTTGTCTTATCACAGACAATAACAGGAAGAAGCATAAAGTAATCTTAAATAATGTTGCTTGCGAATATTCGCAATTCAAATTTTAATTGCGAATATCGCATATTCGCGAATTCACGAATATTGCGAATATAGCACTATATATACGCAATTACGAATATTCGCTTTTTTTTGTTCACAGTACACTTCACAGTGATCACTGCATCCCTCTCTGCTCTTCGCATATGCGCATATTCGCGAATATTGAGCCCTCCCTTCTTTAATGGTATAGGGAACTAATGGGCTAGTGCAGTGGTCTCCAACCTCCGGACCTTCAGATGTTGCAAAACTACAACTCCAGCATGCACGGACAGCCAACGGCTGTCCGGGCATGCTGGGAGTTGTAGTTTTGCAACATCTGGAGTAAATAAAGTATAAGGAAAAACCAGGAGTCTTGTTTTACAATTGACATGGGCCCACAGACTTTCTATAGAATCTGTTTCCAGCAGTAGGGAGAGAAACAGAGAGAGAAGCACGTAACAAAGGGCTTCTCCCTGCTTGTTGAACCGATTAGTGAACCAATATGTTGTTGGGGAGGTCACTCAAAATTAAAATTTAACTACACTTACTACACCACCACCCCGGTCTCCAGTAATCCTTGACTTCTGGTTCCCCACTGCTCTGCATTTGTAGATACCTCTAAGACAATGCTTTGGAGCAGGACCTGCTCAATTACTGGCCCATCACTGTGGGCAGCGATTGGCTAAGAGGGCAGGTCCTGCACCAACACATAAACTCGGAAGCTGCTACAAACAGGGATCAGCAGGGGACCAGACGTTGCCAGACTGAAAGCTGCTGTGGATCCGTTTTTTCTTTTTCAGCCCCCAAGAAGCATATTGTCAGGAACCGGACTGGAAGCGGGTAGTGGATCCTCTGTGTTAATGAGGTGAAGGCGTGGGCCGTACCAGGGGATCGGTTACTGGTCTTCACCAGAGGCCGCCAGGCGGGATGGACTTGCTGCGGCAGTAACTCCCAGGTCGTATCCCCCGATAGCGACTCGACCTCACTAACAGCTGAGATAGGCGTAGTACACAAGGACAAGGCGAAGGCAAGGTCGGACGTATCAAGAGGTCAAGGCAGGCGGCAAAGGTTCGTAGTCAGGGGCAACAGCAAGGGTCTGGATACACAGGCTTGGGAACACACAGAACGCTTTTTCAGGGCACTAGGGCAACAAGATCTGGCAAGGACAGGAAGGGGAAGTGGGTTTTTATGTGTGGGGAGTGCTTGGGAACTGATTGGACCAGGCACCAATTAATGGTGCACTGGCCCTTTAAATCTGAGAGACCCGGCGCGTGCGCGCCCTAGAGAGCGGGGCCGCGCGTGACGGGACTGAGCAGGAGGATGGGGCAGGTGAGATGATCAGGATGCGACCCACGGGCAGGCAAGTCCCGCCGCGTGGATCGCATCCCCGCCGGAGGACACAGAGCAGCGCTCCCGGTCAACGAGTCTGACCGGGGCGCTGCAAGCCAGAGCAGAACGCTGCGAGCGCTCCGGGAAAGGAGCGGGACCCGGAGCGCTCGGCGTTACAGTACCCCCCCCCCTTGGGTCTCCCCCTCTTTTTGGAACCCAGAAATTTACGAATTAGCTCCTTGTCAAGGATGTTGGCCTCCGGTTCCCAAGATCTCTCTTCGGGGCCACAATTCTCCCAATCAATAAGAATTTTTTTTTTTACCTCGGACAACTTTGGAGGCGAGAATCTCTTTCACGGAGAAGACATCCGAGGACCCAGTGACAGGAGCAGGAACGGTGACCTTGGGGGAAAAGCGGTTAAGTATGAGAGGTTTGAGAAGAGAGACATGAAAAGAGTTAGGAATGCGAAGAGAAGGAGGAAGATGGAGCTTGTAGGAGACAGAATTGATTTGATTTTTGATTTTAAATGGCCCGAGGTACCGAGGACCAAGCTTGTAGCTAGGGACACTGAAACGGATGTATGTGGCAGAGAGACAGACTTTGTCACCAGGAGAAAAGATAGGAGGAATTCTTCTCTTTTTGTCAGCATGTCTCTTCATGCGAGATGAGGCCAGTAGAGCAACTTTTGGGTCACTTTCCAGATTGAGAAGTCTTGAGTCAATTCGTCCACGGCAGGGACTCCAGAAGAAGTGGGAATGGGGAGGGGGGGGGGAAGAGGATGATGGCCGTACACCACAAAAAATGGAGATTTGGAGGAAGATTCAGAATTTTTGAAGTTGTACGAGAATTCAGCCCAGGGCAGAAGATCAACCCAATCGTCTTGACGGGAGGAGACAAAATGTTGAAGATAGTCACCAAGGATCTGGTTTACTCTTTCCACTTGTCCATTGGATTGCGGATGATAGGAGGAAGAGAAATTTTATTTGATTTTTAATTGACTACAAATTGAACGCCTCTATCAGACACAATATGCGTGGGAAGTCCGTGGAGACGAAAAATGTGGAGAAAAAATTGTTTAGCCAATTGAGGCGCAGAAGGAAGACCTGGAAGCGGGACAAAATGAGCCATTTTGGAAAAATGATCCACGACCACCCAAATGACAGTGTTGTCATGAGATACAGGAAGGTCAGTAATAAAGCCCATACCTATATGGGACCATGGTTGTTCAGATACAGGCAGAGGAAGGAGAAGACCAGCCGGCTTCTGGCGTGGAGTTTTGTCACGTGTGCACACAGTACAGGCCCGTACGAAATCTGTCACATCTTTCTCCAGAGAGGACCACCAATAATGTCTGGCAATTAACTGTATGGACTTTTTGATTCCAGCATGACCAGCCAGGTGGGAGGAATTACCCCATTTCAGAGTTTGAAGGCGAAGACGTGGAGGAACATACGTTTTTCCTGGAGGAATTGGCACTAGAGAAGCAGGAGCAGAGGTAATCAGACATTCTGGAGGTATGATGTGTTGAGGAAAGGCTTCAGATTCTGAGACATCGGTGGAACGTGATAGAGCATCTGCCCTGATATTCTTGTCCGCAGGGCGAAAATGAATCTGAAAATTGAAACGGGCAAAAAACAATGACCATCTAGCCTGGCGAGGATTTAACCGCTGGGCAGACTGGAGATAGGACAAGTTTTTATGGTCCGTGTAGATGATGATGGGATGAAGGGACCCTTCCAGAAGATGTCTCCACTCTTCGAGTGCCAGTTTGATGGCCAATAATTCACGGTCACCTATGGAATAGTTTTTTTCAGGAGGGTAAAAAGTTTTGGAGAAAAATCTGCAAGTGACATTTCTTCCTTTAGCGTTTTTTTGTAAAAGAACAGCTCCGGCTCCAACTGAGGAGGCGTCAACCTCAAGGAAGAAAGGTTTGAGAGGATCAGGCCTGGACAAGACTGGTGCAGAGGTGAAGGCAGCTTTGAGATGATTAAAGGCTTCCTCCGCCTGCGGTGGCCAGGATTTCGGATTAGCATTCTTCTTGGTTAATGCTACAATAGGAGCAATGATGGTGGAGAAGTGGGGAATGAATTGTCGGTAATAATTAGCAAATCCAAGAAATCGTTGGATAGCTCGTAGACCATTGGGGCGTGGCCAATCCATAACCGCAGATAGCTTGTCAGGGTCCATTTGAAGGCCTTGGCCGGACACTATGTAACCCAGGAAGGGTAGGCTGCTGCGTTCAAAGAGACATTTCTCAATCTTGGCATAAAGATGATTTTTGCGTAGGCGCTGAAGAACTTGATGGACATGGAGGCAATGTTCTTCTAGGTTGGGGGAAAAAATGAGGATGTCATCTAGATAGACTACCACACAGGAATACAGCATGTCCCGAAAGATCTCATTGACAAAGTCCTGAAACACTGCAGGGGCGTTGCAGAGTCCAAAGGGCATGACAAGGTATTCGAAGTGACCATCTCTAGTATTGAAGACGGTTTTCCATTCATCACCTTGTCGAATACGGATGAGATTATATGTGCCCCTTAGATCTAGTTTCGTGAAAATTTTTGCCCCACGCAGTCGGTCAAAGAGTTCGGAGATCAGTGGCAAAAGATAGCGATTCTTTACTGTGATTTTATTAAGACCGCGGTAATCTATACAAGGGCGTAGAGATCCGTCTTTTTTGGAAACAAAGAAGAATCCAGCTCCGGCTGGAGAGGAAGATTTTTGGATAAAACCTCTTTCTAGGTTTTCCTGAAGTTTCAGGAGCGGATAGTGGGTAAATCCTTCCACGGGGCGGAGTGGTATCAGGGAGCAAGTCGATAGGACAGTCATAGGGTCTATGTGGTGGTAAGACCTCTGCTTGCTTTTTACAAAAAACATCTGAGTAGTCCTGATAGGCCTTAGGAAGACCAGACAATGGAGAAGCGATGGAGACTTGATTGACAGGAACCGACGTAAGACAACGCTTGTGGCAGGAAGGTCCCCAACTCTTAACGTCCCCAGTGGCCCAGTCGAGGATAGGTGCCCGACGCTGGAGCCAGGGCAAGCCAAGAAGAATTTCTGAAGTACAGTTGGGCAATACGAAAAATTCTATTTTTTCAAGATGGTAAACTCCAATGTTCATGAGCATGGGTTCGGTGCGATAACGCACGGTGCAGACCAGTCTCTCTCCATTCACCGAGGCAATGAAGAGAGGTTTGACGAGACGGTTACAGGAATATTGTACCTGTTGATGAGTGAGGCTTCAATGAAATTTCCAGCTGACCCAGAGTCCAGAAAGGCCTCAGCAGGGAAGGAAGACTTAGTGGGCAAGGAAATCCGTACTGGAATAGTAAAACGTGAAGAGGAAGAGTTCATACCTAGTAACGCCTCTCCCACGTTCACTAGGTGCATGCGTTTTCCCTGACGCGGAGGACGAAGAGGACAGTCCTTTAAGAAATGCTCAGAGCTCACACAGTACAAGCACAGATTCTCGTTCCTACGGCGAGTCCTCTCTTGTTGGGTCAGGCGAGACCGGTCCACTTGCATGGCCTCCTCGGCGGAAGGCAGAGTAACAGGTTGCAATGGATGGTGAAAGAGAGGAGGCAGGCGCGGACTACGCCTGGTGTGAACAAGATCCTTTTCCTGGCGAAGCTCCTGGCGTCTTTCAATGTAGCGCATATCAATGCGGGTAGCCAGGTGGATGAGTTCAGTCAGGGAGGAGGGTATCTCTCGTGCGGCCAGACAATCCTTGATGTGGCTGGATAAACCTTTCTTGAAGGTCGTGCAGAGAGCCTCATTATTTCAGACCAACTCAGAGGCCAGAGTACGGAACTGTACGGCATATTCGCCCACTGTAGAGTCTCCTTGCACGAGGTTTAGCAAGGCTGTTTCAGCGGAAGAGGCACGGGCAGGTTCCTCAAAGATACTGCGTACCTCGGTGAAAAAGGACTGAATGGTAGCAGTGGCAGGATCGTTGCGGTCCCAAAGCAGTGTGGCCCAGGACAAGGCCTTTCCAGATAGCAGGCTGACCACGAATGCCACCTTAGACCGTTCAGTGGGAAAGTGGTCCTACATGATCTCCAGGTGCAGCGAACTCTGGGTCAGGAACCCACGGCAGAACTTAGAATCGCCATCAAACTTGTCAGGTAGAGACAGGCGGACTCTGGACGTGGAAGCGGCAGCTCGCTGTGGAGGAGATGCTGGAGCTGTCGGAGGAGATAGAAGCTGCTGAAACATAGCAGTCAATTGTGACAGCTGCTGTCCTTGTTGGACGATCTGCTGGGATTGCTGGGCGATCACGGTGGTGACGTCAGCTAGGCTTGGCAGCGGTACCTCAGCGGGATCCATGGCCGGATCTACTGTCAGGAACCGGACTGGAAGTGGGTAGTGGACCCTCTGTGTTAGTGAGGCGAAGGTGTGGGCCGTACCAGGGGACCGGTTCTAAGAAGTAACTGGTTTTCACCAGAGCTCGCCGCAAGGCGGGATGGACTTGCTGTGGCGGTAACTCCCAGGTCGTATCCCCCTATAGCGACTCGACCTCACTAACAGCTGAGATAGGCGTAGTACACAAGGACAAGGCGAAGGCAAGGTCGGAAGTAGCAAGAGGTCAAGGCAGGTGGCAAAGGTTCGTAGTCAGGGGCAACAGCAAGGGTCTGGATATACAGGCTTGGGAACACACAGAACGCTTTCTCAGTGCACTAGGGTTTTTATGTGTGGGGAGTGCTTGGGAACTGATTGGACCAGGCACCAATTAATGGTGCACTGGTCCTTTAAATCTGAGAGACCCAGCGCGCACGCGCCCTAGAGAGCGGGGCCGCGCGCGCCGGTACTGAGCAGGAGGACAGGGCAGGTGAGATGATCGGGATGCGACCCACGGGCAGGCACATCCCGCCGCATGGATCGCATCCCCGCCGGAGGACACAGAGCAGGGCTCCCAGTCAACGAGTCTGACGGGGGCGCTGCAAGCCAGAGCAGAACGCTGCGAGTGCTCCAGGGAAGGAGCAGGACCCGGAGCGCTAGGCGTTACACATATCAGAATATTTTAAATAACAGTATATGCCTTTAAATGGCCACTCTCATAAAAAAAAAATTGCTATTGCACTCCTTATGTTAAATAAAAAATCTTTCTAATGTACTTTGTTAAAAAGAAAATGAAGTTTTCTATGTTTTGTGTTTAAAAAACCTGGCACTAAGTGTCTTCCTACTTGTCCAGAGCACATTTCCCCATATCTCTTGCAAAGACTTTGGACTCCTGCTGGCCTGGCAGAAGTCCAAAATCAGGAAATTAATTCTGGAGTGGTGAGGGTGTGTGTGCAGCCTTATCCAATCATAGCTCACCTCACACTGAACTGCTCTGGGCTGTGTGTAGCAGAGTGAAGGAGGAAGTTCTCCCCTGTATGGCTTCAGATGATGTCACTGAGCAGAAAATACAGAGCAATATCAAGGTAGAAAACTAAAAAATTATAAAAAAATAAAGGCAGGGAGTGGTTTATCATGATGGGGGTCAGTGAACTGGGAGGACTATAAAATTTTACAAGATCATGAGAGATACACTTTAATGTTTTTTCCTTTAAATTAATTATCAAAAATATTTTAATTCCTATAACTTGGGTGCAAGGAAGGAAGGAAAAAAAAACATACTCTGCTGGTGGCAATAATGTTGAATGGCACTTATTTTCAATTCCAACTCATATAAGTCACCACTTGGCATTCCTGTGTAAGGTGGGTCATGACTATAGCCAGTAATTAGCTAAGTGGCATTTTCTGTGTGTTGGAGTGGAGAACAGGAAGTACTGAATAGCAGGAGCATCACTAAATGGCATTGGGGAGGTAAAAGCAGTAGGTGAGTATGTGTATTTTTTTTACTGCCATTCTGAGCGCATATAGACATTAAAACAATTTTCCATACAACTGCTTTAATTCATATTTAATAGAAGTGCAATTACTTCTATCATGGTGTTCCTAATAGTGATCCATTCTTGTTACCAGGGGGAGTACATGTAAGCCACATACACCCCGATTACAATGTGTGCATGGATGAGGCACACAACGCTCTCGTCTCTTACACTACCCATCAGTACAGATTTTACACACACTGCTTTAGTCAGACTAAAGGAAGCTGCTGTCACAATCAATTCATTCTCCTCTTCTCCTCCTCCACCAGTAGAAAGACCTTCATAAGAAATATAAGCCTCAAAGGAAAGTTTACTAGCAGGGGTAGTAGGGTTAAATGTACCCATTGTGCAACCTCGGCCCCTACTGTAAACTCCACTTTTAATTTTCCCCTCCTTAAAAATTATTTGTAAACCAGGAATAATTTGTGGTTCTTAATAAGTAAACTTCATTTACAACTGTGTCAAACATTTCCTAGTTGAAAGGAAAAAGGATTCAACATGCACCCTGTTTAAAATACAGTTCTCCATTGTACCACGGTGCGTAATTTATGGAAAAGACGAACAAGCCAGAAAGTCAAAACAACAAAACCCAGTAGCCCATAATTGGTGCAATTTATTCCTCTAGTTGAGCTATGGCTTAAGCACTTTATTATAGAAAGGGCAGAATATTCCATGCCACTGTGTCTAATGTATAGGATTTCCTTAAATATTAGCTCCTAGAATTAAATAATAAGGCACAGAGGTTATATTCTGGTAACAAATAAGTAAAAACTCTGGAGACACGACAAAAGTGCTAAAGAATTGTGCAAACAGAACAGAAACCTTTATGCTGCCCTTCAGTTACAAATAAATTAATAAATCAGAATACGAATGCTTGCCCCAATTCAACGACTTTATACTCCAACAAAAGACAAGAGCACCCAGTCTAAACCAACACAAATCTGTGTAGCATATTAAAGATCACTGGGGGGAATTCATCAATTACTATTTCTACTATTTTAGTCATGAAAAGTCACCTAGTTTTACAACTCCCTGTGCCAAATTCATTAAAAGTCGCGTGCCCCTTTATGAATATGACGCGCAGGGACATTACTGAAGAGTCACCTCACAGTTCTCCTACATGTCTCGCCTGTTCGGTCCGGTCTAAGAGGCATTGTGAGCAATGACTTCCTAATGTTCTGCCCTATATGTTTTGTTTTTTCCCCCCTTTGTAAACCCCTTAATGCCTCTGGACGCCTTGTCTTCAAATATCGTACAGCGGCGAATGGCCGCTGTCCGCGATGAAGCCTTTAAACACCGCGCTCATGCTTGAACATTGCATCTAAAAGTGCTTTCACTTTGTCTCCCCTCCCTCCTCTATGCCAATAACAAAGTCTTACAATGGATGTTAAAGAGTGAAGTAAGGAAGACGGGCCATTTTCAATGAAAATGCTGGAAAAGGTAGGACATTGGCATTGAGTAGAATGTATAAGAGGGAATGTATCAACACTTTTTGTGAATGGACAAAACAAGGCGGGTCTCATGAAAGGGAGAATTGGAGGACAGAAGTGCCATCATAACCCTGACACATCCCCCAGATGACTGACTCTAGGGGGACTGTTTGGTCTAATATACTCCCATCATGGACAGACTCTTTCCATGACGGGAGTAGGAGTCCAGGAGATACAGGACAGATCGCAGAGGGTCATTCCCGTGTGACCCGCTTCGAGACGTGATTAATTAAATAGACAAGTGGGCAACACTGGAAATGAAGTACAAGTACAGCGTGGGGCAGTGGAAACAGACTCAGTTGCATGACGCTTCATGATCGGAATCCGCATCCTGCAACTACGATAGAGGGGCGGGGGGGGGGGCGGCAGTCATTAGAGGAATGATACGATGAATGGATTAACCCTTTCCCCACATGCCCTTTGCTTCTATGCCCTTGGTACACGTTTAGAGTACTTTACAGGGCTGAGTGTGGCTTTGCATGGAAAGGATGGGCGCACATCAAGAATCAATCACCACTGCGTAAAACTAGTCTAAACCACTGCAAATGGTAATTCAATTTCAGATTTGTTCAATAGCTATTGTCGTAGACTTTTGATGCGACAATTTTAGATAAAAGAAACAACGTTCTTAAACCAACGTTCTAAACTAGTCAAAAACACATAGTTACATAGTTCTTAAGGCTGAAAAAAGTCCCTCAAGTTTAACCTATAACCTTATTTTGTCCGTACTGTGTTGATCCAGAGGAAGGCAAAAAACCCTATGAGGCTAATGCCAATTGCCTGATACCAGGGGGAAAATTCCTTCCCGACTCCAATAAGAAATCAAAATAAATCCCTGGATCAACGTTCTGTCCCTATAGATCTAGTATCCATAACCTGTAATGTTATTACTCTCCAGAAATGTATCCAGGCCCCTCCTGATCTCTTTTATTGTGTGTCTCACTGCTCTTACAGTAAAGAACCCTATCTGTGCTGGTGTAGAAACCTTCTTTCCACTAAATGTAGAGGGTGCCCCCTTGTTATAGATACAGACCTGGGTATAAATCGATCATGGGAGAGATCTCTGTACTGTCCCCTGATATATTTATACATAGTTATTAGGTCTCCCCTAAACCGTCTTTTTTCATAACTTAATAACCCTAATTCTGATAATCTTTCTGGGTACTGTAGTCCTCCCATTCTCCGTATTACCCTGGTTGCCCGTCCTTGAACCCTCTCCAGCTCCACTATATCTTTCTTGTACACTGGTGCCCAGTACTGTACACAGTATTCTATGTGTGGTCTGACTAGTGATTTGTACAGCGGTAGACTTACTTCCTTTTCGTGGGCATCTATGCCTCTATTGATGCTCCCCATGATTTTATTTACCTTGGCAGCAACTCCCTGACATTGGTTATGGAATAATTTATTAAAGACTATAGACAATGATAAACAGATACGTTATCACATGTATCAAAGGCACCAAAAACACTCACTTCAGGAGCATACATACAGGGAAAGTTATGTAAGTAAAGGAGAACAAATCAAATTGTATCTGTGGTCACATACATAAATAAGATGCACATAAAAATGCATATAAAGCACATAAGTACAACAATGTACAACTGGACCAAAGACAGAACAATACTAGCAAAGTCTTGGAAGTTGTCACGTACAAAAATCCTACCCGAGTGTGTGCAGACCCGGTGCACGTTTCGCTCCAACTGAGCTTAGTCAGGGGGGCAGCTATATTCTGTAATAAAATATTATGTTATCTAGTTGTGGTGGTATTATTTGGGGTAATGTATAGATTAACTTTATTTACACAGCATTGTACAGATTGAAAACACAAAATACACAAATAAAATATAGAAACAGATAAAAGGAGGCCATCCAACATAATAAACCTATTGATGGACATTTATCAGGTTTTCTTTACTATAATTGTCGCAAAATTGTTGCAACTGCGACTACGTGTGTTTTCGTGCGACAATTTGCATGAAGAACAAGAAAAACAAGAAAATTCAAACTTGCTTACGTAGTAAATTTTTCAAAATGGATTTGCTTTAGTCGGGTATTTATCAACTGCGACAGTTGCAACTGCGCAAAAAAAAGGAAAAACACGGCGCGCGGCGGGATGCGAAATTTGCTGGATGTATGAGTACGTCCCTTGTCCTTAAGACCCAGGGCGCAGGGATGTACTCATACGTCCGTGGTCCTTAACCCCTTAAGGACCGGGGTTTTTTCCGTTTTTGCATTTTCGTTTTTTGCTCCTTGCCTTAAAAAATCACAACTCTTTCAATTTTGCACCTAAAAATCCATATGATGGCTTATTTTTTGCGCCACCAATTCTACTTTGTAATGACGTCAGTCATTGTGCCCAAAAATCTACTGTGAAACGGAAAAAAAAATCATTGTGAGACAAAATTGAAACAAAAACGCTGTTTTGTAAATTTTGGGGGCTTCCGTTTCTACGTAGTACATTTTTTGGTAAAAATGACACCTGATATTTATTCTATAGGTCCATACGGTTAAAATGATACCCTACTTATATAGGTTTGATTTTGTCGTACTTCTGGAAAAAATCATAACTTCATGCAGGAAAATTAATACGTTTAAAATTGTATGGGTCGGTATGAGGGCTCATTTTTTGCGCCGTGATCTGAAGTTTTTAACGATACCATTTTTGCATTGATAGGACTTATTGATCGTGCGGTTTAATTAACAATATATTTTTATTATTCGGACATTTCCGCACGCGGCGATACCATATATGTTTATTTTTATTTTTCTTTCCACTGTGTTTTTTTTTTTTTTTTATGGGAAAAGGGGGGTGATTCAAACTTTTAATAGGGAAGGGGTTAAATTATATTTATTCACTTTTTTTTCCCACTTTTTTTTTTGCAGTGTTATAGGTCCCATAGGGACCTATAACACTGCACACACTGATCTTTCACATTGATCACTGGTTTCTCATAAGAAACCAGTGATCGATGATTCTGCCGGTTGACTGCTCATGCCTGGATCTCAGGCACTGAGCAGTCATTCGGCTATCAGACAGCGAGGAGGCAGGTAGGGACCCTCCTGCTGTCCTGTAAGCTGTACGGGATGCCGCGATTTTGCCGCGGCTATCCCGAACAGCCCACTGAGCTAACCGGCATGGTTTCAGTTTCACTTTAGACGCGGCGTTCAACTTTGAACGCTGCGTCTAAAGGGTTAATAGCCCACGGCACAGCGATCAATGCCACGCGCTATTAGCCACGGGTCCCGGCCGGGCCTGACCCGCTATGACGGGAGCGGACACATGACATTCCAGTACGTCATGTGTCCTTAAGGGGTTAAGGGGTTAAATGGGTTATCCAGCATAAGATGATTTTTGTATGTACCTGGCAGACAGTAATGGACATGTTTAGGAAGGATCTGTACTTGTCTTGGGGCTAAATGGCTATGCAGTGAGATTACCAGAACACTGTGGCTAGCTTTCTGTGAACTAGTATTTCCTGTTTTCAGTTTTCTTGTTTGCCTACAAATCCCATGATATAATTTTCCTCCTTCCCACACATCAGCCACCCCACCCATTGAAACATAAATGAGCTGCCGACCTGTGGTTTTCAATCAGAGTGCCTACAGCTGTTGCATTACTTACCGCATTGCAACCTGGGAAAAATCCGAGACAACAGTCATTTTCTATGCTGATAAAAATAAATATTGGAGTGAAAATCACAGAAGAATTGAGAGAAAACCGTCACACACAGGTACAGACACTATATTATGAACTACGCTAACTTTACAGCCCCTGTAGCATAGTCAAATAAAAAAAATCCTGGAATACCTCTTTAACCTTTCCTGGTAAGTTTTATCCTGCAATCCATGTACTAGTTTAGTATCTCCTCTGAACTCTCTCTAGAGTATCTATATCCTTCTGGAGATACGACCTCCAGTACTGTGCACAATACTCCAAGTGAGGCCTCACCAGTGTTCTGTACAGCGGCATGAGCACTTCTCTCTTTCTACTGCTTATACCTCTCCCTATACATCCAAGCATTCTGCTAGCGTTTATTCTGAAATAATTACTCCTAAATCCCTCTCCTCAGATACTGAGGTCAGGACTGTATCAAATATTCTATATTCTGCCAGAGGGTTTTTACGCCCCAGGTGCATTATCTTGTACTTATCCACATTAAATTTCAGTTGCCAGAGTTCTGACCATTCTTCTAGTTTTCCTAAATCCTTTTCCATTTGGCGTATCCCTGTTACATATCTTTGTGTTATCAGCAAAAAGACACACCTTACCATCGAAATCTTCTGCAATATCACTAATGAAGATATTAAACAATATTGGTCCCAGTACAGATCCCTGAGGTCCCCACTGGTAATAAGACCTCACTCTGAATATTCTCCATTGACTACAACCCTCTTTTGTCTATCACTCACCCACTGCCTAATCCACTCAACAATGTGGGAGTCCAAGCTCAATGACCGTAGTTTATTGATAAGTCTTCTATGTGGGACACTGTCAAAAGCCTTACTAAAATCTAGATATGCGATGTCTACTGCCCCTCCACCATCTATTATTTTAGTCACCCAGTCAAAAAAATCAATAAGATTTGTTTGACAGGATCTCCCTGAAGTAAACCCATGTTGTTTTTCATCTTGCAATCCATGGGATTTTAGATGCTCCACAATCCTATCTTTATCCTCTCTCCTGTGGATGGGGGATAAGTTAATTTTGGCTGGAGTTCTCCTTTAAAAATGAAGAATCATTTTTTGTAGTGTATATAGGGCCTCTATAATATCATTATGTCTGATAACGCTTGAAGTCAACAGCAGTTTGATGAAGAATCCCAGTATAGCCAACGTACCAGGATCAAGGACGTCAGACTAAACCTCGGTGCGCATTGATACAGTTAATGGTGGCGTTTTGCTTCGAAAATTCCATCTTCAAGATTTGGCTTTGATGATTATTCTTAAAATGACATGGTATCAAATGCTATCACTGTGGAGTCATAGGAAGTGTTCCCTGACAAGAACAACAATTGTGTAACACAGGAACGCTTCGCCTATCTCACTGCAGGAGCCGTCTGGACAATGTTCCATGTTGACAGCTGTCCATATCTGCTATCGGGGCTGGCGCTCACTCAGTCTGGCTGATTTAAAGAGCCACTAGACATAAATGGAAATTGCTTCAGGGCTATGTAAGGTCTTAAAGCGTTACTGTCACTTTAAAAAAAAAAAAAAAACTTTTGATACGTCACACAGAGATGTCAAAAGTTTTGGTTGGTCGGAGTCCGGGTGTTCCAACCCTTATAACCTGATAGATAGAGCTGGAAGAAGAAATGGCTGAGTGCTTCTCTCTCAGATACTATAGTAAATCTATGGAACCTGACGCCTTTAAAGGCCTTTAAAATCATCTGATGCCAGAAAGTTAAACAGATTTGTAAATGACTTCTATTTAAAAATCTTAATCCTTCCAGTACTTATCAGCTGCTGTATGGTCCACAGGAAGATCTTTTCTTTTTGAATTTCTTTTCTGTCTGACCACAGTGCTCTCTGCTGACACCTCTGTCCATGTTTGCTATGGGGATTTGCTCCTGCTCTGGACAGTTCCTAAAACGTACAGAGGTGTCAGCATTGAGCACTGTGGTCAGACAGAAAAGAAATTCAAAAAGAAAAGAACTTCCTCTGTAGTATACAGAAGCTGATAAGTACTGGAAGGATTAAGATTTTTAAATAGACGTAATTTACAAATCTGTTAAACTTTTTGGCACAAGTTGATTTAAAAAAAATAAAAAGGAGTACCCCTTTAAGTTGGCACTGGTCACCCTTGGAATCTGGCCTAATGGCTACATTTGCACAGTTTAGTGACATAAGTACTAATACATTTTTGTTTGTTAGAGGAAACACTTGTTAGGCTGGGTTCACACTACAATTTGCCGATACTGACATCGGAAGGGAGTGAAAACCGGGCGCTCCCATATCCCAGCCGGACCTGGCCAGCATCTCATTTATTTTAATGAGCTGACCAGAGTCAGATAGTGACTCCGGTCTGCTCATTTTTGCCCCGTATCCAATTTTGTGACCGGACCTAAAACCGCGGTATGCCGCAGTTTTAGGTCCGGTCACAAATCTGGATATGGGGCAAAATGAGCCGACCGGAGTCACTATCTGACTCCAGTCGACTCATTGAAATGAATGAGATAGGGGCCGGGGCCGGCTGGGATACGGAAGCATTTGGTTTTTCACTCCCCCATCTGGATCCGGTGACCGTATCGGCAATTCGTAGTGTGAACTTTGCCTTACTCAGTTTTGTAGTGTCCATCTGAGATATACATCAACAGAAATCCCAGGCATATGCCTCCAATGTCTAGCTATGATGGATGACAACATTTCATTTTGTGTGATATACTTTTTGCTGTATACCGCTTTCTGGAATAACTTCACTGGGAAATAGGGGGTGGCCATCAGATACAGTTGCATATATATCAGGAGATTTCCAGGTACAGTGATCCCTCAACTTACAATGGCCGCAACATACAATAGTTTCAACGTACAATGGTCTTTTCTGGACCATTGTAACTTGAAACCAGACACAACATACAATGTACAGACAGTCCAGATCTGCGAAACGTGTCAATGGCCAGAAGAACTGACCAATCAGAATGGGTATTTGACTGATAAAACACCTGTAGCGCCCCCTACAGTACAGAAAGGTACTACATGTTCTGTCCTACTCTTTACCTGTGCCAGGGATAGCTGCTCCAGGTGAGGGCGGCTCCATGTTACTTTTTTTTTTACTGTGTGTTGTACAGAACCCTGAAGAAGCTCCTGTCCTCTACATAGACGGTGATTCCAGCTCCCAGCAGGGTGTGTGCGGGTGTGTCTCCTGAGACTTCCAGCAGAGCAGAAGCAAGCAGAGATTTCCAACAAGCCTTCCCCAGGTTTGTGGCAGATTCCTGGGGAAGAAGCTCCTGCAATGGAGCCTCGTGGCTCCACTCCCCGTTCCAGGCTGGCGGGAAGTGGAGTGAAAACTTCGACAGCCATTATTCCGGCCGGGAGAAGATCGGGCAGAGTCTGCAGCAATGCAGGCTCTGCTACCCAGGCTACGGGTGCCAGCCAGAGATCCACTGGTGGAAGAAAGGCACGGAAAAGCAGTGTGGAGATGTGGTCGGAGAGTGGGCCCGGCGAGTCCAGTTCCACGTACTGCTCCCGCATGGCCGCAAGGTTTGCGGAGTACGAGCAGCGCGGCAGGGAGCTGAGGATGGCCAGAGAGGATCTGCGTGCGACCCAGAGTCTGATGAGTACCGGATCCAGAAAGAGCAAGCCAGAACTGAAGAAGAGGATAACATCGCTGAGGGGCGAGATTGTGAAGCTGGAGGCGAGGAGAGCGGAGATAGTGGAGGGGAGCGGTCTCTTCAAGGAGAAGCTGATCAACAGCGATCGGTTTGCCGCCACGAAATCCCCAGGTAAGGTGGAGGTGGATGATGGGGAGAGTAGTGGCGGCGAAGATAGTGAGGATGGTGGTGAAGAGGAGAAGATGGAGGAAAGTGTGGGAGTTGTAGCTACTCCAGGTGACACCCAGACCCAGGACAGCTACATTGAGGCTGGACAGGTGGCACTTCCGCCAAGCGAGAGTGAGGAGGATGACGTGGAGGGTGAGGCTGGGGGTCTGCTGAGGGCAATTGTGATGCAGGAGTCCCCAGCCCACCTCCAAAATTTCACCTTTGGGGACGAGGAGTGTGAAGATGTGGTGGTCAAGCAGAGGTCCAAGAAAAGGAAGACAAAGGAGACGGTACAATATGTATTTGTCCCCTTCCAGCAGTCTGGGCCAGCTGCAAAGCTGGTTCAGGCTGCGGGCTCCCCCAAACTGCCAGACCCCGTTCCTGTGGTGGAGCGGGGCCAGCACGGGGAGTACAGTAAGGCGTCAGCAACGGCTAAGGGCGCAATAGTTGTGAAGCCCACCCATCCTGTCGGTAGGGAAGGGCAGGATGGGCTCATGCCGGGCAGCTCTGGCACTGCAGGACCGCCCCAGGGTGGCAGGGGGCGTGTCCAAGTGCCAGAGGCAAGTTATGCTGCCGTGTGCTCGGGGGGCGGTTCCCCGAGTACTGTGGGCACTACTGGCACCGCGGGGCACTCTCCTGTGAGGGGGGGGGGAGTGTCCGGGCGCCAGAGAGCGTTGTGTCTGTGTGCTCGGGGGGCGGTCCCCCGAGTACAGTGTGCTCTGCGGGCACTGCAGGGCACTCCCCTGTGAGGGGGGGGAGTGTCCCGGTGTCGGGATCAGTGTCCGGCAATGGCGCCGCGGGAGGAGCTGGGGTGCGCTCGGTGGGGCAGCCCCAGACTCAGGAGGCACCATTGATCATTCAGAAGGAGGAGCCATCATCATCATCAGCAGCAGCAGCCAAGCCGGAAAAAAAGACTGCAATTAAGCCAGCGGTACTACAAATCCCAGCCAGCCCAGAATCAGTTAGGCAGGGTATGAGTGAGAATGCTGAGTGTAGTAGTGTTGTGGATGAGAGGAGTGTCAGTGGAGTGAATGTTGGTGGGAGTAGTGGTATGAATGGAAAAAAGGATGATGTAAGTGGTGGTGTGAGTGGTGGTGTGAATGGTGGTTCTGGGTCTGGGTCTGGCCCGGCTGCCCCCCCGGCAGTGACTGCTCCTAGGAGCTATGCTAATGTCGCTGCCGGGGGTCCAGGGGGGTCCCCGTCTCCGTCCGTCCCCGGGGGTTACTTGCAACAGCGCCTCCTGGAGGCTCTGCGTAGGGGAGACAGGTCGATCCAGGTAGAGGGAAGGGGTGAGGTCGACCTGTCTTTCTGGATAGAGAGGCACGGTTTGGGGGCTTTCCGAGAGCAGAATGGGGAGGTGGTCTGGTCCCTCCCGACAACCGGGCAGGACAATAACCGCAGGAATGTGGTCCGTCTGATTTGGAGGGGTGAGGATGCGTGCCCACCTCGCGCTAAAGTGGTTGAGCTCCTCCTCCAGATGGAATTCAGGGCGAGTGACATCTTTGCCCTGATCCACCCCTACGGTACGTCCGAGTTTGACGTCAGTTTCGTTCGGCCAGAGGGTCTCGAACTCTTCTGGTCAAACTACGAGGTGGCGAAGAACGAGCCCGGCTGGCGGGATTTTGCCGTAAAGGCAATTTCCCGTCAGAACTCGGTCAAGAAGGTGACCGTTTTGACCCGTAACGAGTCACTTTCTTGTTACGACATCATGACCTGGCTCGGTCGGTATGGGGATGTGACGGACATGCCCAAGAAAAACATTGATGAGCACGGGATCTGGTCCGGGGCCTGGACGTTTTCCGTCAAACTCAGGCGTTCAGGGAGTACGGTTGCCCACATTCCGTCAGCCGCCTTCCTTGGACGTGACAGGATCCAGGTCTTCTACCAGGGGCAGCCTAAGGTCTGTCACAGGTGCGGTAGCCCCACCCATTTTAGCGCAGCCTGTACTGTACAGGTCTGTGCTTTGTGTGGTGGGGTGGGTCATCTGGCCGCATCCTGTAGGCAGATCCGCTGCCATCTGTGTGGTGTCCTCGGGCACCCTTTCAGCCGTTGTCCTAGCGCCTTCGCCCGTGCGGCGGCCGCTCCGGCTGGGGAGAGCTGTGAGGTTGCCTCGGCTGGAGAGGGTACGAGCAGGGATGGGGGCGCACCAGGGCTAGTGAGGAAGAAGGGCCCCGCCAAACTAAGGCGGGAGGAAAATCGGAGGAGGAGTAGGGAGCAGGAGAGTGCCCAAGTGACGGGGGTAGCTCCGGCCCCTGCTCCTGAAGCTGGCCCTGAAATGACTGAAGCCCTGGAGGAGGACGTGCTGGATGAGGAGGTCAGGAGACTGGGCGAAGAGGAAGGCAATATGGCCGACTCTTCCGATTCCTCCCACTATGAAAGTGTGGATGAGGAGAGTGTAGAGAAGGCCAAAAAGAAAGACAAGGGCAAAAGGAAAGGGAGAAAGAAGAGGTCCAAGCCCTCTCTCCCTCGTACTGCGGGCCGGGTCCAAAGCGGAAGCCTGACTGCCCCCCCTCTGGTTGACCTGTCAAACCGGTACCTCGTCCTTGATAACATCTCCTCCCCCTCCTTGGAGGGGGAAGGTGAGGGCGAGGTGCCTAGGGAGAGAGAGCCTCTGGGGGGAACTGGGCCCTGTCCTGTTGAGGCACCTTCCTCGGAGGGCAGGGCTAGACCGGGGTCGGACGGAGACGGGGACCATATGGATCAGAGCGAATCCAAAAAAAGGGTTAAAAGTGGTCCTGCCCTTTCTTCTTCTTCTGGGGATGAGGGCACGAAGAAGAAGGGGAAGAAGAAATAAAGGTGAGGCCGTCTAACTTAATCACCCATGATGGCGGCACTCACCCCATTGACGCTGGCATCCATTAACTGTGCCAGCATAAAGTCGGATACGGCTAGATTCGCAGCCTTTGATTTTCTCGGCCGTGTTGAAGCCGACATTTTGTATCTGCAAGAGACCAGGTTGTCAGATCTAGCCTCCCTGGTAAAAGCCAGAAGAGAGTGGAGGCGCGGGCCCTCCCACTGGTCTCTTGCGGCTGAGCCGTATAGTGGGGTGGCGGTCCTTTTTACCGCTCCGGTTGAATGCCGACGGGTTATTGAGTTAGAAATGGGGAGGTGCCTGATCTTAGATGTCCTCATGAAGGGGCAAGAGCTCCGGCTCATTAACATCTACGCCCCACAAACCAAGTGGGGCCGCAAAGATCTCTTTATGAGGATTAAGCCCTTCCTTTTTACTAGCCGGCAAGTGATTTTTGGAGGGGACTTCAATAATGTCACGAGGTCCCAAGATAGGAGAGGTTCCAATGGTCCGCTGGCTTACGATAGCGTGGCCCTCAATAATATAGTTAGGGAAGCTCGCCTAGAGGACGCCCACATCCGGAGCCCCTCAGGCCACGTGGGTTTCACCTATCATCGAGGTAGCTGCAGGTCTAGGATAGACAGGTTTTATTTAAAGGAGGAAGCCGTCTCTTCCGCAGTGTCCGTGGTTGAGGTGGAATTCTCCGATCACTGTATGATTTTGTTTTCCTTGAATGTTTCAGAGACCCCCCGGATGGGTAAAGGTTATTGGAAGCTGAATTCGTCCCTCCTGGAGGAAGCGGAGATAAGACAGTCCTTTGAGGACTTTCTTCAGAGTCAGGTACCTTTACTGGACTTTTGTAGTAGTAAGTCAGAGTGGTGGGAGATATTCAAGAAGCGGGTTGCGGGGTTCTTCCGCCAGCTCTCGAGCCTCAGGTCCCTGAATAGGTACCGCCTGTATCGGGGTCTGAGGAGGAAACTCGAGCTCCTTGTCTCGACTGGAGGTAGCCGAGAGGATATCTCCAGAGTGAAATCCTTGCTGATGGGGTGTCAGTACGATAGGCACGCATCTTTGGTTTTTGAGAGGGATTACGGGAGGTACCGCTCGCCCGACCCTTACAAGAACTGTAAGATGTCAGTGAGTAGTAAAGTGGTCTCAGGACTGATTGATAGTACGGGATCTCTGAATCGGTCCAGATCAGGGATCCTGGAGGTCGTCAGATCCTTCTACTCGCACCTCTTGGGAAGGAAGGATCTAGATCGAGACGGGATGTCGGCTTTCCTGGCTGAAACTATTCCTGAGCCAGGGGTAGACCCCTCTCTTGATGTTTTGGCAGAAGAAATCAGGGAAGAGGAAGTGAGACTGGCGATCGAGGGGCTCGCCCCCAAGAAGTCGCCAGGTCCGGATGGCTTAACATCCGAGTGGTACAGGACCTTTAAGGATACTTTAGCTCCCCTCTTGACTGAGGTATTCAATGAGTGTCTCTCCTCGGGCACTCTACCAAAGTCAATGAGGAGGTCAGCCCTGATTCTTCTGTCAAAGGGTAAAGATCCTAGCCGGATTGAGAATTGGAGGCCCATAGCTCTTCTCAATACGGACAGGAAGCTTCTGGCCAAGATACTGTTTAATCGGTTGGTGAAATTTGCACCCCGGCTCCTTTCGGGAGCTCAGCACTGCTCTGTTCCGGGCCGAAGCACCTTAAGTGCTGTCCTCAGTGTCAGGGAGGCAGTGGAGCGGAGTAGTGCGGGTTTCTGGAAGGGGTACATGCTGTCCTTGGATCAGGCCAAAGCATTTGATCGGGTGAACCACGAGTACCTCTGGTCCGTCCTCCTGAGATATGGCTTACCGAGTACTTTTGTGAATTGGCTTATCACCTTATATGCAGGGGCAGAGAGTTTCCCGCTGGTGAACGGTTGGTCTGGCCGCTCTTTTGAGGTGGGGTCCGGAGTCCGTCAGGGTTGTCCTTTGAGCCCGCTGTTATACGTGTTCGCAATCGATCCCTTCGTCCGGAGGGTAGATTGTGGGCCGTTGGCGGGAGTCGGGATGACTCTGGCGGAGCCGGATGTCGCCCAGAGAGTAGTGGCGTACGCTGATGATGTCACTATTTTCGTCTCCTCACGGGAGGAGGTCGATGTGGTGATGTCAGAGGTGGACCGCTACTCGGAGGCATCCGGGTCCAAGATCAACCGGGATAAGTGTGAAAGTCTCTGGCTGGGAGGGGGAGATCCCACGTTTGATCTCCCTGACACCCTTCCAGGGCTCCAAGAGTCAGCAAAAATTCTGGGCATCACATTCGGCCAGGATGATTATCCCACCAAAAACTGGGACGGTAAGCTCCAGGATGCCACTCAGAGGGTGAACCAGTGGAAGGGTTGGTCTATGACCCTCAGGGAAAGGGTACACCTGATCAAATCGTACCTGCTCCCCTTGTTTATCTATCTGGGCAGTGTATGTATCTTACCAGAGGCTTACTACACTAGGGTCTACAGCCTGTTTTTCCAACTGTTATGGGGGAACAGGTTGAACCTAGTCAAGAGGGAGGTTACGTACCGCACGAGGAGACTAGGGGGTTTATCTATGGTAAACCCCGTGGTGTTCTTAACGAACACCTTCTTGAAAGCCAACATTGCTAACCTCTGGAAAGAGAGGGCTCCTCCGTGGGTACTCTCCTGCAAGGAGTGGTTTCGGCCTTTCTTCCAGGAATGGGAGACAGGAGGGCAAGTGAAGGACCTCCGTACGCCCCATGGATATCTTCCGGCTTACGCTACCCCGACTCTGAAGGCGATACGTCGGTGGGGTCTGGGAGTGTGGGAGATCAGGACCCAGTCGAGGCAGTTCCTTGACAAACGGGTTCTGTTGACCCACTTCCAGAAGCCTCTGGCGCTCAGGGACTGCCCAGGTCGGGATCTGAGGGAGGGGTTGTATCTTTTAAACATGAAAAGGATCCCCCAGAAGTTTTGGGACTTGGCCTGGCGCTGCTTTCAGGGGAAGCTATGTGTAAAGGACAACCTGAAGTACAGGAACTCTGATGACCGGGGATGTCCCCGAGAAGAGTGCGGGGACACGCTGGAAAGCATGGACCACTTCCTGCTTCATTGTCCCTTTAACATAGAGGTCTACAACAGGGTGGGCGCTTCCATCGGCTGGAGTCAACTTGCCGGCCTTGCCTATCCGGAGTGGGCTTATGGGGCATTCAGGAACCTGGGTGGCCGAGATCGGGGCACTTTATTCTTAGTCAGTTTAGTGGTTAGGTACTACACGTGGAACGCACGGTGCTTAGTGTCGACCCAACAGAAAATCCTCTCCGAGGTGGAGGTCTGTAGGAACATCACCGGTGACCTCGGGAAGATCAGGTCTTTGGAGTATGGCAGTCTTGGTACCAGTAGGGCATCTCTCCTGTGGAGAGGTTTCTCATTTCACGTGCCCTAGGTACTAAACCTTTTGGGTAGAGTACCTTTTATTTTTGGTTAGGGGCAGTGTTATAGGGGTAGAGATAGGGTGAGGGCAGGGTCAGATTTATTGTAGGGATAGAATTAGGGAGAATTGTAGGGGGAGTTAGGGAAAGAGTATAAAATGATTTATGTATCAGGTCTGCCATCCTTCTCCCTGGTGGTGGGCTGATGCATGTGCACATTAGCTTTTTGTTTTGTTTTCAATTTACATGGTATGAAGGGCTTACAGGCAACCAAACTTGGGCCTAAAGGGGGTGGTGGTTCAGAATGTATAAGTTTGTATATAAGTTGGTTGGGAGGAGTGTTAGGTGGGGAGGGTGTATTTGTGGGTGGTGGTTTTGTGGTGTTTTGGGGTTCTGACATGGGTCAGTTAAGGACTGGACTTTGAGAACTGTATGGACGGTATGGACTCTGACCCATGTACAGGAGGGGTGGTGTGGGTGAGGGGACAGTTTTAGTGTAGGTGTTTTCCGTTGTTTTCTGTAGTATATTTTTGTGTATTTTCAGTAAGTTTTGTATATATTGTGTTTTGTATATATTGGGTTTTGTATTTATATTGTTTTATATTATATAGTGTATAGTGCAGTCGGGCCAGTAGTTAAGTCGTGTCATATGTGTTTATGTGTATGTATATGTGTGCGTTTATGTGTATGTGCGTGTGTATGTATATATATATATATGTATATATATATGTATGTATATGTATGTGTATGCTTGCGTATATGCATGTATACATGTTTGTGTATAAAATTTTATATTTTATTTTTTCCTCCTTGGGGGGCTGCTCCCCTCTGGTGTCTCTGTTCTCCTCGCCTCCGGCTTCGCGGTCTCGCTTTTCGGCGGTGTTGTCCTTTTCTTCGGTTGTGGCTTGCTCTTTTTGGGTCCGGCTCTCGCCGGTTTCTGGGCCGCGCGCGGATCCTCTCTGGCCGTCCTCGGCTCCTTGCCGTGCTGGGCGTGCTTCGCGGGCCTTGCGACCGTGCGGGGGCGGTGCGTGGGGCTGGGCTCTTTGGGCCCTCTCTCCGGCCGCGTCTCCGCGCTGCTTTTCCCTGCCCTTCTTTCACCGGTGGATCTCTGGCTGTGAGGCAGAGTGTTATTTATTAGCAAGTTGTGCTGAAATTTTTTTATTTATTTTTTTTTATTTTTTTTTTATTTATTTTTTTTTTTTCCCCTGGGTAAGGGTCATTTTTGAGTTACAGCCAAGTTGTGCTACCTTTATGTTCCTTTTCTTTTGTTTTATAGCCAAGTCGTGCTTATTTTATGTTTTATATATTTTTATAAGCCAAGTTGGGCTATTTTTATGTTCTTTTTGGAATGCGTGTTTGAGTGTGATATTTAGTTTTTTGGTATGTGAAAAAAGTAAAAGTATATTTTAGTAAATTTGGGCTGGCCGGTTAGGCAGATTTTGTTTTTGTAATTTTATTTATGTTATGTTTGTTATAGCTGGTTAAGCTTGTTTTTGTTTTATGTTTTGTATCAGATTTGTTTTTCATTTTTATAATAAAAAGAGTTACAGCTCCCAGCAGATCTTTCTTACTTTTATATGTAAGGACTTGCTTTATCTATATTAGTTATGCTAATCCTCACATTTTCCTATTTTTGGATAACATTTTGGTGGCTTCAGAAAAAATTACCAGGTTTCCATAGAGTTATGGTCTCAACATACAATGGTTTCAGCATACAATGGTCATCCCGGAACCAATAAATATTGTAACTTGAGAAACCACTGTACATATGACATCAAAATTCCATGTAAGAAGAGCCTGAAGATTATTTTTATATTTGTTTTCAGTAGTAACTGATAGGTCAATTGGTTTGCAATGGAATGGGCTACAGGTATAACAGACTGTAAGCTCCCCTGGGGATAGGGTCTGCTGTGACCGATGAAAATCTCTTAGTACTGTGTGGTAGGTTAGCGCAATATAACAGATGGGAAAAATTAAGCAACCGCACATTGCGATTAAAGGGAATTTATCACCTAGATTTTTTCCCCCTGATCAGATCCAGATACTGACACGTTGTTTTTAGTAATCTGTTTCCATTCCCTGCTATCTTGTAAGTTCATTTTTAGTACATCATTGGGGCTGTCATCTTGCCTGAGCTGTTTTAATGTTGTACCATGGGCCATAGGCAACAATAGACAGGATCTGTCCTATTCACATGAATTGAATTGAGACATTACTGACCATTCTCTATGATCTTTTAAGAGGTCATTCTACAGGGAGGTTGATCTCTGCTGTGAATGAAGGTGGATCCAGTGTTATCTATCGTATCTACTGGTGTCACCTCTCGCTGTAATGCTGTCTCTGATGAGAATAAAGGCAATACTGTACAGAACAGAAAGTCTCAACTTTGTTTTATGCCTAGTGACCAGAATGGAAACTGCACGATTTCATGACTATTATAAAATGTAGATAGTAAAATGGAAAATTAGGAAAAACATCACCAAAAATTATTTAAAAATATGGTTAACATAAACGTGATTTAAACAATAGGTATTTTTTGTTAACACTTTCCTTTCAGGCAAAGGTAGGGTATGTTGAAGATCAGCATGCATAACTCTCTTTTACCCAAGAGGGAGGCCTCTAACATTGATCTAATCTACATGGGCATTGGGCAGATTAAGGCTGCACACATTAGAAGTATGATGACCATCCAATATCTAATGGATATGTTTGTTCCCACTTTCCCCAGAAATCTGCTCTTTCAACAAGCTTGATCTTTTGTTCCAAAGGGAGAGGTGTCTGGCAATGGCTTACTCCATTCTCCTCATTGAAAACACATGTATGGAGAAGAAGTGGAGAAGAATACCTGTCAGCTGAACAAGCTTATGCCAACAACTGATATAAGTGTATGGGCATCTTAAAGGGGTACTCCCGTGGAAAACTTTTTTTTAAATCAACTTGTGCCAGAAAGTTAAACAGATTTGTAAATTACTTCTATGAAAAAATCTTAATCCTTCCAATACATTTTTTGGGCTGTATAGTACAGAGGAAATGCTTTTCTTTTTGGATTTCTCTGATGTCACGACCACAGTGCTCTCTGCTGACCTCTGCTGTCCATTTTAGGAACTGTCCAGAGCAGTATATGTTTGCTATGTGGATTTTCTCCTGCTCTGGACAGTTCCAAAAATGGACGGAGATGTCAGCAGAGAGCACTGTGGTCGTGACATCAGAGAAATCCAAAAAGAAAAGCATTTCTTCTGTAGTATACAGCCGCTAAAAATTACTGGAAGGATTAAGATTTTTTAATAGAAGTAATTTACAAATCTATTTAACTTTCTGGCACCAGTTGTTTAAAAAAAAAAAGTTTTCCATGGGAGTACCCCTTTAAGGCTACCAAAAAGAATACTGAGATTCTCTCTCAGAGAGATATTGTCCCTAACATCCCTCTATTATGAGTTAAGGAACATGAAACCTAGATTTTGTGAGTTAATGATTTGAGGCAGATACTAATATATGTTGTTTTTCTAATATGTTTTTATTTTCTGACTGAAAATTTTCTTTAGTTAAAATTTTATGTCCATAATTATGGGGGCAGCCATCTTGCCTGAGCTGATTTTAATAGCATTTAGAGATATGCTTTACAGCAAGCATAATTGACTATTCACTTCAATAGGGGAGTTTTCTAGGCATGCTCCATGACCTGTGCAGAGGTCATTGTGCAGGGAGGGGAAAATTTGAATGCTAAACAAATTATTACCTATTGTGAATAGCCTGATCCCACCATATCTATTTAGTAATGTCACCTTAACCTTGCCTGTGATGATAAGGAAGAGACTAATTATTATAGATTATGTGTCAGGTGACTGTACAGTAGTTCCTTATCCTTATGCATTGCCCATACATTTTGCCCTAACAAAACATATATAAACAAAATAAATAAACAATGTCTCAGGACACCCCTTTAGGGGTACAGTATAGGTTACACAGAAAATTTGGAAATGTGTCTATGAAATTAAAGGGGTACTCCGCCCCTAAACAGTAAGTTCTGAACACTTAGTTCAGAACGCCATGGTTGTGACATCACACCATGCCCCTTCCATTCATGTCTATGGGAGGGGGCGTGTTGCTCAATCACGGTCATCATAGGAATGAAATGAGGGGGTGAGACAGCTGTGGTTGCCCGTTATCCGGGACAGAGCGGAGTTTGCTCAGTGCACGGGATGACTGGGGTGCCGCGGCCTTTCTCCCTGCGATCAGAAATCTTATCCCCGTAATCTGGATAGGGGATAAAATGTCTAGGGGCGGAGTACCCCTTTTAGGATACAGTATGGGTTACATAGAAAATTAGGAAATTTGTCTATACAATTAGAGTTTTGGGGACCTTCTCAAAGCAAAGTTTTATTTTTTTCCCTATGACTATTATAGCATAAAGCGGAAGCATGTTTCGAGGTACCCAACCCCGCACACTTTGGCCACATGATAAAAGTCAGTAATAATGGTGCCTTTAGACATTCGTCTGGATTGAATTCCCCCTAACACCCCAGTAATCAAGCTTTTCTGCCATTAGTGGGTGGTTTATGTCAACATTCCCTAATACAAGATTGTATCGTGAATGGCTTTTAATCATGTTATAACCTGAAGGAGCGGCAATGTGCGCTTAATGGAACTACAACACTACATTACAGTATGGTCGGGATAATGAGTATACATTAGGAAATAATCAGCAATACATGGGGTACTGCAAACAAAGTCCAACTAAAGACTCTCTTTAAACTTTCAACCCCCATCGCTGCATTCCTCCCATCTGCGTAACCTGAGATCTGACCACAAATGCATAGCACTTATTGAGTAGCCTGATTAAAACCATTTACATCTGAACGTGGACAATACACAAGTTTTTTTTTTTTTTTTTTTATGTCAGGAAATACACTGTTGGCAAGTAGAGCCGTGCTGCTAGCGCTGTAAAAATGAAACAAGATATTTTACCTATTTTAGTTGCCAGTTATACACTTTATGCACATTATTTTTTTATGGCTTTTGGAGTAAATTAAAATATCCCACGTTCATTCAGCTCGGAGCTAGGGGCCATTAAGGCTCCATTCACATTATCATTGGGCTCCGCTCTGTTGTATACGTCGAATGTGGCTTCCATTGGCCAGGCTTAAAAAAAAGGATTGTCCGAATGATTTTCTTTTTTGAGTCATGTTTTTTTTAGGCCTTTGGGATTCACGTGTCCTGAAAAGTCACTGAATCTTCCTGGCAGTGATGTCCCGTACACATAGCATTCGTGCCGTTTCCACTACATCAGTGGTCTCAAACTGTGGCCCTCCAGATGTTGCAAAACTTCACCTCCCAGCATGCCCGGACAGCCAACGGCTGTCCGGGCATGCTGGGAGTTGAAGTTTTGCAACACCTGGAGGGCCACGGTTTGAGACCCCTACACTACATGCATAGGGGGGAGATTTATCAAAACCCGTCAAGAGGAAAAGTTGCCCAGTTGCCCATAGCAACCAATCAGCTCACTGCTTTCATTTTTAACAAGGCCTCTGCAAAATGAAAGAAGCCATCTGATTGGTTGCTATGGGCAACTGGGCAACTTTTGCTCTGCACAGGTTTTGATAAATCTCTCCCCATAATGCGTAGTAAATATGCTCCGAAAAGCTGACTATGTCTCTTTTGGGGGAGATGTAACAAAACTCTATTTTGGGGGAAGAGAGTAACCAATCAGATGGCTTCTTTTATTTTTAAAAAGGCCTCTTGAAAATTAAAACAGCAATCTGATTGGTTGCTATGGGTAACTGCCCCTCCTTCCTCTACACTGGTTTTTGATAAATCTCCCCCTTTGAGTATACGTAGTGATCTGCAGTTAAAGGGGTATTCCAGCATTTCTTTCCCTTTGAGGCCATGAACCCAAGTTATAATACAGTGTAATGCGCTTCTTTTACCTCCATGCGCTGCTTTGCCCCATTTTCATGCACAGGACCCACACCCAGAAGTGCTAGTCTTTTTATTTTACTGTTGTCTCTGACCTTCCCCAGCATTCCATGCGGTTAATATGCCATAAGTCACATGGTCTCTGGGGTGGCATGGCTATGCTGCAGCGAGTGGAATGATCACCTATCCAAAAGCTAGGGGATAACAAGCGGTGTGTGCGGAGTAGGGGGCAGATTCATTGAAACCAGTGAAGAGGAAAAGCAGACCAGTTTTCTGTAGCAACCAATCAGATCACTTCTTTCATTTTCAAAAAGGCCTTTGAAAAATGAAAGAAGCGATCTGATTGGTTGCTATGGGCAACTGCGCCACTCTTCCTCTACACTGGTTTTGATAAATCTCCCCTAATGTCTCTGGTGCATAGAATGCTGGGAAACAGCTAAAAGCTGTCCATTCACACAGAATGGCCTATGGAAGACTATAGAGATGAGCGAACTTACAGTAAATTTGATTCGTCGCGAACTTCTCGGCTCGGCAGTTGATGACTTTTCCTGCATAAATTAGTTCAGCTTTCAGGTGCTCCAGTGGGCTGGAAAAGGTGGATACAGTCCTAGGAGACTCTTTCCTAGGAATGTATCCACCTTTTCCAGCCCACCGGAGCACCTGAAGGCTGAACTAATTTACGCAGGATAAGTCATCAACTGCCGAGCCGAGAAGTTCGTGACGAATCAAATTTACTGTAAGTTCGCTCATCTCTAGAAGACTACACCAGGTAAGGCCTTTTTCATATTGCCGTCAGACTCCGCTATTCGGAGTTCCGTCGGCAATCCGGCCAGAAAGACGGGAGTTTAGTGGAGTAAAAATTTGTGCAAACACAAGTTTTTTCTCCGCTAAAATCCTGTACAGTTACCGAGTCACCGACGAACCCCATGCAAGTTAATAGGGTCCATCATGACCCGGTAGTAGCCGTTTGCATCCGACCTGTTAAGGGTCCGATCGGCTCCAAAAAAAAAAAGGAACTGTCCGGAAAAGGATAGGTTTCCTATGGGGATTTGCTCTACTCTGGACAGTTCCTAAAATGGACAGAGGTGTCAGCAGAGAGCACTGTGATCAGACAGAAAGGAGATTCAAAAAGAAAAGAACTTCCCCTGGGACATACAGCAGCTGATAAGTACTGGAAGGGTTAAGATTTTTAAATAAACGTCATTTACAAATCTGTTTAAAGGGGTACTCCGCTGCTCAGCGCGACGTCATGAGGGGGCAGGGCTATGACGTCACAAGCTCCCGGCGCCGGCTCCAGCGTTCGGAACAGTTTGTTCCAAATGTTGAGCAGTGGAGTACCCCTTTAACTTTCGGGAGCCAACTGATTTGAAAAAAATAATTAAAAATGTTTTCCAGTGGGGTACCCCTTTAAGACCTCCCTGCCATATAGGAACACACCAGCATTATAAATGGAAGATGGTAGATGATGGCCCTAAAAAAGATGTTTCATCGGGGCCCCGGAGAATCATCTTACACCCTGACCACAGCATAGGGGATAACAAGCTGATCTGTAGTGACTGATATGACCACTGAGACCCCATTGATCACGAGAATGGGGACAAATAGTCCCTGAAATTACCAGAACACGGTGCTGAACTCTGTGGACAGTTTTGTCCCCCTTCTCGGGATTAGTGGTGGTTTTAGTGATTGGACCCCCCACCCTTGTCCTTTGGATAGGTGACAATGTCTTCAGATGGAAATACTCCTCTACTGGGTGATTGCTGAGTCTGATCAGGACTAGATCATCTGTCCAGAACATCATCACAAGTCTGTAAAATATTTAGTAATTAGACAATGAACTTTCGCGAGGTATTTAGAAAATGTAGTGATAAGTGGAATCCCTTTGTCTCTCTAGGATACTGTACTCTGCATTCTTTCATGTGTAGATTACATACTGGAGTCTCCTTGTTCTAGGGCCCTTATCTCCCAGTTCAGATGTCTTGTCCTTACTGATAATCCTCCTTTCGCTCTGTAATTGGCGCAGACCTTCCTGCAAGGACTTCAGATGGAAAATATCTGCTGATAATTTTGTCTCCCTCCAAAGATTATTTTATAATATAATAAATCACGTCAGAAATATGATTTTCTTCCAAAGACACTGGGAAGAGATAAAGCGCTCACAGTAATTGAAAGGATTAGAAATAAGCTCCATCAAGGATTGGTTTTTTTTATTTTCTTTTTTTATTTTTATTTTTAATTTTTAATTTTATCTTTTCATTCCAATAGATAAACTCTTCATATGAAGGCTCAAAAACTATAAAAAAGGGATTAAAGAGATCTGGTAAAGAATGGCTTTACGCTTTATATCAGTGATCTCAGACTGTGGCCCTCCAGATGTTGCAAAACTTCAACTCCCAGCATGCCCGGACAGCCGTTGGCTGTCCGGGCATGCTGGGAGTTGAAGTTTTGTAACATCTAGAGGGCCACAGATTGATACCACTGCTTTATATTAAAAGAGTGACCCGTGGACCGCCCCATAAAAACATAATAAAAGTTTGATGTTGACATTGAACCCATAGCCTTTCTAGAAACTTCTACATAGAAGCCTAGCTGGGGAGCAATGTATGTGGCCAATGGATTATTTATCTGATGCAGGATATGCAAATACTTAACCCTTACACTCTCAGAATACCAGTGTATGCTGTTGTAGCAATGCGTCCTACAAAAAAAGTTTTGCAAGTGAACTATCATACTCCACACAGAGAATTAGGCAGTTAGGAGTAGGTTTCCTCAGCCACATGACGACTTCTTATTAGAAATGAGCGAATTTACAGTAAATTTGATTCGTCACGAACTTCTCGGCTCGGCTTATCCTGCATAAATGAGTTCAGCTTTCAGGTGCTCCCGTGGGCTGGAAAAGGTGGATACAGTCCTAGGAGACTCTTTCCTAGGACTGTATCCACCTTTTCCAGCCCACCGGAGCACCTGAAAGCTGAACTAATTTATGCAGGATAAGTCGTCAACTGCCGAGCCGAGAAGTTCGTGACGAATCGAATTTACTGTAAATTCGCTCGTCTCTACTTCTTATACTTTGTAGTTGGGACATGGGTATTGGGACTCTGCTCTACAGATCCTCTTTAAAGCATATCTTTCATCAGGCAAATCTCTTAAAGGGGTACTTCTGAGGGGGGAAAAACATTTTTTTTTTTTAGTCTTTTTGTTTTTAATCGATTGGTGCCAGAAAGTTAAACAGATTTGTAAATGACTTCTAATTAAAAATCTGAATCCTGTACTTATCAGCTGCTGTATGCTCCAGAGGAAGTTGTGTAGTTCATTCCAGTCTGATCACAGTCCTCTCTGCTGCCACCTCTGTCTGTGTTAGGAACTGTTTAAAGCAGGAAAGGTTTTCTATTAGGATTTGTTCTGCTCTGGACAGTTTCTGACAAGGACAGAGGTGGCAGTAGAGAGCACTGTGGTCAGACTGGAAAGAACTACACAACTTATTCTGGAGCATGCAGCAGCTGATAAGTACTGGAAGGATTAAGATTTTTAAATAGAAATAATTAACACATTTGTAGAATTTTCTGGCACCAGTTGATTTGAAAAAATGTTTTTCCTCTAGAGTACCCCATTAATTTTTTGACATGTCTAAAGCACTCTAAAGTTACAGGGAAGATAGCACTTGCACTCTCACCCATTAAAGGGGTACTCCCGTGGAAAACTTTTTTGTTTTTAAATCAACTGGTGCCAGAAAATTAAACAGATTTGTAAATTACTTCTATTAAAAAATCTTTATCCTTCCAGTACTTATTAGCTGCTGAATACTACAGAGGAAATGGTTTTCCTTTTAGAACACAGAGCTCTCTGCTGACATCATGAACACAATGCTCTCTGCTGACATCTCTGTCCATTTTAAAGGGGTACTCCGCTGCCCTGTGTCGGAAGCTCCGCTCCCCAGCGTCCAGAAATGTATTGTTCCGAACGCTGTGTGCGGGCTTCCGTGTTCAGGGCTGCCCCTCGTGACGTCACGCCCGCCCCCTTCGTGACGTCACGCCCGTCCCCTCAATCAAAATCTATGGGAAGGGGGCATGACGGCCATCGCGCCCCCTTCCCATTGACTTTCGCTGAGGGGGCGGGCGTGACGTCACGAGGGGCGGCCCTGAACACGGAAGCTCGCACACAGCGTTGGGAACAATAAACTTCCAGACGCTGGGGAGCGGAGCTTCCGACACAGGGCAGCGGAGTACCCCTTTAAGAACTGTCCAGAGTAGGAGAAAATCCCCATAGAAAACATATGCTGCTCTGGACAGTTCCTAAAATGGAAAGATGTCAGCAGAGAGCACTGTGGTCATGATGTCAGCAGAGAGCTCTGTGTTCCAAAAAGAAAACCATTTCCTCTGTAGTATACAGACCCTAAAAAGTACTGGAAATAATAAGATTTTTTAATACAAATTTTTTTACAAATCTGTTTAACTTTCTGGCACCAGTTGATTTAAAAATAAAAAGTTTTCCACGGGAGTACCCCTTTAAACAGCCATTGAAAGGTTACCCAAGCAGTAAGCAGGTAAGGCTGCTTTACACTATTAAAACACTTCCGTTATGAACGCCCGTTAGGAAATCGGCAGTTATACGGCCGGTACGAAATCACTAACGGCCGTTAGAAAATCCCATTATAGTCTATCGGATTTTTCTAATAGACGTTTTAACCCGTTATCGCCCGTTATTAATAACGGACGTTATATTGTGACGGGCGATAGTAACGGGAGAATTAGTGCATGCACTATGGCCGTTATTAATAACGGGGGATAACGGGTTAAAACGGCTATTAGAAAAATTCCATAGACTATAATGAGATTTCCTAACGGGCGTTCATAACGGAAGTGTTTTAATAGTGTGAAAGTTATAGAGTTATAGACTCCTTCCAGCTTCTCCTTCAGGTTCAGGTTCTTCCACTTGTTAGAATGCCCAAACAAGTACAGTGATCCCTCAACTTACAATGGCCTCAACATACAATAGTTTCTACACACAATGGTCTTTTCTGGACCATCGTAACTTGAAACCAGACTCAACATACAATGCTACGGACAGTCCAGATCTGTGAAACATGTCACAACTGGAGGAACTGACCAATCAGAATGGGCATTTTACTGGTAAATCACCTCTCTTACTGAAGTGCATGCACTGACTGGTGTCTGGTAGCGCCCCCTACAGTACAGGGAGGAACTACAAGTTCTGTACTACTCCTTACCTGTGCCAGGGTTAGCTGCTCCTTTGGACACCAAGTAAGAGCGGCTCCATTTGGGACACTGTGTGTACTATATAGGACCCGGAAGAAGCTCCTGTCCTCTACATAAACCATTGTTTCCCAACCAGGGTGCCTCCAGCTGTTGCAAAGCTACAACTCCCAGCATGCCCGGACAGCCAACGGCTGTCCGGGCATGCTGGGAGTTGTAGTTTTGCAACAGCTGGAGGCACCCTGGTTGGGAAACAATGACATAGACAGTGATTTACAGCTCCCAGCAGATCCTTCTTACTTTTATATATAAGGATTTGCTTTACCTATATTAGTTATCTACTTATTTTTCTTTAATTCTCACTTTTTCCTATTTTTGGATGAGATTTTGGTGCCTTTAGAACCAATTACCAGGTTTCCATAGAGTTCTGGTCTCAACATACAATGGTTTCAACATACAATGGTCGTCCTGGAACCGATTAATATTGTAACTTGAGGGACCACTGTACTGTATAGAAGCGTTATTTCTGCAGTACAGGGGCACTGTTATAAATCTGATTTTTTTCTAACTCACTTCAGGGGCGGTGGCCCCGACATATCTTAATCTACCTTGATCATTTATTTTTTTTATTATAGAAAGAAAGCGAAAATACAAATAAAAACTGTTACATTTCCTAAGCAGTCAAAGTCACTGTAATCCTATAGATAAATGTCCATTTTACATAGCTTATATCTATTGCCAAAAATAGCTGTTAATTAAATTTAGAAGAAATGTTATTTTCCCAGAGGAAAAAAAAATAAAAAAAAAAACATGCTAATAAATAAGATCTCTAGATATGATCTATTTGAAGTTGTGCAGGGCTCTTGCATTTAGCGTGGCAGGAACTTATCACGATAATTTGCAGAACTAACTGAGCTCAATGTTTATTTTTGAAGGCACTACTGATGTCTGGCCAGCAGAACCTTTGAACCCTGTTTAATATTTGTATAAACACAAGAATACTTTAAGCGCTGATATTTTTTTAAAAGCCGGTTAAATGAATTTCTAATGGCGGGCTAGTTCGCTACTTTATTACAGCTTTGCATACATAGAATGTTAAAAAAAAATAAAAAAAAAAAAAAAAAAAACAGTATAAAAAGTAAGATAAAATGATTTATTATCTGTACCCTGCTGACCTTTGTTACAAATGTATGTTGTAGGTTTGGGATTCCATGTGCTAATACAGAATGCAAGTCATGGGCAGCACTGTGCGCCCAGATCAGGGGCAACATCACATGCCAGACGCTTGTCTCAACATTCAGCCAACATCTTAAATAGGTGAGAAGAGAATATAAGAAACTTTAAAATATATTTTATACAAAGACAATTCTTTCTCCTGTTTTTCCTTTCCCCCACACCTTCTGCTGTTAAAATCTGTGTAATTTTAGTGCTTCCATTGCTGTTATTAGGCCACTGAGAGTCCCCTCCATGGTGCTCAGATATTTCTCATTCTCTCATGGGGGGTTTGATCAGAGCTGGGCCGTTTGTCAGTAGTACTCGCACATATACTCACTTACTTGTCTGATCTATCATAGGACAGCACTTACTCCTCTCTGGCATAAAGCTGGTGAAAGTCTACTACACTTAGCAGGCTGGCATTGTGCGAAGGTCTGATATACAGAGTACTGTACTATAGACAGCATGTGGGGGAGAGGGGGAAAAAATAAAATAAAAGACAGCACAGCAAGAAAGGGAGTTACACTGAACTGCTTCTGCTGCTGCAGAGAGGCTGGCAGACTAAAGAGAATGGGGGGGGGGGTGAAGATTACATTCAGGAAGCAGCACTGTGTACATAGAGTAGCATTAACACTGGTATCTACAAAACTGACAGCTGCCCACCACCTTATGTATGGTAAACCTAATAAGAAAGCCTTGACTTACATTTCAGGAACAGTGTGGCTCCTTTGGAGTAGGCAGACAGGCTTAAAGATTACAGATACAGAACCTAGGCTCTTTCCCATGTATAGCATAAACTAATCCCCACCCGTTTCCTGTGTTCCATCCAGTGGTCAAGTCATGAGAAAAAAAATGTGGGAACTTACCCAAGATTTCCACTCAAGGGCTGGTCCTGTAGGACTCCTGCTACTGGGAATTATGTTCCTGCTGTGGAAAAAGTGCAGGAACTCAGTTCCCACACGCTCCTGCAGGACTTGAGCCCTGGTTCCCTCCTGGTCTCTCTGTTACTAGAGGTGGACTGAGCCTATCAACAGGAAATGCTCAGCAAATTTAAAGAAAGTGAGACACCTAGTGGCTTTTTTTTTTCCGGGGTAAGGGATCATTTTTGTAAATGAAGTGCATTAAAAATATGTTAGAAATAACATACACTATGAAATGAAGAAAATTTGTTTATAAAAACTGTGACCCTTTAGAACATGTCCAAAGTAGGTTATGTCCTTACAGTAGGTTATGTACAAAGTTACTAAACTTTTAATGTGAGTTATGACCATATATAAACTATAGAATAGGGTACGCCTTGTTCACATCTTCATTGATGGTTCCATTAGGACCCTCTGTTCCAGATTACGTAAAATTCCAGAAACCCGACCGACTCCATTAAAGTCAAGATGTTAGTCAGGCCTTGAAGCTGTGTAGTAATGTTTTCGAAATAATTTTAGATGGCGCTGACAAATAAAAACATTACAGTCAATTAAACGATATTGTTACTTTTGAAAAAAAAAATACATCAGATAAGAGCAGCATGTGTTCAGCAAAGGCAAAGTGCTGACCCTTTTTGGTATGGACAACAATAATAATATGATACATTGATATATTACACATAAATGTTTGTTTTCACTTTGCTGTCAGATAACATTCATAAAGCACAATGGTTTATGTGTACTTGGCGGAGAGGTTTATGGTCACTTGACATAAAGAATTTTATCTGCTCAATGCGCCAAATTGTAAATTCCTCTATGAAGTCTAGATAGTCGAAAGTCAAGGTATTAGAAGACGGGGTTGAAGAACCATGTTGATGTTGGCTAGAGATGTCTAGCATACATGTATATATATATATATATATATATATATATATATATATATATATATATATAGTCATGGCTGTAAATGTTGGCACCCCGGAAATTTTTCTAGAAAATGAAGTATTTCTCACAGAAAAGGATTGCAGTAACACATGTTTTGCTATACACATGTTTATTCTGTGTGTGTGTATTGGAACTAAACCAAAAAAGGGAGGAACAAAAGGAAATTGGACATAATGTCACACCAAACTCCAAAAATGGGCTGGACAAAATTATTGTCACCTTTTCAAAATTGTGGAAAAATAAGATTGTTTCAAGCATGTGATGCTCTTTTAACCCCTTAACGACGCAGGAAGCATATTTACGTCCTGCGCCGGCTCCCACGATATGAAGCGGGGTCGTGCTGCGACCCCGCATCACATCGTGTCGGTCCCGGCGCTCATCAACGGCCGGGACCCGCGGCTAATACCACACATCGCCGATTGCGCCAATGTGCGGTATTAACCCTTTAGAAGCGGCGGTCAAAGCTGACCGCCGCTTCTAAAGTGAAAGTGAAACTAGCCCGGCTAGTCAGTTGGGCTGTTTGGGACCGCCGCTGTGAAATCGCGGCGTCCCGAACAGTTTACAGGACTCCGGGAGGGCCCTTACCTGCCTCCTCTGTGTCCGATCGACAAATGACTGCTCCGTGCCTGAGATCCAGGCAGGAGCAGTCAAGCGCCGATAACACTGATCACAGGCGTGTTAATACACGCCAGTGATCTGTGTAAGAGATCAGTGTGTGCAGTGTTATAGGTCCCTATGGGACCTATAACACTGCAAAAAAAAAAGTTTAAAAAAGTGTTAATAAAGGTCATTTAACCTCTTCCCTAATAAAAGTTTGAATCACCCCCCTTTTCCCATAAAAAAATAAAACAGTGTAAATAAAAATAAACATATGTATTATCGCCGCGTGCGTAAATGTCCGAACTATAAAAATATATTGTTAATTAAACCGCACGGTCAATGGCGTACACGTAAAAAAATTCCAAAGTCCAAAAAAGCGTATTTTGGTCACTTGTTATACCATTAAACAATGAATAAAAAGTGATCAAAAAGTCAGATCAAAACAAAAATCATACCGATAAAAACTTCAGATCACGGCGCAAAAAATTAGTCCTCATACCGCCCTGTACCTGGAAAAATAAAAAGTTATAGGGGTCAGAAGATGACATTTTTAAACGTATACATTTTCCTGCATGTAGTTATGATTTTTTCCAGAAGTATCATTTTAACCGTTTGGACCTACAGAATAATGATAAGGTGTCATTTTTACCGAAATATGCACTGCGTAGAAACGGAAGCCCCCAAAAGTTACAAAATGGCTTTTTTTCTTCGATTTTGTCGCACAATGATTTTTTTTCCGTTTCGCCGTGAATTTTTGGGTAAAATGACTAATTTCACTGCAAAGTAGAATTGGTGATGCAAAAAATAAGCCATAATATGGATTTTTCGGTGGAAAATTGAAAGGGTTATGATTTTTAAAAGATAAGGAGGAAAAAACGAAAGTGCAAAAACTGAAAAACCCTGAGTCCTTAAGGGGTTAAACTCACCTGGGGCACATAACAGGTGTGGACAATAAAAAAAATCACACCTGAAAGGAGATGAAAAGGAGAGAAGTTCACTTAGCCTTTGCATTGTGTGTATGTGTGTGCCACACTAAACATGGACAACAGAAAGAGGAGAAGAGAACTGTCTGAGGACTTGAGAACCAAAATTGTGGAAAAATATCAACAATCTCAAGGTTACAAGTCCATCTCCAGAGATCTAGATTTGCCTTTGTCCACAGAGCGCAACATTATCAAGAAGTTTTCAACCAATGGCACTGTAGCTAATCTCCCTGGGCGTGGATGGAAGAGAAAAATTTATGAAAGGTGTCAACGCAGGATAGTCCGGATGGTGGATAAGCAGCCCCAAACAAGTTCCAAAGATATTTAAGCGGTCCTGCAGGCTCAGGGAGCATCAGTGTCAGCGCGAACTATCCGTCAACATTTAAATGAAATGCTATGGCAGGAGACCCAGGAGGACCCCACTACTGACACAGAGACATATAAAAGCAAGACTACATTTTGCCAAAATGAACTTGAGTAAGCCAAAATCCTTCTGGGAAAATGTCTTTTGGACAGATGAGACAAAGATAAAGCTTTTTGGTAAAGCGCATCATTCTACTGTTTACCGAAATCAGAATGAGGCCTACAAAGAAAAGAACACAGTACCTACAGTGAAATATGGTGGAGGTCAATGATGTTTTGGGGTTGTTTTGCTGCCTCTGGCACTGGGTGCCTTGAATGTGTACAAGGCATCATGAAATATGAGGATTTCCAATGGATTTTGGGTCGAACTGTACAGCCCAGTGTAAGAAAGCTGGGTTTGTGTCCGAGATCTTGGGTCTTCCTGCAGGACAATGACCCCAAACATATGTCAAAAAGCCCCCAGAAATTGATGGCAACAAAGCGCTGTAGAGTTCTGAAGTGGCAGCAATGAGTCCAGATCTAAATCCCATTGAACACCTGTGGAGAGATCTTAAAATTGCTGTTGGGTAAAGGCGCCTTCCAATAAGAGAGACCTGGAGCAGTTTGTAAAGGAAGAGTGGTCCAACATTCCGGCTGAAAGGTGTAAGAAGCTTATTGATGGTTATAGGAAGCGACTGATTTCAGTTATTTTTTCCAAAGGGTGTGCAACCAAAAATTAAGTTAAGGGTGCCAATAATTCTGTCCAGCCCATTTTTGGAGTTTGGTGTGACATTATGTCCAATTAGCTTTTTTTCCTCCCTTTTTTGGTTTAGTTCCAACACACACAAAGGGAATAAACATGTGTGTAGCAAAACATGTGTTACTGCAATCCTTTTCTGTTAGAAATACTTAATTTTCATGAAAATTTTTAGGGGTGCCAACAGGGGCGGACTGACAACACTCGGGGCCCCCGGACCAAAATAAAAGGCAAGGGCCCCTGCTAGGCTCTGCAGTTTGTCAATCTTCTGCCACACCCCTATTCCACCCAAATCCCACACACAATAAACTAAAATTTATATATGTAAGAAACACTTTAACGTAGGTAAATTTCCATGACCAATGTAACGCCGAGTGCTCCAGGTCCCGCTGTCCCCTGGAGCGCTCGCAGCGTTCTGCTGACAGCAGTGCTCCGGTCTCTGTCTCTGACCGCGAGCGCTGCTGTGTTCGTGTCGGCGGGGACGCGATCTGCCTGGCGGGTGATGTCCGCTCGCGGATCGCGCCCCGTTCCACTCACCCTCCTCCTCCGGTATCAGTCTCATCCCGGCGCGCGCGGCCCCGCTCCCTAGGGTGCGCGCGCCGGCTTTCTAAGATTTAAAGGGCCAGTGCACCGCTAATTGGTGCCTGGCCCAATCAGTCTAATCACCTCCCTAACTCATAAATACCCACTTCCCCTTCCTGTCCTAGCCGGATCTTGTTGCCTTGTACCCTGAGTGTTTAGTGTGTTCCCTTGCCTGTGTATCCAGACCTTCTTCTGTTGCCCCTGACTACGAACCATTGCCGCCTGCCCTGACCTTCTGCTACGTCTGACCTCACCTTTGTCTAGTCCTTGTGTACCGCGCCAGTCTCAGCTGCCAGAGAGGTTGAGTCGCTACTGGGGGACACGACCTGGTAGTTACCACCGCTTTGCGGCGGGCTGTGGTGAACACCAGTAACTACTTAGAACCGATCCCCCAGTACGACCCACGCCATCGCCTCTCTGGCACAGAGGATCCACCTCCTGTGTCCTCCCCAGCCGCCAGTCCGGATCCTGACAACCAATAATACTGGTATACAAGGAGTAAATATATACCACCACACAATAACTGGATAATAGCGCCATACTGTACTGAATAAAACCACTATACACAGACCAGTATACTATACAGGATCTGTATACAATATAAGTGATTATATACAGGACCATATGGTGGTAGATATCAGCTGTACACAGGGTCTGTACCATATAAGTGATTACAGTTACATTTTGGGACTCACAATTATGTCTTTTCTGATCAGCGGCGTACTTTTTCCTTTTCTTCTCTGTCCAGATAAGACCGCGATGTGGATCTCTTAACATCAGCATTTTTCCAGTGCCCTCCCCTCCTCTACACAATCTTTCCATCTATAAACCCACAAACTGTAATAATGCCCTCCTTGTTGTCCTGCACAGTAAAAGGGCAGATAGGTAGGCAGCCAGGTAAATAGGTAACTAGGTAGGTAGATCAGGAAGCCAGATATGTAGGTAGGTGACAAGCCAGATAGGTAGAGGACTAGCTAGGTAGTTAGGCAGCCATGTATGAAGGCCAGGTATGTACATAGTTAGTGTTACGCCGAGCGCTCCGGGTCCCCGCTCCTCCCCGGAGCGCTCGCTACACTCTCGCTACTGCAGCGCTCCGGTCAGATCCACTGACCCGGTGCGCTGCGATACCGCCTCCAGCCGGGATGCGATTCGCGATGCGGGTTGCGCCCGCTCGCGATGCGCACCCCGGCTCCCGTACCTGACTCGCTCTCCGTCGGTCCTGTCCCGGCGCGCGCGGCCCCGCTCCCTAGGGCGCGCGCGCGCCGGGTCTCTGCGATTTAAAGGGCCACTGCGCCGCTGATTGGCGCAGTGGTTCTAATTAGTGTGTTCACCTGTGCACTCCCTATTTATACCTCACTTCCCCTGCACTCCCTCGCCGGATCTTGTTGCCATTGTGCCAGTGAAAGCGTTTCCTTGTGTGTTCCTAGCCTGTGTTCCAGACCTCCTGCCGTTGCCCCTGACTACGATCCTTGCTGCCTGCCCCGACCTTCTGCTACGTCCGACCTTGCTTCTGTCTACTCCCTTGTACCGCGCCTATCTTCAGCAGTCAGAGAGGTTGAGCCGTTGCTAGTGGATACGACCTGGTCACTACCGCCGCAGCAAGACCATCCCGCTTTGCGGCGGGCTCTGGTGAAAACCAGTAGTGACTTAGAACCGGTCCACTAGCACGGTCCACGCCAATCCCTCTCTGGCACAGAGGATCCACCTCCTGCCAGCCGGCATCGTGACAGTAGATCCGGCCATGGATCCCGCTGAAGTTCCTCTGCCAGTTGTCGCCGACCTCACCACGGTGGTCGCCCAGCAGTCACAACAGATAGCGCAACAAGGCCACCAGCTGTCTCAACTGACCGTGATGCTACAGCAGCTACTACCACAGCTTCAGCAATCATCTCCTCCGCCAGCTCCTGCACCTCCTCCGCAGCGAGTGGCCGCTTCAGGCCTACGACTATCCTTGCCGGATAAATTTGATGGGGACTCTAAATTTTGCCGTGGCTTTCTTTCCCAATGTTCCCTGCACTTGGAGATGATGTCGGACCAGTTTCCTACTGAAAGGTGTAAGGTGGCTTTCGTAGTCAGCCTTCTGTCTGGAAAAGCTCTGTCATGGGCCACACCGCTCTGGGACCGCAATGACCCCGTCACTGCCTCTGTACACTCCTACTTCTCGGAAATTCGAAGTGTCTTTGAGGAACCTGCCCGAGCCTCTTCTGCTGAGACTGCCCTGTTGAACCTGGTCCAGGGTAATTCTTCCGTTGGCGAGTACGCCGTACAATTCCGTACTCTTGCTTCAGAACTATCCTGGAATAATGAGGCCCTCTGCGCGACCTTTAAAAAAGGCCTATCCAGCAACATTAAAGATGTTCTGGCCGCACGAGAAATCCCTGCTAACCTACATGAACTCATTCATCTAGCCACTCGCATTGACATGCGTTTTTCCGAAAGGCGTCAGGAGCTCCGCCAGGATATGGACTTTGTTCGCACGAGGCGTTTTTTCTCCCCGGCTCCTCTCTCCTCTGGTCCCCTGCAATCCGTTCCTGTGCCTCCCGCCGTGGAGGCTATGCAGGTCGACCGGTCTCGCCTGACACCTCAAGAGAGGACACGACGCCGCATGGAGAATCTCTGCCTGTACTGTGCCGGTACCGAACACTTCCTGAAGGATTGTCCTATCCGTCCTCCCCGCCTGGAAAGACGTACGCTGACTCCGCACAAAGGTGAGACAGTCCTTGATGTCAACTCTGCTTCTCCACGTCTTACTGTGCCTGTGCGGATATCTGCCTCTACCTTCTCCTTCTCTACTATGGCCTTCTTGGATTCCGGATCTGCAGGAAATTTTATTTTGGCCTCTCTCGTCAACAGGTTCAACATCCCGGTGACCAGTCTCGCCAGACCCCTCTACATCAATTGTGTTAACAATGAAAGATTGGACTGTACCATACGTTTCCGCACGGAGCCCCTCCTAATGTGCATCGGACCTCATCACGAGAAAATTGAGTTTTTGGTCCTCCCCAATTGCACTTCCGAAATTCTCCTTGGACTACCCTGGCTTCAACACCATTCCCCAACCCTGGATTGGTCCACTGGGGAGATCAAGAGTTGGGGCCCCTCTTGTTTCAAGGACTGCCTTAAACCGGTTCCCAGTACTCCTTGCCGTGACTCTGTGGTTCCCCCTGTAACCGGTCTCCCTAAGGCCTATATGGACTTTGCGGATGTTTTTTGCAAAAAACAAGCTGAGACTCTACCTCCTCACAGGCCTTATGACTGTCCTATTGACCTCCTCCCGGGCACTACTCCACCCCGGGGCAGAATTTATCCTCTCTCTGCCCCAGAGACTCTTGCTATGTCTGAGTACATCCAGGAAAATTTAAAAAAGGGCTTTATCCGCAAATCCTCCTCTCCTGCCGGAGCCGGATTTTTCTTTGTGTCCAAAAAAGATGGCTCCCTACGTCCTTGCATTGACTACCGCGGTCTTAATAAAATCACGGTAAAGAACCGCTACCCCCTACCTCTCATCTCTGAACTCTTTGATCGCCTCCAAGGTGCCCACATCTTTACCAAACTGGACTTAAGAGGTGCTTATAATCTCATCCGCATCAGAGAGGGGGATGAATGGAAAACGGCATTTAACACTAGAGATGGACACTTTGAGTATCTGGTCATGCCCTTTGGCCTGTGCAACGCCCCTGCCGTCTTCCAAGACTTTGTTAATGAAATTTTTCGTGATCTCTTATACTCCTGTGTTGTTGTATATCTGGACGATATCCTGATTTTTTCTACCAATCTAGAAGAACACCGCCAGCATGTCCGTATGGTTCTTCAGAGACTTCGTGACAATCAACTTTATGCCAAAATGGAGAAATGTCTGTTTGAATGCCAATCTCTTCCTTTCCTAGGATACTTGGTCTCTGGCCAGGGACTACAAATGGATCCAGACAAACTCTCTGCCGTCTTAGATTGGCCACGCCCCTCCGGACTCCGTGCTATCCAACGTTTTTTGGGGTTCGCCAATTATTACAGACAATTTATTCCACATTTTTCCACCATTGTGGCTCCTATCGTGGCTTTAACCAAAAAGAATGCCAATCCTAAGTCATGGCCTCCTCAAGCGGAAGACGCCTTTAAACAGCTCAAGTCGGCCTTTTCTTCGGCTCCCGTGCTCTCCAGACCTGACCCATCTAAACCCTTCCTATTGGAGGTTGATGCCTCCTCAGTAGGAGCTGGAGCGGTCCTTCTACAAAAAAATTCTTCCGGGCATGCTGTTACTTGTGGTTTTTTTTCTAGGACCTTCTCTCCGGCTTAGAGGAACTACTCCATCGAGGATCGAGAGCTTCTAGCCATTAAATTAGCACTTGAGGAATGGAGGCATCTGCTGGAGGGATCAAGATTTCCAGTTATTATTTACACCGATCACAAGAACCTCTCCTATCTCCAGTCTGCCCAACGGCTGAATCCTCGCCAGGCCAGGTGGTCTCTGTTCTTTGCCCGATTTAATTTTGAAATTCACTTTCGGCCTGCCGATAAGAACATTAGGGCCGATGCTCTCTCTCGTTCCTCGGATGCTTCGGAAGTAGAACTCTCTCCGCAACACATCATTCCTCCTGACTGCCTGATCTCCACTTCTCCAGCCTCCATCAGGCAAACTCCTCCAGGGAAGACCTTCGTCTCTCCACGCCAACGCCTCGGAATCCTCAAATGGGGTCACTCCTCCCATCTCGCAGGTCATGCGGGCATCAAGAAATCCGTGCAACTCATCTCTCGTTTCTATTGGTGGCCGACTCTGGAGACGGATGTCGTGGATTTTGTGCGAGCCTGCACTGTCTGTGCCCGGGATAAGACTCCTCGCCAGAAGCCCGCTGGTCTTCTTCATCCTCTGCCTGTCCCCGAACAGCCTTGGTCTCTGATTGGTATGGACTTTATTACAGACTTACCCCCATCCCGTGGCAACACCGTTGTTTGGGTGGTCGTTGATCGATTCTCCAAAATGGCACATTTCATCCCTCTTCCTGGTCTTCCTTCAGCGCCTCAGTTGGCAAAACAATTTTTTGTACACATTTTTCGTCTTCACGGGTTGCCCACGCAGATCGTCTCGGATAGAGGCGTCCAATTCGTGTCAAAATTCTGGAGGGCTCTCTGTAAACAACTCAAGATTAAATTAAACTTTTCTTCTGCATATCATCCTCAATCCAATGGGCAAGTAGAAAGAATTAACCAGGTCTTGGGTGATTATTTACGGCATTTTGTTTCCTCCCGCCAGGATGACTGGGCAGATCTTCTACCATGGGCCGAATTCTCGTATAACTTCAGAGTCTCTGAATCTTCCTCCAAATCCCCATTTTTCGTGGTGTACGGCCGTCACCCTCTTCCCCCCCTCCCTACTCCCTTGCCCTCTGGTTTGCCCGCTGTGGATGAAATATCTCGTGATCTTTCCACCATATGGAAAGAGACCCAAAATTCTCTCTTACAGGCTTCATCACACATGAAGAAGTTTGCTGATAAAAAAAGAAGAGCTCCCCCCATTTTTTCTCCTGGAGACAAGGTATGGCTCTCCGCTAAATATGTCCGCTTCCGTGTCCCTAGCTACAAATTGGGACCACGCTATCTTGGTCCTTTCAAAATTTTGTGCCAGATTAATCCTGTCTCTTACAAACTTCTTCTTCCTCCTTCTCTTCGTATTCCTAATGCCTTTCACGTTTCTCTTCTTAAACCACTCATCATCAACCGTTTCTCTCCCAAACTTGTTTCTCCCACTCCTGTTTCCGGCTCCTCGGACATCTTCTCCGTAAAGGAGATACTGGCCTCCAAGAAGGTCAGAGGGAAAACTTTTTTTTTAGTCGATTGGGAGGGTTGTGGTCCTGAAGAGAGATCCTGGGAACCTGAGGACAATATCCTAGACAAAAGTCTGCTCCTCAGGTTCTCAGGCTCTAAGAAGAGGGGGAGACCCAAGGGGGGGGTACTGTTACGCCGAGCGCTCCGGGTCCCCGCTCCTCCCCGGAGCGCTCGCTACACTCTCGCTACTGCAGCGCTCCGGTCAGATCCACTGACCCGGTGCGCTGCGATACCGCCTCCAGCCGGGATGCGATTCGCGATGCGGGTGGCGCCCGCTCGCGATGCGCACCCCGGCTCCCGTACCTGACTCGCTCTCCGTCGGTCCTGTCCCGGCGCGCGCGGCCCCGCTCCCTAGGGCGCGCGCGCGCCGGGTCTCTGCGATTTAAAGGGCCACTGCGCCGCTGATTGGCGCAGTGGTTCTAATTAGTGTGTTCACCTGTGCACTCCCTATTTATACCTCACTTCCCCTGCACTCCCTCGCCGGATCTTGTTGCCATTGTGCCAGTGAAAGCGTTTCCTTGTGTGTTCCTAGCCTGTGTTCCAGACCTCCTGCCGTTGCCCCTGACTACGATCCTTGCTGCCTGCCCCGACCTTCTGCTACGTCCGACCTTGCTTCTGTCTACTCCCTTGTACCGCGCCTATCTTCAGCAGTCAGAGAGGTTGAGCCGTTGCTAGTGGATACGACCTGGTCACTACCGCCGCAGCAAGACCATCCCGCTTTGCGGCGGGCTCTGGTGAAAACCAGTAGTGACTTAGAACCGGTCCACTAGCACGGTCCACGCCAATCCCTCTCTGGCACAGAGGATCCACCTCCTGCCAGCCGGCATCGTGACAGTTAGGTAGCTGGGTATGTAGGTAATTTGATAGCCTGGTATGTAGATAAGTAGTTAGGCATCCAGGTATAAAGTTACATAGCCCCCCCTTCCCCATAGGTATAGGAAGCAGAGTTAACCCTCCCTTCCCTGCAGGTATAGGCAACAGAGTTAACTCCCCCTTCCCTGCAGGTATAGGCAGCAGAGTTACCCCCCCTTCCCATTAGGTATAGACAGCAGAGTTAACCCTTCCCCTTTCCCTGTAGGTATAGGCAGCAGAGATAACTCCCTTCCCCAAAGGTATAGGCAGCAGAGTTAGCCCCCACCCTTCCTCATAGGCATGGGCAGCAAACTTAATCCCTGCTTCCCCATAGGTATAGGCAGCAGAGTTAACCCCCCTTCCCAATAGGTATAGGAACAGAGTTAACCCCCCTTTCTCCTTAGGTATAGGCAGCAGAGTCCCCCCCCTTTCCCCGTAGGTATAGGCAAAGTTAAATATCCCCATTCCCCATAAGTGTAGGCAGAGTTAAACCCCTTTCCCTTTTCCCCATAGGTATAGGCAGAGTTACCCCTCCTTTCCTCCTTTCCCCATAGGTATAGGCAGAGTTGGGGGGCACCCTGTTTTACATAGGTATAGTCATATGACTAAGGGCGGTTCACGAGTCATTATGCATTCCTGTACCTGTGTTTCGGTTTTTAAACAATAAAGGGACCTTCTGCCATTTCCACGCTGGCTCATCTTTCCTCTTATCTACTGTTTGGTGTTACCGCACACCTGCCGCGCTGTGGACTGGACGTACAATCGGTGAGCTGATCTACCTCTCTCCACACATCTCCTTCCCCATAGGTATAGGCAGGGTTCCCCCCCTTCCGTTCCCCATAGGTATAGGCAGTGTTACCCCCCCTTTCCCCATAGGTATAGGAAGAGTTACCCCCCTCCCCTCTCCCTTTCCCCATAAGTATAGGCAGAGTTACCCACCCCCTCTTCCCCATAGGTATAGGCAGAGTTAAAAAATTAAATTATGCTCACCTGATGTCCCATGCAGCGATCTCCTCAGCGATCTCTGCGTCTTCTCCACTCCACAGTACAGGCGCCGATGAGTGACATCATCAGCACCTGTACTGTGTGCCACGTGGGGGCGGAGGTCACGTCTCCTCTGTGTAAGCTACAAATGCTGCTCAGACGGAGGGGATTCCTTATCCTGTATGTGCGTGCATCGCACATACCGGAGAAGGCAGCGCTGTCTGCTGGGAATCTGGGACGAGTGTCCTGGATCCTCAGCAATGGTGGCAGCGGGCCCTTAACCCGGCCGGGCCCTCGGATGACGTCCAATCGGATCGGCCGGTCAGTCCGCCCCTGGGTGCCAACATGAGTTACCTCTGGAGAAATAAAACAGTGAGCCCCATTGAGAAGGTAGTGATGTGACTGACAACAATCTCCGTGCAGTGCTGGAAAATATATTTCAACAGCAGAAAATAAATTTCTAAACAGCAGGAAATAAAAAAAAAATGCAATGTTACTTTGGTACTAACACAATGGGGGGAACTTATCATTTAGGGTGCATTCACACCACGTTTTTGCAATACAGTTCCCGTATCAGGTTTTTGAGGAAAAACGGATTCCTCAAAACCTGACTAAACTGTATCAAAACGTGTGTACAAATTTTAACCCGTATACAGTTAAAAACCGTATACGGTTTGAAAACTGACATCCGGTTGCATCCGTTTTTTAAGAAAAAAACGTATACGTTTTTAACTTTTCACTCCATTTTTAATAAAGTTTTACTTGTTTGATTAAAATTCCCCCCCAAAAAAACTGTGCAAAGTCAAAAACCGGATGGTGAAAACCGGATGGAACTGTATGCATTGGGTACAGGAAAAAAACCTGACAAAACCGTGCAGGGTGCAAAACAGACACAACCTGATGCATTGTTTGGCATACGGTTTTCAATGGAGAGTCAATGCATACGTTTTCCAATACGGTTCCATACGGTTTTCACATAGAAAACGTATACGGGAACTGTATTGCAAAAACGTGGTGTGAATGCAGCCTTACACAGATTTTTGTCCAATGTGAAACCTGCTGCACAAGTGTGCGTTTTCCAAGTTGCTGTACAAAATATATTATTTTGTGCACGTCAATTCATACATTTGTGCAAATGACAGCAAGCCCTTGGATGGTGCAAAAATGGGTGAAAAGCTCACACACATTTCTATGCCAGCACCCAAGAAAACTGACAAAATCAGTGCAAACATAAAAATAGGGCAAAATTATCATTATTTTAAGTTGGACTTTTTACTGCATTTCATTATATTTTTAGTATTTTTCACTTACATAGTATTGCCTACCTTAGCTACCAGAAGGGCTCTGTGGTATTCATGCTGTATGTCAGTATTGTATCCATATAATAAATGCCATATTGTATTTACATTTTAACCCCTTAAGGACACATGACGTTCTCATACGTCTCCATTTCCGAGTCCTTAAGAACACATGACGTATGAGAACGTCTTGCGCTTTCCCGGCCCCCCGCAGCCATCTGTAGCGGAGCCGGTGCCCGATGCCTGCTGAAATCGATCAGCAGGCATCGCGGAATATCACCCAGGGGGGTCATGATGACACCCCATGTCGGCGATGGCCGCAGATCGCTGGACAATTCAGCCCAGCGATCTGCGGCGGATTCCGGGTCAATCGGGTCTCCAGTCTCTGACGGCCCCGAACAGCCATAGCCAGCAGGGGTGGGGTGGCACTGGTGCCACCTCACGATCGCCCTGATTCGCCGGCCGGTTTACAGGCCGACCAATCAGGGCACCTGCTGCGGGTGTCACTCCCGCAACCCGCTCCGCCCCTCTTCCGGAGGACGTGAGTGGGTGCGGGACGTGGACCCCGGCAGCTGGGGACCCCGATCCCCGGCATCCCTGTTGGGATCGGGGCCCCAGGAGCGGCGGCGGCGAGGGACTGACCTGTGTCCCGGATCAGCAGTTGGACGAGAGTGACAGCCTCCTGCTGTTGCTTAGCAACAGCTCCCAGCATGCAAAAAGGGCATGCTGGGGGCTGTAGTTATGCAACAGCAGGAGGCAGACCACCACAACTCCCAGCATTTCCTTATGGGCATGCTGGGACTTATAGTTTTGCAACAGCTGGAGGCACATTTTTTCTATGGAAAAGTGTACCTTCAGCTGTTGTATAACTACAACTCCCCGCTTGCACAATCAGCTAAAGTGCATGCTGGGAGTTGTAGTGGTGCATCTGCTGGTTGCATAACTACAACTCCCAGCATGCCCGTTGGCTGTCGGTGACTGCTGAGAGTTGTAGTTTTGCAACAGCTGAAGGCACACTGGTTGTGAAACACAGAGTTTTTTTTTTTAACTTAACTCAGTGTTTCACGACCGGTGTGCCTCCAGCTGTTGCAAACTACAACTCCCAGCATGCATCGGACATGCTGGGAGTTGTAGTTTTGCAACAGCTGGAGGCACACTGGTTGTGAAACACTGAGTTAACTAGCAAACCAGTGTGTCTCCAGCTATTGCATAACTACAATCCCCAGCATTCCCAGGAAAAGTAGTATGCCGCCAGCTGTTGCAAAACTACAACTCCCAGCATGCACTAATAGACCGTACTTGCTGGGAGTTGTAGTTTTGCAACAGCTGGATGTCCGTCCGTCCCCCCCCCCACCCCCCAATGTGAACGTACAGGGTACACTCACATGGGCGGAGGTTTACAGTAAGTATCCTGCTGCAAGTTTGAGCTGCGGCAAATTTTCTGCCGCAGGTCAAACTGCCAGCGAGAAACTACTGTGAACCCCCGCCCGTGCGACTTTACCCTAAAAACACTACACTACACTAACACACAATAAAATAAAAAGTAAAAAACACTACATATACACATACCCCTACACAGCCCCCTTCCCTCCCCAATAAAAATGAAAAACGTCTGGTACGCCACTGTTTCCAAAACGGAACCTCCAGCTGTTGCAAAACAACTACTCCCAGTATTGCCAGACAGCCACTGACTTTCCAGGCATGCTGGGAATTTTACAACAGCTGGAGGCACCCTCTTTGGGAATCACTGGCGTAGAATACCCCTATGTCCACCCCTATGCAATCCCTAATTTAGGCCTCAAATGCACATGGCGCTCTCACTTTGGAGCCCTGTTGTATTTCAAGGCAACAGTTTAGGGTCACATATGGGGTATCGCCGTACTCGGGAGAAATTGTGTTACAAATTTTGGGGGTATTTTCTGCAATTACCCTTTTTAAAAATTTCACATTTTTGGGAAACCAAGCATTTTAGGTAAAAAAAATTTTTTTTCTTTTTTTTACATAGGCAATAGTTTTGAAACATCTGTGGGGTATTAAGGTTCACTTTACCCCTTGTTACGTTCCACGAGGGGTCTACTTTCTAAAATGGTATGCCATGTGGGGTTTTTTTTTGTTGCTGTTCTGGCACCATAGGGGCTTCCTAAATGCGGCATGCCCACAGAGCAAAATTTGCTTTCAAAAAGCCAAATGTGACTACTCCTCTTCTGAGACCTGTAGTGCGCCAGCAGAGAGTTTTTTCACCCCCATATGGTGTGTTTTCTGAATCGGGAGAAATTGGGCTTAAAATTTTGGGGGGTATTTTCTGCTATTACCCTTTTTAAAAATGTTAAATTTTTGGGAAACCAAGCATTTTAGGGAAAAATTATTATAATTTTTTTTCATATGCAAAAGTCGTGAAACACCTGTGGGGTATTACGGTTCTCTTTACCCCTTGTTACGTTCCCCAAGGGGTCTAGTTTCCAAAATGGTATACCATGTGTTTTTTTTTTGCTGTTCTGGCACCATAGGGGCTTCCTAAATGCAGCATGCTCCCAGAGCAAAATTTGCTTTCAAAAAGCCAAATGTGACTCCTTCTCTTCTGAGACCTGTAGTGTGCCAGCAGAGCACTTTTCACCCCCATATGGGGTGTTTTCTGAATCGGGAGAAATTGGGTTTCAAATTTTGGGAGTTATTTTCTGCTATTACCCTTTTTAAAAATGTAAAATTTTTGGGAAACCAAGTATTTTAGGTAAAATTTTTTTTAATTTTTTTTACATATACAAAAGTCGTGAATCACCTGTGGGGTATTAAGGTTCACTTTACCCCTTGTTATGTTCCCCGAGGGGTCTAGTTTCCAAAATGGTATGCCATGTGTTTTTTTTTTTGCTGTCCTAGCACCATAGGGGCTTCCTAAAGGTGACATGCCCCTCAAAAACCATTTGTCGCTCCTTCCCTTCTGAGCCCTCTACTACGCCCGCTGAACAATTAACATAGACATATGAGGTATGTGCTTACTCGAGAGAAATTGGGTTTCAAATACCAGTAAAAATTTTCTCCTTTTAACCCCTTGCAAAAATTCAAAAATTGGGTCTACAAGAACATGCGAGTGTATAAAATGAAGATTTTGAATTTTCTCCTTCACTTTGCTGCCATTCCTGTGAAACACCTAAAGGGTTAAAACACTTACTGAATGTCATTCTGAATACTTTGGGGGGTTTAGTTTTTATAATGGGGTCATTTATGGGGTATTTCTAATATGAAGACCCTTCAAATCCACTTCAAACCTGAACTGGTCCCTGAAAAATTGTGAGTTTGAAACTTTTGTGAAAAATTTGAAAATTGCTGCTGAACTTTGAAGCCCTCTGGTGTCTTCCAAAAGTAAAAAGTCATAAATTTTATGATGCAAACATAAAGTGGACATATTGTATTTGTGAATAAAACTAAAATGTATTTTGAATATCCATTTTCCTTACAAGCAGAGAGCTTCAAAGTTAGAAAAATGCAAAATGTTCAATTTTTTCATCAAATTTTGGAATTTTTCACCAAGAAAGGATGCAATTTACCACAAAAAATTACCCCTATTTTAAAGTAGAATATGTCACGAAAAAACAATCTCGGAATCAGAATGATAACTAAAAGCATTCCAGAGTTATTAATGTTTAAAGTGACAGTGGTCAGATGTTCAAAAAATGCTCTGGTCCTAAGGTGTAAAATGGCTGGGTCCTTAAGGGGTTAAAGGAATACTCCAGTGGAAAACTAATTTTTTTTTTTAAATCAACTGGTGCCAGAAAGTTAAACAGATTTGTAAATTACTTCTATATAAAAATCTTAATCCTTCCAGTACTTATTAGCTGCTGAAGAAATAATTTTCTTTTTGGAACACATTGCTCTCTGCTGACATCTCTGTCCATTTTAAGGACCGTCCAGAGCAGCATATATTTACTATGGGGATTTTCTCCTACTCTGGACAGTTCTTAAAATGGACAGAGATGTCAGCAGAGAGCGCTGTGGTCTTGATGTCACAGGGAGCTCTGTGTTCCAAAAAGAAAATAATTTCCTCTGTAGTATTCAGAAGCTAATAAGTACTGGAAGGATTAAGATTTTTTAGAGAAGTAATTTACAAATCTGTTTAACTTTCTGGCACTAGTTGATTAAAAAAAAATAAAGTGTTTCCACTGGAGTACCCCTTTAACCTTTTAGAGGAGGATAATTTATTTCATGACTATGCACACAATTTTGCAGGTGCACACCAGCTGATAAATCCCCCCCAATAGTCCTTGTTATAAGCAGTAAATGATATTTCCATGGCCAAAAAAAAGATATAGTGGCCACTTTATTGGTCTATGGCTAGGTAAACCTTTTCCTGTTATTTGAAGTACATGGACGTCATCAGCGTGTGGAAGTCCCCACAAAAAAGATGTACATGTGTATCATGGGGTTCACAGAGCAAAGAAGATGAACCCACACAGTCATCGCTGGGGCCCAGCAGCAACTGCAGTAAGGGGCAATATCAGAGATAACATAGATCCAGGACAGTTAATCCCTTAGATTCCACGGTCAATAGCAACCACAGCATCAAAGCTCTTAGTGTAATGACTCGTCCGTGTCTGACCCAAAGGGTTAAATTTTCTTGAGCTTTGGATTGGTTAAAGCGTACCTGTCATAGTGCAAAAAAAAAAAAAAAAAGTGTTATGTTACTCAGTTCCTAATTTTTATGTGTCTAGGACCTATATATCCCTTACAAATAGCCTTTAAATGTAGCTCACTTGCTTTTTGTCCTTCTCTCCCTCACTGTGATGACTCATATGCTCTGAGTCTGGGAGCAGCCTGGCAGTCTGCAAATCACTGCACAGTAATTTCTATGCTAATCTGGATGCTGATCAACACAGCTATAACTACCGTATGTGTGTCATTCAGCTTTCATAGAGACCTGAATGTCTGATCAGCTTCTTTGTCATTCAGGAGTCAGAGAAAGCTTTGGCTGTTCAAGCATGCTGGGAGTTGTAGTTTTGCAAGAGCTGGAGCTGCAGTGTTTGTAAAGCATTGTGTTAGAGCAGTGTTGCCTTAAAGGGGTTATCCAGGAAAAAACTTTTTTTTATATATCAATTGCATCCAGAAAGTTAAACAGATTTTTAAATTACTTCTATTAAAAAATCTTAATCCTTTCAGTACTTTCAGGAAATGCCTAGTTTAGAAGCAAACCCCCATAGAAAACATCTTCTAAACTGGGCTTTTCCCGAGACACGTGTCATCAGAGATTACTTAGACAGAAAAGAACAACCTTAACTTCAGAAGCTCATAAGTACTGAAAGGATTAAGATTATTTAATAGAAGTAATTTACAAATCTGTTTAACTTTCTGGAGCCAGTTGATATATAAAAAAAAGTTTTTTCCTGGAATACCCCTTTAACCTTTGCAAACAAACAACTCCCAGCATGCCCACACATTCTTGGTCTGTGGTTTTGCAAGAGGTGGAGGCACACAGCTGGAGAATTCCCAGCTTTAAAACAGAGTTTTACAAAGGTTGTACCCCCAGCTGTTGTAAAACTACAACTCCCATCATGGGAGTTGTAGTTTAGAAACAGCTATAGGCTGTAGTGGTACACTGTGGTGTGTTCTGTGGGAGAAAAAAATAACGAATATTCGTAATTGTGAATATATAGTGCTATATTCGCCATATTCGCGAATATGAATATTCAAATTGCGAATATTCGCGCTCAACACTATTTCTGACTTCAGGTTTTGATCTTTGGCTTAGCTTTTTGACTACTCTCCTGCTTTGTTTTCTGGTACTCTGCTTACTCCTATTGTTGACCCCTGCTAGTCTGACCTCGCTTTACTGTGTGTTTATCTAGATTTATTTCCGTTAGTGTTGTGTGCCTCCAGCTGTTTCCCGACTCTGACTGTTTTTATTTTATTGTTTTGACTCTTTCTGTCCTTGCACGTACATTGGAAGGGACCATCCTCAGGGTTGTGGATCGGTTGTTTAGGATGGGTACGCAAGTAGGTAGGGACAGAGGGTGTGGGCAAGATTAGGACTGCACTCTACCCCTGCCCAACGTGACGCTTAGGAGTTCATTCTGTGAACTCATTGCCCATCCTCCTACCTGAGACACAATTGCAGGAATGTCACTAGGTTGCTATGGAAACCAGTGGCCTAAAAATGGCCCACCAGTCTGCCATCTTAGTACAACTACTAGGCCCTGCTAGTGTAACCATCAGTTGAAATGTCATTTGTACTGCATAGTGAATGCTGTAAAAAATGAAGCTTAAAAAATGCCAGAATTGTTGTTTTTGTTCAACCTGTGGTCCAAGGTTCAAATCCCATCAAGGACAACATAAGCAATGAGTTTCCATGTTCTCCCTGGGTTTCCTCTAGGTACTCCGATTTTCTCCAACACTACAAAACATACTGACCGGCGATTTGTGGCGATTCTGGGTCATACGGGACTCCGGTGACCCGGAAAATAAGGAGGATTGGGGCTGTCCAAGACAGCCCCAATCCACCTTAAGGGATAGTACTGAGGTGGCAGGATGCCACCCCTCATATCCCTGCTATTGGTCGGTCAGAAGTGACCAACTAATAGGAGATCAGGGGCGGGGGGGTTAAAGTTCAGTTCCCCCGCTCTGCCCACCCATGGTAGTCCGGGCAGAGTGGGAGAACTGTGCTGGGAGGGGTGGTGGAGGTCCCTTACCGAAGGCTGGCGGCAATCGGCGGCGGTGATCCTTCTCCGGGTGCGGCGGCGGCAATCCCGCAACTGAGGAAGCCAGGTGAGTTGTTGCTTAGTAACATCTGGAGGGCCACAGTTTACAGTGGTCTCTAATCTGAAGCCCTCCAGATGTTACAAAACTACAACTCCCAGCATGCGCAGACAGCCGTTTGCTGTTTGGGCATGCTGGGATTTGTAGTTTTGCAAGATTTAGAGAGTCACAGTTTGGAGCACTGTGCAGTGGTCTCTAAACTGTGGCCCTCTAGATCTTGCAAAACTACAACTCCCAGCATGCCCACACAGCAGTCTGCTGTCTGGGCATGCTAAGATTTGTAGTTTTGCAACATCTGGAGGGCCACAGTTTGGAGATAACTGTGTGGTCGTTTCGAAACCGTGGCCCTCTCAATCTTGCAAAACCACAACTCCCAGCATGCACAAACAGCAAACGGCTGTCTTGGCATGCTGGGAGTTGTAGTTGTGTGCCTCCAGCTGTTGCATAACTACAACTCCCAGCATGCACTCTGGCAATCAGTACATGCTGGAAGTTGTAGTTTTGCAACATCTGTAGGCACACTGGTTGGAAAATACTGAGTTAGGTAACAGAACCTAACTCAAGGTTTTCCAACCAGTGTGCCTCCAGCTGTTGCAAGACTACAACTCACAGCATGCACGGTCTGTCAGTGCATGCTGGGAGTTGTAGTTTTGCAACAGCTGGAGGTCCCCCCCCCCCCCCCATGTGAGTGTACATGGTACATATACACACGGGCGGGGGTTTACAGTGGGTTTCCTGCTTCAAGTTTAAGCTGCGGCAAATTTGCCGCCTCAGCTTTACTGTGAGAATGTACCCTAAAAACACTACACTACACAAAATAACACTGCCCCCCCCCCCCCAATAAAAATGAAAAACGTCTTGTACGGCAGTGTTTCCAAAACGGAGCCTCCAGCTGTTGCAAAACAACAACTCCCAGCATTGCCGGACAGCCATTGACTGAGATTAGCAACAGCTGGAGGCATCCTGATTGGGAATTACTGGCGTAGAATATTTTTGGTAGTGGAGGCAATTGTAAGGCCCTATTCACACGGCAGAATTTCCGCTCATCCGCCCCAATTTCGCTTCTGCTTTTGAGGATTTTGTGCAGAATTGGTGCGGAATCCAAGCGGAAATTCAGCAGAAGTGTGAATGGGAGTGTGGACTCCCATAGAAGTGTATTAAGCTTTCATTTGAGGAGGAATTCCGCTTGAGGAAATTCTGCCGTGTGAATAGGGCCTTACACTTGCATTCGGGTCCACCCCTATGCAAATCCCTAATCTAGGCCTCAAATGCGCATGGTGCTCTCTCATGGAGCCCTGACGTATTTCAAGGAAACAGTTTTGGGCCACATATGGGGTATTTCCGTACTCGGGAGAACTTGCTTTACAAATTTTGGGGGCTTTTTCTCCTTTTACCCCAGATGAAAAGGAAAAGTTGGGGTCTACAACAGCCTGTTAGTGTAAAAAAATGAAAATGTTTACACTAACATGCTGGTGTTGCCCCATACTTTTCATTTTCATGAGAGGTAAAAGGAAAAAAAGACCCCCAAAATTTGTAACGCAATTTCTCCTGAGTACAGAAATACCCCATATGTGGACCTAAAATGCTCTGTGGGCGCACAATATGGCTCAGGAGTTAGAGCGCACTATGTAAATTTGAGGCCTAAATTGCTTATTTGCACAGAAGTGGCTGATTTTACAGTGGTTCTGACATAAACGCAAAAACATAAATACCCACGTGTGACCCCATTTTGGAAACTACACCCCTCACGGAACATAACAAGGGGTATAGTGAGCCTTAACACCCCACAGGTGTTTGACAAATTTTTGGATGGATAAATGAAAATTTTTTCACTAAAATGCTGGTGTTACCCCAAATTTATCATGTTCACAAGGGAAAATAGGAAAAAAGCCCCCCAAATTTGTAACCCCACTTCTTCTGAGTAAGAACATACCCCATATGTGGATGTAAAGTGCTCTGCGGGCGGAATTGAGGACCATTTGTATGGAATTGAAGGCCACGTGTGTTTACAAAGCCCCCCATGGTGCTAGAACAATGGACCCCCCCACATGTGACCCCATTTTGGAAACTACACCCCTCACATAATGTGATAAGGGGTACAGTGAGCATTTACGCCCCACAGGTGTCTGACAAATTTAATTTTTCATTTGCTCAGCCCACTGTTCCAAAGATCTGTCAAATGCCAGTAGGGTGTAAATGCTGACTGCCCATTATTAAATTCTGTGAGGGGTGCAGTTTCAAAAATGGGGTCACATGTGGGGGGTTCCACTGTTCTGGCATCACGGGGGGCTTTGTAAATGCACATTGCCCCCGACTTCCATTCCAAACAAATTCTCTCTCCAAAAGCTCAATGGCACTCCTTCTCTTCTGAACATTGTAGTTCACCCGCAGAGCACTTTACATCCACATATGGGGTATTTCCATACTGGTTTTATGGGGCATTTTCTCCTATTACCCCTTGGGAGAAAAAATTATTTGGGGAAAAAACAGCATTTTCGTGAATTTTTTTTTTTTTCCATTTACACATCCGACTTTAACGAAAAGCCATCAAACACCTGTGGGGTGTTAAGGCTCACTGTACCCCTTGTTACGTTCCTTGAGGGGTGTAGTTTCCAAAACAGTATGCCATGTGTTGTTTTTTTTTTTTTGCTGTTCTGGCACCATAGTGGCTTCCTTAAAGCGATATGCCCCCCAAAAACCATTTCAGCAAAATTTGCTTTCCAAAAGCCAAATGTGACTCCTTATCTTCTGAGCATTGTAGTTCGCCCGCAGAGCACTTGACGTCCACACATAGGGTATCTCCATCCTCAGAAGAAATGGGGTTACAAATTTTGGAGGGCACTTTCTCGTATTACCCATTGTAAAATTTGGGGAAAAAACTGCATTTTAGTGAAAAAAATAATAATAATTTACACGTCCGACTTTAACGTAAAGTCGTCAAACACCTGTGGGGTGTTAAGGCTCACAGTACCCGTTGTTATGTTCCTTGATGGGTGAAGTTTCCAAAATAGTATGCCATGTGTTTTTCTTTTTTGCTGTTCTGGCACCATAGGGGTTTCCTTAATGCGACATGCCCTCCAAAAACCTTTTCAGTAAAATTTGCTCTCCAAAATCCCATTGTCGCTCCTTCCCTTCTGAGCCCTCTACTGCGCCTGCACAGCACTTTACATCCACATATGAGGTATTTCCTTACTCGAGAGAAATTGGGTTACTTATTTTGGGGGATTTCTCTCCTTTTACCCCTTGTACAAAAAAAATGGCTATAGAAGAACATGCAAGTGGAAAAAATTACAATTTTGAATTTTCTCCTTCACTTTGCTGCTAATCCTGTGAAACACCTAAAGGGTTAAAAAAAACTTTCTGAATGTAATTTTGAATACTTTGAGGGGTGCAGTTTCTATAATGGGGTCATTTATGGGGTATTTCTCACAGAAAGGCCCCTCAAATTCACTTCAAACTGAACTGGTCCCTGAAAAATTCAGATTTTGAATTTTTCGTGAAAAATTTTGAAAATTGCTGCTGTACTTTGAAGCCCTCTGATGTCTTCCAAAAGTAAAAACATGTCAACTTTATGATGCCAACACAAAGTAGACATATTGTATTTGTGAATCAATATATAATTTATTTGGAATGTCTATTTTCCTTACAAGCAGAAAGTTTCAAAGTTAGAAAAAATGCAAATTTTCACCAAAAAAGGATGCAAGAAACTGCAAAAATTTACCACTATGCTAAAGTAGAATATGTCACGAAAAAACTGGTAAAAACATCTCATATTTATTAATGCATAAAGTGACAGTGGTCAGAATTGCAAAAAAAAGGGTCCTTAAGGTGAAAATGGGCTGAGTCCCTAAACAAATACATAAATAATTGATTAAATACATAAATAAAGAAGTCTTTATATGGTTATGCCAACAGAAAACTAAAAAAGTTATGGCTCTTACAAAGTGAGAAAAATGTTAAAACAACTCTGCATCGTAGAGGCCAAAACTATCTTCGGGAGTAAGAGGTTAAAGGGGTACTCCGGTGGAAAACTTTTTTTCTTTTTTTTTTAAATCAACTGGTGACAGAAAGTTAAACAGATTTGTAAATTTTTTTCTATTAAAAAAATCTTAATCCTTCCAGTACTTATTAGCTGCTGAATACTACAGAGTAAATTCTTTTGTTTTTGGAACATAGAGCTCTCTGCTGACATCACGAGCACAGTGCTCTCTACTGACATCTCTGTTCATTTTAGGAACTGTCCAGAGCAGCATATGTTTGCTATGGGGATTCTTCTACTCTGGACAGTTCTTAAAATGGACAGAGATGTCAGCAGAGAGCACTGTGGTTATGTTGTCAGCAGAGAGCACTGTGCTCTTGAGTACCCCTTTAACCTGTTGCATTCAGGACTGTAATGTAAAGCTCATGGGCCCTCATAGAAAATCTGTCTTTTTATGTGACAGAATCAAAGGCGAATGACCAGGGAGTCAGGAGTTTGTCTGGCGCAGAGACGAACCATCAGACAGCCAAGTAAAATCAATGGATTTATTAGATGCAACGCGTTTCGCTGCGCATGCGCAGCTTCATCAGGCATGACAAAGGGAGGCTGGTAACAGGTATATATACCTCCAGGAATTAACCATTAGAGTGCTTTTTGAAAAGAGTTGTGTTACGCTGAGCGCTCCGGGTCCCTGCTCCTCCCCGGAGCGCTCACGGCGTCTCTCTCCCTGCAGCGCCCCGGTCAGTCCCGCTGACCGGGAGCGCTGCACTGACATGGCCGTCGGGGATGCGATTCGCACAGCGGGACGCGCCCGCTCGCGAATCGCATCCCAAGTCACTTACCCATCCCGGTCCCCTGCTGTCATGTGCTGGCGCGCGCGGCTCCGCTCTCTAGGGCGTGCGCGCCAGCTCTCTGAGACTTAAAGGGCCTGTGCACCAATGATTGGTGCCTGGCCCAATTAGCTTAATTGGCTTCCACCTGCTCCCTGGCTATATCTGCTCACTGCCCCTGCACTCCCTTGCCGGATCTTGTTGCCTTGTGCCAGTGAAAGCGTTTAGTGTTGTCCAAGCCTGTGTTACCTGAACTCCTGCTATCCATCTTGACTACGAACCTTGCCGCCTGCCCCGACCTTCTGCTACGTCTGACCTTGCCTCTACCTAGTCCTTCTGTCCCACGCCTTCTCAGCAGTCAGGGAGGTTGAGCCGTTGCTAGTGGATACGACCTGGTTGCTACTGCCGCAGCAAGACCATCCCGCTTTGCGGCGGGCTCTGGTGAACACCAGTAGCCTCTTAGAACCGGTCCACCAGCACGGTCCACGCCAATCCCTCGCTGACACAGTGGATCCACAACCTGTGAGCCGAATCGTGACAGTAGATCCGGCCATGGATCCCGCTGAGGTGCCGCTGCCAAGTCTCGCTGACCTTCCCACGGTGGTCGCTCAGCAATCGCAGCAGATTGCCCAACAAGGACAGCAGCTGTCGCAGTTGACCGCCATGTTACAGCAACTTCTGCCTCTGCTACAGCAGCAACCATCTCCTCCGCCAGCTCCTGCACCTCCTCCGCAGCGAGTGGCCGCTCCTAGCCTCCGCTTGTCCCTGCCGGACAAATTTGATGGGGACTCTAGACTCTGCCGTGGATTTCTGTCTCAGTGTTCCCTGCATATGGAGATGTTGTCGGACCTATTTCCTACAGAACGGTCTAAGGTGGCGTTCGTAGTGAGCCTTCTTTCAGGAAAGGCCTTGTCTTGGGCCACACCGCTCTGGGACCGCAATGATCCTGCCACAGCCACAGTCCAGTCCTTCTTCGCTGAAGTCCGTAGTGTCTTCGAGGAACCAGCCCGAGCTTCTTCTGCCGAGACTGCCCTGCTGAACCTGGTCCAGGGTAATTCTTCAGTGGGCGAGTACGCCATCCAATTTCGTACTCTTGCTTCCGAATTATCATGGAATAACGAGGCTCTCTGCGCGACCTTTAAAAAAGGCCTATCCAGTAGCATCAAGGATGTGCTGGCCGCACGAGAGATTCCTGCCAACCTGCAAGAACTTATCCATTTGGCCACCCGCATTGACATGCGTTTTTCTGAGAGACATCAGGAGCTCCGCCAGGAAAAAGACTTAGATCTCTGGGCACCTCTCCCATAACATCCTTTGCAATCTATGCCTGGGCCTCCCGCCGAGGAGGCCATGCAAGTGGATCGGTCTCGCCTGACCCAGGAAGAGAGGAATCGCCGTAGGGAAGAAAATCTTTGTCTGTACTGTGCCAGTACCGAGCATTTCTTGGTGGATTGCCCTATTCGTCCTCCACGTCTGGGAAACGCACGCACGCACCCAGCTCACGTGGGTGTGGCGTCTCTTGGTTCAAAGTCTGCTTCTCCACGTCTCACGGTGCCTGTGCGGATTTCTCCTTCAGCCAATTCCTCCCTCTCAGCCGTGGCCTGCTTGGACTCTGGTGCCTCTGGGAATTTCATTTTGGAGTCTTTGGTGAATAAGTTCTGCATCCCGGTGACCCGTCTCGTCAAGCCGCTCTACATTTCCGCGGTCAACGGAGTTAGTTTGGATTGCACCGTGCGTTACCGCACAAAACCCCTCTTAATGTGCATTGGACCCCACCACGAAAGGATTGAATTTTTCGTCCTTCCCAACTGCACCTCTGAGGTCCTCCTCGGTCTGCCATGGCTCCAGCTTCATTCTCCCACCCTTGACTGGACCACCGGGGAGATCAAGAACTGGGACTCTGCTTGCCACAAGAGATGCCTCTCCCCCCTCCCAGTCCCGTCAGGCAAGCCTCAGTGCCTCCTCATGGCCTCCGTCCTTGTGTCACCCTGCCCCGTGCCAAGCCAACGGCTGTCCGGGCATGCTGGGAGTTTTAGTTTTGCAACAGCTGGAGGTCTTCAGTTTGGAGAACACTGCCCCTATGAGCTTAAAGGGGTACTCCGTTGGAAAACATTATTATTATTTATTTATTTATTTATTTTGATCAACTGGTGCCAGAAAGTTAAATAGATTTGTAAATGACTTCTATTAAAAAATCTTAATCCTTCCAGTACTTATCAGCTGCTGTTATAATCCACGGGAAGTTATTTTCTATTCGAATTTCCTTTCTGTCTGACCACAGTGCTCTCTGCTGACACCTCTGTCCATTTTAGGAACTGTCCATTGCAATATAAGTTGTCTATGGGGATTTGCTCCTACTCTGGACAGATCCTAAAATGGAGAGAGGTGTCAGCAGAGAGCACTGTGGTCAGGCAGAAAGGAAATTCAAAAAGAAAAGAACTTGCTGTGGATCATAACAGAAGCTGATAAGTACTGGAAGGATTAAGATTTTTAATAAAAGTAATTTACAAATCTGTTTAACTTTCTGGCACCAGTTGATAAAAAAATAAAAAAAAATATCCCAGTGGAGTACCCCTTTAATTTCATGCAAAGCAATTGTGTAGATTCCATAAAACACAACATAAAAAAATAGAATCTAAGGTTTATTCTTGACATCATATACAGTATTCCTAAATATAAGCCTATTGTCCAATGGCATCATATGTCTTGACTGCTTTTCTTCAGTAACTCCATAGAACATATTGTTATGCATTGTTTCCGAATTATCGTCTGTCCTCCAAGCAGTTGACCCTCCGGGGTTTATTTGATTCCATAATTATCTGTTCCCGGCAGAGGCAGGAAAAGGAAGAAGAAGAAGAGGAAACATCCCCATAGGGGGCACACAACGTCCAGATGGCCCGTCACTTCTTGCCATGACTGTAAGAAAGAGGAAGGGGACTGAGGAAGTTGGCTGTATGATTGATGTAACATAATGCACAACCCTGGTGCTTGTGTATTAAAAGGAAGGAAGCGTCTCCTTATCAGTGACCAACATGTAGGGACAAATAGGACGAGCAGTCCTGGTATTGAAATACATTGGGTAAACATTCACATCATGGACTGACAAACACCTGAAGCTGCAAATAGTAGGAACTGCTATAGGGCTTATGTTGCATAGAGTCACAATTTTATGCCTGGTATAACCCCAAAAGGGTTCAGGACATACATGTGTGGTGTCCTGGTACAGTATTGCATACCTTACCTAGTGTGGTGGTCCCTAAAGTCAGAGTAACTATGCTCAGGTAGAGACCCCCAGGTGGGACAGCCCCTAGTCGCCTCTTTTCTACTGTAATTCTATAGTGTTTATACATGTGTATATATTCAATAATGTGTGTATTTAGGATAATATATAGAGTACTTACCTTGTTAGCGTCGCAGGACCTTCGGTCATGTGACTATGTTTACATCTACTATGGTATGTTAGAGGACCTTTGGAGGTCCTTGGGTCACATGTTACCCATAACCCTTTGTAATGGTGATTGACACAAGTATTGGACCAATTAGCTGTAGTCCAGCCCCTGCCCATATAAGGGAGCTGTAGGCAATTATCGCTCTCTTGGGTTGCTGCTCTCGTGGATGCCGGACTAGCAGGACGGATCTGCGCAACTTGCAAAGACACGCTAGGCCAGAAAACCTACCGGCCTCAGCTGAACTAAACCGTGAGTTCTAAACTACTCCCCGCTAAAGCTAGTGTGACTACTGGACCTAAATCCAGTGGAACAGCGCATATTATCCTAAAGACTCTAAATTGCTAAAGTCCCAACCTTTGTCAATCTCCAAAGAAAGCTTGCATGTATAGCAACTGTTCCGGTTATGAAGCTTGCATAAAATCTTCAGTAAAAGTTCCAACTGTTTTCAGCAAACTCTCCGGTTGTGGACATTCCATTATTCTCTACCTTCCTATTGCTCTTGGGAAGGGTGGCGGTAGGACAACTATTACTGAGGAGCCCTCACCCTGGCATCACGGATAGCAAGGCTTAACCAGACACCCTTTAGTCACCGCACAGCTACACCCCATATACCCTACTCCCCCAGGCTATCACACATGTACATCCTACACCCTCTCCCGTTGTATGAAGTGCACATAAAAGAAGCAGTACAGATAGTAAAACTTATTTTCCATCTGCAGGATAGGGGATAAGTGTCTGATTACTGGAGGTCTACTGGGATCCCCTGGAGATACAACGCTCGTGTATCTCTGGCTCTCCCATAGAGCTACATGGAGGGGCGTGTTGGCCATCGATTTGTGCTGTGGTCGACTGTAATCTGTGCATAGAGTGGTGGGTCCCAGCAGTCAGACCCCCCCCCCCCCCCCCCCCCCCGTGATCAAACACTTATCCCCTGTCTTATGGATATTGGATAAGTAATGATGTACCAGAGTTCCCCTTTAAGGGGAATAAAATACAGCACAGAGAATATATTCTGTGGTGTCCTGGAACAGGACTTGGTCCTGTTCCTCTGCTAAAGTCCCCTCAGCCAGAGCCCTTCCATGGCAATAGGGCTCTCCTTTAGGACTAACCCCTAGTCGCCTCATATAAATGGTATTTAATGTATAAATATGTATATTTAATATGTTATGTAGGAATACCTCTGTATAGGACCTTAGAGGTCACATGCCTTAAATTAATTGTATTATGGTTTAAGGACCTTTGGGTCATGTGATACCCAGAGTTCACTGGGTCAGGACTGACAGGTTCTGCTGACCAATGAGCTTTGTCCCACCACCTTAATATTTAAGGGGCTGCTGCCACTAAATTCTCTCACTTAGTTCCGGATTATCAGAGAAACACATCTCAGCACAAATCATCAATTCAAGCTAGGCCCAAAGCCTAGGAATCCGCAGCCACTAAACGTGAGTTATTCAAAGCTCAAATCACGGAATTCTGTGTGACTACTAGAAACTCAAATCTCCTAAAAATAGTAGCACAGTGGCTAGCAATCAAAGCTCATTAATCCGGAGTCCCAGCAAACCTGTGAGGAACCTGTACCACGGTTCTCTCTCTCAAAAGACTGTTGTGTTACATGCCATTGCATAAAATATTCAGTAAAGTTACTTCAAGTTTACTTCATAAAATCTGCTGTGGACATTCCGTCATTTCTCCCTGCTGTTTGTGGGATGGTTGGCTGTAGGATTACTACATTGAGGAAACCGCACCCTGGCGTCACGACAATTAAGCGTTAACACCAATATACCCTACACTATCACCAGCACCACGCCGTCACCACAATTCTATAAGACGAAGATGCTTCATCTGTACCACACATCTTAAAATGCGAGCAATATGTAAAGTGGGGGAGCCCTTATTGTTGAATCTGGGCCATAGGGCAGAACACTTCATACATTGTATGAGATATATCGGTCCCATGCAATCCTGCTGCGGCATCCTACGGCACCAGATCTATAAGCGTAAGGGCCTATTCACACTGCAGACAAATTCCGGTGCAGCAGACGCCTATTGCTTTCAATGGGATGCTGCTGCACCGTACACACTGTTGAATTTTCGCGGCAGGATTTCAGACTCTAATTCCGAAACATGTTCATTCTTCTGGCGGAATCTTCTTTGATATGCACGGAATGTTGGCGCAGAATTTCTCGGGGCTGATATTCTGTAGTGTGAATGTGTCCTAGAAGAGTATACCTATAGGTACAGAGGCTCATCTACAATATAAGATTCACATGGTTACAGATTTAGCATTTGCAGGTTTTATGATACACATAAATATAACTATAAAAAAACTTTTTTTTAGCTTTGTGTTGGGGTTTACATTTTATCTTTATATGGAATAGAGTTGTCAACTTCATATGGCTATGTACATATACAAATACTCCATATACTTTCTTTCTCTCTTTTTCTTTTTCTTTTTTTTCTTTCTGGCTGTCTGGGTATGCTGGGGGGTTGCAGTTTTGCAACAGCTGGAGGAACTCTGGTTAGGAAACACTGGCCTAAGGTGAATGGGCACCATATCATAGTATGCCATACACCTTATATCCCAGCCTCCAGCTGTTGAAAAACTACAACGGCCTTTGGCTGTCTGGGCATGCTGGGAGTTGTAGTTTTGCAACAGTTGGAGGCGCCCTGGTTAAGAAACACTGGCCTAAGATCTGGACGTATGTCTACAGCAGTGTGAATATGACCTAAGCCAGTGGTCTCCAACAGGACCAGCCCTTAAAGTGGTACTCCACCCCTCTACATCTTATCCCCTATGCAAAGGATAGAGGATAAGATGTCTGATCGCCGGGGTCCCTCTGCTGGGGACCCCTGCGATCTCGGCTGCGGCACCCCAGACATCCGGTGCACGGAGCGAACATCGCTCCATGCCGGATAACTGGTGATGCAGGGCAGAGGCTCGTGACGTCACAGTAATGCCCCCTCAATGCAAGTCTATGGGAGGGGGCGTGATGGCCTTCATGCCCCCTCCCATAGACTTGCATTGAGGGGCCGTGACCGTGATGTCACGAGCCTCCAGTGCTGCACCCAACACTCTAAACGAACACCAGGAGCAGCAGTGAGAACTTGGGGGTCCCCAGCGGTGGGACCCCTGGGATCAGACATCTTATCCCCTATCCTTTGGATAGGGTATAAGATGTCTAGTACCCCTTTAATTGAAATTGGGTGAGTTCCCACAATTTTTTTCCCAGGACATGACCCCTGGTCTCCAACCTTCGGACCTCCAGATGTTGCAAAACTACAACTCCCAGCATGCCCGGACAGCCAACGGCTGTCCGGGCATGCTGGGGGTTGTAGTTTTGCAACATCTGGAGGTCCGCAGGTTGGAGACCACTGACCTAAGCATTCGTCTAAAACTTTTCCTCTTGTGCCAGACTCATGTTCCATCACCATACGATTATAGTCTTTTTATAGCGTCTCATCCAAGGTTATTTTTCAGGCTCCTGATAACGCCTAGAGTCCAGGCCAAGGACTGCAGCCACGGTCCCCGCTCTCACCCTATCATTTCATGATTTCCGTTCCCTGTTATCTTCAAACATTTGCAGAAAGTGCATAGCTGTCAGGAACGGGAACGCTGTGGCAAGAGTCTGGCAAGGCCTTTGTTTTCCTTAGCCCTAAATACACTTCCCCGCACCCTCCATGGGAGACCATTAACATGTAGAAGAGAAGTGGATCCCTCTCCCAAAGTACATTTCGGAATAGCCGCCCTCCTTGAGCGGAGGAGCCGGTAAGAGGCCTGCAATCAGTTCTCTGTCATGTCAGTCCACTTCCTTAGATCATCTTAAATGAGACCACTTTAGGATCACTCCTGCCAAAAAGCCTTTGCTTGGATAAGGAACATAGGGGCATTTGAGAGGTATTCTTAGCTCTCGGCTCGAGATTATTTCGGAGCCAGAAATCTGAGCACTAAATAGAGAGCAGTTCATTTATCAAGAACCCGGCGTAATGGACTCGTTCTAAAGTCTATGAATAGCCGGGGATTGTACAGGATGGGATTGAGTGCTATTATGGCCTCTACACGTTTTATCAAGTGGTGTACGTCGTCATCATCGGCAGGGACAGCGCCGTGAAACATTCCGACTGGTGGCAGCTTAATAGATGTTTATTTTCTTAAATAATGACTATTCCCCACAAGTGTCGTTTCGACTTTTCTTCTCTAAGCATTAACCTTGTCAAGCACGAAAAGTGCAAGTATGACACGCGACGAGTAAAGGATTTATACATCTGTCTATTTGTTGTACAGAATACTCCGCCATGTAAATAAAGTACCTATTATATAGTGCATTCCTACAGTTAAGTGAATTATGGTTATTTTTTTATTTAAAGAAAATGTATCATCAAAAATTGACTTATCGTTTAAATCAGGGCTTATGTGGACCATATTTTTTAAAGGGGTTATCCAGGAAAAAAACTATTTTTTGATATATATATATCAACTGGCTCCAGAAAGTTAAATAGATTTGTAAATTACTTCTATTGAAGTCCTTTCAGTACTTATGAGCTGCTGAAGTTGAGTTGTTCTTTTCTGTCTAAGTGCTCTCTGATGACACATGTCTCAGGAACCGCCCAGATTAGAAGCAAATCCCCATAGCAAACCTATTCTACTGTGTGCAATTCCCGAGACAAGCAGAGATGTCAGCAGAGAGCACTGTTGTCAGACAGAAAACAACTCAACTTCAGCAGCTGATAATTATGGAAAGGATTAAGATTTTTTAATAGAAGTAATTTACAAATCTAAGATACAAGGAGAAGGTGAAAAAAGTCGTGAGACTCACCAAGGCTTCTTTTTTCAGGGTAGCTTCTTTATTAAATACTCACATATAAAACATCGTGCAGAGGGGGAGAGAGGATCACAGTGTGGGGTATTCACTGTCAGGCGACAGAATCTGTTTCACTCGATATTCGAGCTTCTTCTGGCCAGAAGAAGCTCGAATATCGAGTGAAACAGATTCTGTCGCCTGACAGTGAATACCCCACACTGTGATCCTCTCTCCCCCTCTGCACGATGTTTTATATGTGAGTATTTAATAAAGAAGCTACCCTGAAAAAAGAAGCCTTGGTGAGTCTGACGACTTTTTTCACCTTCTCCTTGCATCTTATACTTGACTCGTCTTACAAGTCAGAGCACTACCTTAGCTTCGGGGACTACTCCTATTCATCCTTAGATCCAGGTCCTACCGGTGGTCAGCAGCTGTGTCGGACATTGAAATCTCTGTTTTTTGACTAATTTACAAATCTGTTTAACTTTCTGGAGCCAGATGATAAAAAAAAAATTTGTTTTTTTCCTGGAATACCCCTTTAAAGAATTTTTGGTGATTTATTTTTTTTAAATAATTTTTCATTTTATTATATATATTTAATCATAATCATATAAGCTTTCCGTTTCCTTTCTGGCCACTAGGGCTAAAACAAATCTGAGACTTACTGTTCTGTTCAGATCATTTCCCAGTAATGCTTTTCTTCTCAAGAGCACAGTGAAAGGTGACACCAGTAGAGAGATAACACTGGATCCACCGCCCTTCACAGCAGAGTTCAGAATCTCCGCTCACTGTAGAAGAATCTATGTAAAGGTTTCCAATTCCAATTGAAGGGGACTGGGCTTTTCTATTGCTGATCCATGGGTCCTGCTGTAAAACATATCACTAAATGCTGTTAAAAACAGCTCAGGCAAGATGGCAGACCCATAATAAAGTGATCACAACTTGTCCCCCTACTGAGACCCTCAGCAATCCCCTGCAATCTCTGGAGAAACCTGGTAACAGTTATTGAATTTCCCAACAACACTACCACAGTTCAAGCTAAAGGGGTACTCTGGAGGAAATAAAATGTTTTCAAATCAACTGGTGGCAGAAACGTAAACAGATTTGTAAATTACACAATAGAAGTATTGCGGCACTGCTAATGGTGTCCTGGGATCTAAGACGGCTGATCGGTGCAGGTGTAGCTATGTTGCTGTAGGTGGTGCTCTGATATATAAAGCAGTGTTCAGATATGGTCCATAGAGTAACAGAAAATATCGTCACTCACCAGTTCAGCTTGCAAGTCTTCTTTATTGAGACATACTCACATAGCGGGTACAGAAGAGAGGGGTAGTGGGGGGACAGTGAATGGCGACCGAGCTCCTGTTTCGCTCGCTTGGCGTGCTTCGTCCGGACGAAGCACGCCAAGCGTGCGAAACAGGAGCTCGGTCGCCATTCACTGTCCCCCCACTACCCCTCTCTTCTGTACCCGCTATGTGAGTATGTCTCAATAAAGAAGACTTGCAAGCTGAACTGGTGAGTGACGATATTTTCTGTTACTCTATGGACCAGATTTGTAAATTACTTCTATTTAAAAACCTTAAAGGGGTCCTCCAGATGGCAAAAGTTATTCATATTTTGTCCCCTCTCGGTCAGACCAACTGTATTGTAATATACAATTACCTGGGCCATTTTCCCTGTTGGCATTTGTTTTGACAGAGGGGTGGTGAATAGTGTTGAGCGGCATAGGCTATATTCGAATTCACGATATTTTGCGAATATATGGACGAATATTCGTCATATATTTGCTAAATTCGCATATTCGTAATATTCGCGTTAAATTTTCACATATGCGAAATTTCGCATATGCGAAAATTTGCATATGCAAAAAATTGCATAAAGGAAAAGTCGCATGTTGAGAAAATTAGCATATGCAAAAATAAGCATAAGCAAAAATTTGCATGTGCGAAAATTAGCATATGCAAATTTTCACATATGCGAAAATTCGTACGCCAGTCTCACACAGTAGTATTAGAGTCTTCTTTACACCACACAAGATGGAAGCAGAGAGGGATGATCACTGTGATAAGTACTGTGAAAAAATTATAAAAATAAAACAATATTCGTAATTATGAATATATAGTGCTATATTCGCAAATATTCGCGAATATGCGATATTCGCGAATAAAATTTGCATTGCGAATATTCGCAAGCAACACTGGTGGTGAAGAAAAACCTGCCATCCTCTGTCCACTCTTTATCTCTCCCCCCTCCAACTGAGACAGAGATCATGTGACACTTGGTACTGGCTTTCAGCTTCCTTGCCGTGTAAGCCACACCCCCTTCTGGCATTGTTCAACAAATTCACCTATTTCTATCATAGCTCATCAAGCCATGCCCTCTCCCACATCACAAGACAAAACACGCCCCATTTCTAACGGTCTTGGCAGTGAGGACAGGTGGGAAATGTAGTTTTAATAGTGTGTGCAGGAGGAAGGAGCAAAGAGAAAATGGAGCAGGGGTAGAGAAGGTTGGTTCCTCAAGGAGCAGTGAATGGTGCCAGAAACAAGCCAGGGGGACTATGCAATGATATTCCACACCATGTAGAGCACTTATTTTTTTTTTTTTTTTCTTTAAGATCCCTGGATATCCCCTTTAAGCCTTCCAGTACTAATCAGGCACTGTATACTTCAGAGGAAGTTATGTAGTTCTTTCCAGTTTGATCACTGTGTTCTCTGCTGCCACCTCTTTCCGTGTCAGGAACTGTCCAGAGTAGGAGAAAATCCCCATAGCAAACCTATCCTGCTCCGGTGAGTTCCTGACATGGACAGAGGTGGCAGCAGAGAGCATTGTGATCAGTGCATCATAGGAGGGTGAAGGTCCTGGCCTTAGGATTGTTCATCCCTCGTCACTACTAAAGGGGCTCCACTGGCCCTGATTCTTGTTATCCCTATCATCCTTTGATGAAATACTGGACTACCTCTTTTAGAACTAACTTGCCCAAAACTTGCCATTCTGGAGCTTGGAAAAGTTGGATAACAGCTTTAGGTTACACAGCTGTCCCAGAAACGAATGAAAGAGATGTAATTAAAATTTTTAAGAATTAGACTTTTCACTGGTGACTTTTTTTTAATTTTATTTTAGGGGGAAATGTTGTTACGGGTGTTAATGTCTTTGAAAGCAAAGCCATCTATTCATGGCTGAAACAACATAACTATTTTTATTGTAAATATTTAGTGAGTCTGAAAAATATTAAATGACTACAAATATTTTTCCAGCTAGGAAAAATAAAAAATCTATTTTGTGTGACTGATTTTGAAGTACTTAATAGGAAAACATTAGTCATGTGCAAACATGGCTGAAATACATGATCAGAAGATACAATGACATCATTCAGCAGAGCCACAACTGCAGTATCCTGTATAATGTGAAACAATGCAAATATCTCCTATTTGTGTAAGGGATACATTGTATTACCTTATTGGGATACAGAGGCTTTCACAGTACAAATCTGAATGTGAGATAACCTGCAGTATACTGTCATATAGTAGCAGTAAAGTGCATGAAAAAATTATCTGGATCCATATTCTCCCTGTAAAGGGGTACTCTTCCCCATAGGATAAGGTATAAGATGTCTGATCGCTGGGGGGTCCCGCCGCTGGGGACGCCCGGGATCATGCACGCGGCACTCCGTTTGTAATCAGTCCCCGGAGCGTGTTCGCTCCAGGTCTGATTACCGACGACCACAAGGCCGGCGGCGTGTGACGTCACGCCTCCGCCCCCGTGTGACGTCACGCTCCGCCCCTCAATGCAAGCCTACGGGAGGGGGCGTGACAGCAATCACGCCCCCTCCCATAGGCTTGCATTGAGGGGCGGAGCGTGATGTCACATGGGGGCGGAGGCGTGACGTCACACGCCGCCGGCCTTGTGGTCGTCGGTAATCAGACCTGGAGTGAACATGCTCCGGGGACTGATTACAAACGGGGTGCCACGTGCATGATCCCGGGGGTCCCCAGCGGCGGGACTCCCGCGATCAGGCATCTTATCCCCTATCCTATGGATAGGGGATAAGATGTGTAAGCACCGGAGAACCCCTTTAAGAATGCTGGGTGCAGGCGTTTGGGGTTGTTACATCATGACCACGCCCCTCGTGACATCACACCACACCCCTTCAATGCAAGTCTATGGGAGGGGGCATGGCGGCCGCCACGCCCCCTCCCATAGACTTGCATTGAGGGGGCGTGGTGTGACATCACGAAGGGGCGTGGTCGTGACATCACGACCCTCCACCGCCCGCTCCAAGCAAAATGTTCCGAATGCTGGGCAGTGGAGTACCCCTTTAAGGCATTACTGCTACTGGAGGATTTGTTAGTGCACTGTGATGTAATGCGCAACAAGCCAGGGGGAGCTGCTTGATACAATGGCGGATGATAAGGGATGCCACAGTTTAGATCACAGTAGTCATGGTGGTTGGCATGGGCATGCACAGCTTATTGTATTAGGATGTACACCTAAAAGCCACGCCCCAGTCACACCGCTAACCACATCCAGCCTCCTTTACATGCACGGTGAACACTCTATTCATTGTTTATGGAGCCAATCGAAAGAGGATGAATGGAGCACGGATCCCTTCGTTTTGGGGGACAATTTGCGGTCACACCTCCACTAATCACCTAGTTATCACTTATCCTGTGGTGACGGATTGACAACAACTGTTATCATTACCACACCAGACCGTATAAGTGATTACAGTGCAGTTATATCCAGTGATGCCCCTTTATGCCTAAATAATACCGCCACACCACAACAGCTGTCATTACCACTACATGCCATAGAAGTAATTACAGTGCAGTTATATCAAATAATGCCCCTACATAATGCCTAAATAATACCACTATACAATAGCTGTTATCATTACAACTACAGACCGTATAAGTGATTACAGTTTTACATTTTAGTTTTTGCATTTTTCGATCACCTATAGTGCCCCAAACAGTAAGGCCATGTTCATGTGTTGGAATTTCCATGCCGGATTCCGCATTGGAATTCGGCATGGAGATTCCGCTGCAGCAGAGTCCCGTTAAATTCAACAGGATTCTGCTATGTTGTGCACACGGCAGAAAATTCTATTTTCTGTGTCCTCAGAAAGTATGAACACGTTCATTCTTTCTGTGGACTCTGCACGGAATGCATAGCCATCTATGAGACATCACATTCCTGTGCGGTCCTAGCGCCGGCATGTTATGCCTGTGCCCGTAGTGTGAGCTTAGCCTAATAATAACCCCCTTAGTGTCCCACACAGAGTGGGTAAATAAGTGGGTTGGGTAAGAGTGGGTAGATCTATAGGTAGATTCACTTGTAGCTAGTTGCCCCCTGTAGGTAGTTTGCCTTGTAGATAGGTAGTTGCCCCCTGTAGGTAGTTTTCTGTTGTATATATGTCCCTCTATAGTTAGTTCCCTCTTATATATATATATATATATATATATATATATAGGTAGTCCCCCCTGTAGACAGGTCCCCTTTAGGTATTTCCCTCCTGTAGGTAGTTTGTGCTGTAGGTATGTCTCCCTTGTAAGTAGTTTCCCTTCTGTAAATAGGTCTCCCTATAGGTAGTCCACTCTGTAGGAAGTTTTCACTCTATATAGATTCCCCCTATAGGTAGTTCCCCCTGTAGTTAGCTTTCCCCTGTAGATGGGTCTCCCTTGTAGGTAGTTTCACTTTGTAGGTAGGCAGAGAATCCACAGAATATTACAGCAGTATCAAAGTGAAGGGGATTTGGGCATTAAATCCTCAGTGTGTCCTTTTATGCGTTGGAAAATATTTTCCCAGTTGATTTTAGTGGGGAAGTCATAATCTGCAATAATCTGCAGGTGTTTAACTGCAAAAATGCTGCCGGAAATGTTTAGATGTTTGCCACAGAAAACTGATGTTTTCAAACGCATTTAATTTCTTCTACAACATTAAAGGGGTACAGCCGAGGAAAAAACATTTCAATCACCTGATGCCAGAAAGTTATACAGATTTGTAAATAACTTTTATATAAAAAATCTTAATCCTTCCAGTACTTATCAGCTGCTGTATGCTCCAAAGGAAGTTGTGTAGTTCTTTCCCGTCTGACCACAGTGCTCTCTGCTGACACCTCTGTCCATGTAAGGAACTGGAGCAGGATACGTTTGCTATGGGGATTTGCTTCTACTCTGGACAGTTCCTGATGTGGACAAAGGGGTCAGCAGAGAGGCCTGTGATCAGACTGGAAAGAACCAGACAACTTCCTCTTTAGCATACAACAGCTGATAAGTACTGGAAGGATTAAGATTTTTATATAGAAGTCATTTACAAATCTGTATAACCTTCTGGCACCAGTTGATTAAAAAGCATGTTTTTTTCCCCCTCCAGAGTACCCCAATAATTCTGTAACAAATCCAGATTTTCACCTGCAGCATATCCTCCTGTGTGAACATGCTCCAAATGCATTTCCAAGGCAAAACCATTCTAATTGATTCAATATGGTGGGCACGATATGCATAGCAATCACACCCTAAGGGTACGTTCATACGAGCGGATCCCCAGTGCTTATTACACTGCGGATATGCCACTGAAGGACCTCTGTATGCTGCCTTTACAGGTGCCTGCTCTGAGCGGCAATACGCCGCTATGAGCAGACACACTGAAGCGATGTACGAGTTGCTGCACATGCCCGGTGTACTCGCACGCATCGCATCCGCTCCCCCTGCTCTATCAACTAGGCCGAGAGCTGCCGCGATGTGCGCGTATACTGCGCATGCGCATGACAGCTCATACATCCCAGTGTGTCTGCTCGTAGTGGCGTACTGCCGCTCCTAGCAGGCACCTGTAAAGGCAGCATACAGCGGTCCTTCAGCGGCGGATCTGCAGCGTAATACACTCTGGGGATCTGCTCGTGTGAACGTACCCTAAGACCAGTTCCATTCTTCCGTACACCGTCACACTTTAGGTCAACATTATTACAGACCAAACCATGGTTCTATGGAACCCGAATGTAGATAACTATAGTGACCTATGGTGATTGAAGGTGATCACATTTTTGCAATTGTAACGTGGACACTGATATGTGGGCATTCTATAGCCACGTGGACCAGACCTAAACTGACATAACTGCTTCTTCTGTCTTTGAATAGTGTTGAGCGGCATAGGCCATATTCGAATTCGCGAATATTCGCGAATATATGGACGAATATTCGTCATATATTCGCGAATATTCGCATATTCGTTATATTTTCGTTTTATTTTCGCATATGCGAAATTTCGCGTATGCGAAAATTATCATATGTGAAAATTAGCATATAGGAAATTCGCATACTCGAAAATTCGCATATGTGAAAATTAGCATACACTAATGTTCGCATATGCGAATTTTCGCACGCTAGTCTCACACAGTAGTATTATAGCCTTCTTTACACCACACAAGCTGGAAGCAGAGAGGGATGATCACTGTGATGTGTACTGTGAAGAAAAAAAAAAAAAATGAAAATTCGTAATTACGAATATATAGCGCTATATTCGCGAAATTCGCGAATTCGCGAATATGCGATATTCGCGAATAATATTCGAATTGCGAATATTCGCGAGCAACACTATCTTTGAACTGACTTGGCCGGCATTCGCTCCTTTTATTAAGGATATCTATGAGACAAGGAATGTGACAATGATGAATGCAGGTACAAGATATAGGAACAATAGAAACATTTTCTCAACCTTTAAGATGTCAAATATATCCAAACTTTTCACATTAATATTTTTAATTATTGCATTTTTTGGCAGAGGCTCTTCAGTGATTTAAGGTCGGCTATCTTTTTCATTAATATGTATCCATAACAGACTGTCTCGTGAAGGCAGATACGTGTGTAACAGAGCTTGTTTGTCTAATATGAATGCTTTGAGGATTGTATTATCTGATTTGGCAGCTTCCTTGGCTGGTATTCATTGTAGAGAAGACAGTTTCTTTATTAACGTCTCATAGGAAGGATAGCCATGAAGCTATCACCTTATAAGACAGGTAAGAGAAGATTGCCCAAAATTGTTCTTTTTGAAATTATAATAGGAATCTGACTATGTAGCTTGATACAAGGGGAAATGTAACTGAAACACTTGTTCCAAGTTCGTTGGGAAAATCCTTAAAAGAAACTACAGTGACCCCCTCGACCTACGATGGTCCTGACATACGATAATTTCAACATGCGATGGCCTCTCAGAGGCCATCGCATGTTGAAGGCAGCATCAACATACAATGCTTTTTAATGTCGGGGCCATCGCATAAACGGCTATCCGGCAGCGCAGACTGCTTCAGCTGCCACCGGATAGCCGTTTACGGTGCCCCCTGAGCTCCAGTGATGTCTCTTACCTGTCCTCGGGGCTCCGGCGCGTCCTCTTCAGGATCCCCTGCATCATCGGCGCTTTCCATCATCGTCATCACGTCGCTGCGCACGCCGTCCCGTCATCCAATAGGAGCGGCGTGCGTAGCGACGTGATGGCGGCGACGGAGAGCGAGGATGTCGGGGAAGTAGAGGCGTTACCGGAGCATCGGGGACACCCCGGGGACGCGGCGACAGCGATGGACGGTGACATTCGGGGCAGCGGTGATGAGCGGTGACGGTCCGGAGCGGCGGGGACAGGTGAGTACAATTTCCTCTAACAGTGGTGTTCAACCTGCGGACCTCCAGATGTTGCAAAACTACAACACCCAGCATGCCCGGACAGCCAACGGCTGTCCGGGCAAGCTGGGTGTTGTAGTTTTGCAACATCTGGAGGTCCGCAGGTTGTAGACCACTGTCCTATACTTTACATTGCACGGATCCCTCAACAAACGATGGTCCGTTTGGAACGGATTACCATCGTATGTTGAGGGACCACTGTATAATAATATGGAAAAAAGGGGGAAAAAAATCTTATAAGTATTTATATAAATGTCCACATAATGATGCCAAACTGCCCAGGGCACTTATAGGAGGAACATCAACCTGTGCACATCCCTGCATATCTGTATGCGAAAACACATAAATAGAGACAACAGGACCCATGCCGTAACATTTATGGCCCTGAAAGAACACATTCGTCATTTTTAATAAGCCATAATTCTCCTTTCAGAGCATTATTTTTAGTATGTGCTTAAAAAGCGTCTTGCGGATTGAGTTCACTTTTAATGCCAACTTTAATACTTTGCCCAGACTATTTGCATTCTCATAGATGACATCATATCGATACAAGAGGCTTGCTTGTCACTATCCGTGGTTGCCGAAGTCAGTCAGTCTCCTACGAACAGATACTCTGAGCCAGAAGGAAAATTTCCCCAATGCTCCCGGCCAAATGGAAGCTCTCTCATCAGCTCTGGTCTTTGGAGCTTGAACCAATTCATTCCCCCAGATTGGGGCAATGATGTCATCGATTGAAGTGTTAAAAGCGGAGGAGCTGGAAAAGCAGCGTAAAAGATGTTTATCATCAGTTTGTTAGTGCTGGAGTTTTGTTGAACATGCACTTGCTAAAGCCTAAAATACTCTGGAGACATCACTCGCAGTCCGTAAATAGAAAAACAATCATCTCTTTATCTTGAACGGCTCTCGAGTGGAGTCAGAAAAAATTGCTCTGAAACGCAGAACACGGGTTTTATCGAGATACGTTCGTCGGCAACATAATGCTGGGAGGGAGAAATAATGTTGTGTTTAAAGAAGCGCATTTGGCACCAGCAGGGCCGCCACAGAATTTCTGGGCCCACTGACAAGACAACATTTTGCACCCCCCCCCCCCCACCTCTCCCTAATAAAAAGATACCACGCATCTATTTTGTCATATAATAATATTTTTGGAACTTGTGAGTTCTTCAGTTTTCCACCTAAAAAACAACTTAGGGGGAGATTTATCAAAACCTGTGCAAAGAAAAAGTTGCCCAGTGGCCCATAGCAACCAATCAGATGGCTTCTTTCATTTTTTTACAAGGCCTCTGCAAAATAAAAGAAGCGATCTGATTGGTTGCTATGGGCAACTTGGCAACTTTTCGTTTGTACAGGTTTTGATAAATCTCCCTCTTAGTTGGTTGAGCTTTATTTTACTGAGTTATTTAATTTGTCCCTCATAAATCAACAGGCAAAAATATTCTGAATACTCCGCCCCTAGACCTCTTATCCCCTATCCAAATGTGGGACCCCCCCCCCAATCTCCCTGCTTCACACAGTGTTTGTTTAGAGCGTTGGGTGCAGCACCGGAGTCTTTTGATGTCACGGTCACGCCCTGCTTGTGTTGTCATGGCCACACCCCCTCAATGCAAGTCTATGGAAGGGGGCATCACGCCCCCTCACATAGACTAGCGTTGAGGGGGCATGGCTGTGATGCCACGAGTGGGGGGTGACCGTGACATCATGAGCCTCCGCCCTGCATTGCCAGTCATCACGAGCCTCCGCCTTGCATTGCCAGTGATCCGGCATGGAGCAAAGTTCACTCCTTGCACCAGATGTTTGGGAAGCCGCATGCCGAGATTGTGGGGGTCCCCAGCAGTGGGACCCCCACAATCGGACATCTTATCCCCTATCCTTTGGATGGGGATAAGATGTCTAGGGGTGGAGTACCCCTTTAAGGGAAAATTTATCTTTTTCCATTTGTAAAATGCCCCCCCCCCCCATCACTGCTGTTACACTGTCTCTAAAATTTCACAAGCTCTGCACTCACTGAAAACCATATCAGCTGTGAAGCATGAAAATAGCTTGAACTTGTATTGTCATTAATGAATCATATAGAGTAGAGCTGCAGAAAGAGAGAGAGAGAGAGAGAGAGAGAGAGAGAGAGAGAGAGAGAAAGAGAGAGGAGAAAAGTGAGGGACAGTGGAGGAGAGAAAAGGAAGGACATGGGGGGAGATTTATCAAAACTTGTGCAGAGGAAGAGCGGTGCAGTTGCGCATTGACAACCAATCAGATCACTTCTTTAATTTTCCACAGGCCTCTTTAAAGATGAAAGAAGCGAGCTGATTGGTTGCTATGGGCAACTGCACCACTCTTCCTCTAAACAGGTTTTGATAAATCTCCCCCATTGTGTTTGCTCTTCAATTTTTATGCTGGCCCATTGGCTTTGCCAATTCTGTGGCTGATACTGGTCTGTATTATAGATGAGCACATTTTTGATATATTCGATTCGGACGATTCACTGAATTCCCCCCCCCCCCCCCCCAAAAATTGTTTTGGCCTGAATTTATTTGCGTCGAAACGCTTTAAAAAACAGCTATTTCCGGCCTACAGAGAACCTCAATAGGGGTGTAGAACAATTTGCTGTAACACGCATAGGGTGTGTGCTGGGTTAGTGAAATAATACTGTTATTCAGTATGACGTGCAGATTCTTTTGGAAATGTCCTTCATGCCATGAGAATGTAGTGACAAGAGTTACCTTCCATTCTGGACTTCTTACCTGGCTTTTATGTATAGCAATTATTTATTTAAATTATATTAAATATTATTTAAAAATTTACAAGTCACTTTTCATAAATTATAAAATGTCTTTAAACAATGTTTGCAAACTACAAGACTCTTATAACAGCGATCTTATAAGTGCTAAACATTAATCTCCTATCAAAAATTGCACCAAAAAATAAATAAATGAAGTAACAAATTTTATTAGACAAGTAATAATAAATAAAAAACATGAATAGTGAGATCAGCAATAGCCAGAAAGATATATATGAGGATCCAATATAAAAGGCTCCTAGAGCATTGCCATTATTAGTAAAGCATATAAGGCAGTAGAATCACTGTCACAATGTGCATACATGAAAGAGGCAAAAAATTAAACATAATAAAACTAGGAGAGAGGAGACAACGTGGATATATGATCACGAAGGTGTACTATGAGAGCTTGGAAGCCTGGAGGCAGTAATGTAAACCTTTCCCACTGAGGGGAAAGAAATATGTTAAAACCAGGCTCCCACAAGACATCCACGATCACCGCGTCATACTCACAGGGAGGACCTCCTCTACCTACAGCTCCAAGGGACAGCAATGGGGGCGTCTTGTGCGCCCTCATATGCTAATCTGTTCCTGGGGCTGTGGGAGAGGAGGATCTTCATGTTGGACCCGATTGAACTCACTGAGAGGGTGTCACTGTGGGGAAGATTTATCGACGATATTCTGTTTGTATGGCATGGCTCGGTGGATGAGCTGAAAGCCTTTATGACTCAACTGAACAATAACCCATATAACATCAGATTGACATACAAATGGGGACGGTCCAATATGGATTTTCTAGATTTGCTACTAAGTGTTGATAAGGATGGATATATTACATCTAATATCTACCGTAAAAAGACATCTACTAATTCAGTTCTACACGCAAGCTCCTCTCATCCCAAACCTCTTGTGGCAAATATTCCCGTAGGTCAATTTCTACGACTGAAGCGAATCTGTTCATCACCCGTTTGCTTTGAGGAACAAGCAGCTGATTTGAAAAATCGCTTCAAGGAAAGAGGATACAGCAGAAAGGACATTCAGAGGGGATATCAGAGAGCAAAGGAAACACCGAGAACCAACTTATTGGCTCACACAACCAAGAAGAGTGCTGATGATCAGGTAAGGTTCATTAGCACGTATAACATCAGGTGGCGTCAAATACAGAGGGCCTTACAAAAACATTGGTCCATCTTACAGATCGATCCAGTATTATCAAAATACTTACCTAAAAAACCAGCGATCACCTATCATCGCTCTAAAAACCTGAGAGACATTCTGGTCCATAGCCATCACAAGGAAAGAAAGGTACAAAACGTGTTTGGGACCAAAGGACCAAAGTGGGGTAGTAAATCATGTGGAGGCTGTGTAGCCTGTCCTAATATGGAAAGAGCTCAAGATTTTACGGATTCGAGTGGAGCCAAAAGTTACAAAATAACACAAACTATTAACTGTTGCACCCCAGGGGTTGTCTACTGTGCACGGTGCCCTTGCAATCTGATGTATATTGGCCTCACTTCTAGGGAACTCAGAAGACGCATCCGGGAACATGTCCTAGGTATTGAGGCTGCAAAGAATGAAGATGACATCAACCAACTCAAGACGATACCAAGACACTTCAAGGAGTACCACTCCTGTGATAGCAGCCTTTTGAAGGTAAGGGGGATTGATAGGGTCATTGTGGGCCCCCGGGGGGGAAACTGGAAAAGAATATTAGCGCAGAAGGAAGCGAGGTGGATTTTTGATTTAAAAACGATCACCCCATATGGGCTTAATGAGAATAACAGTTATGCATCTTTTTTGTGATGATAATGATTAGGTTTACATTGTAGTCTGTTCTCTATATATATTTTAGGTTTTTGGGTTTTAGCTTTATTTTAACAGTCACTTTATTCAATTAGTTTGGACCGATCTATTTCGGGGTTGTGGGTGATCCTCCCTGTGAGTATGACGCGGTGATCGTGGATGTCTTGTGGGAACCTGGTTTTAACATATTTCTTTCCCCTCAGTGGGAAAGGTTTACATTACTGCCTCCAGGCTTCCAGGTTCTCATAGTACACCTTCGTGATCATATATCCACGTTGTCTCCTCTCTCCTAGTTTTATTATGTTTAATTTTTTGCCTCTTTCATGTATGCACATTGTGACAGTGATTCTACTGCCTTATATGCTTTACTAATAATGGCAATGCTCTAGGAGCCTTTTATATTGGATCCTCATATATATCTTTCTGGCTATTGCTGATCTCACTATTCATGTTTTTTATTTATTATTACTTGTCTAATAAAATTTGTTACTTCATTTATTTTTTGTTTGGTGCAATTTTTGATAGGAGATTATACTAAAGTGTTTAGCACCAAACGCAATATACTTTTCTGATTGAAAAGCTACTTTGGTCATATATCTTTGGTTAAGTGCTAAACATTGTTAAATGATGCGCATTACAGACAGAGCTGTAGCTAGCTCTTTTTGCTCCTGAGGCGAGAACAGAAAATAACAGCCATCAGCTAAGTGCTAAACATTGTTACATGATGTGCATTAGAGACAGAACTGTGCTAGCTCTTTGTGCTCCTGAGGCGGGAACGGAAAAAAACAGCAATCTTATAAGTGCTAAACATTGTTACATGATGTACATTACAGACAGAGCTGTAGCTAGCTCTTTTTGCTCCTGATGCAAGAACAGAAAATAACAGTGATCTTATAAGTGCTAAACATTGTTACATGATGTGCATTACAGACAGAGCTGTAGCTTTTTGCTCCTGAGGTGAGAACAGAAAACTGTGCCCCCCCCCCCCATTTTGGCTTGGGGCACCCCTTGAAAAATTCTCCTGAGGTGAGAACAGAATATTGTGTCATCCCCCCCCCCCTCCCATTTTGGCTTGGGTACCCCTTGGGAAAAAAAATATTAGCGGGACACCCTTACCGAATAATCAGTCAATCTCTTTTTTTTCTTCCCTATCTGGCAAAGGACATCATGGAACCTGCAACACAAACATATTAGTATTTGGCTCTGCACTTTTCCAGAATTATCCTCCCCTTTTCCCTAGGGGCGACACGCCTTCTTTACCGTGAGGACTGTGAATTTATGGAACGGTCTACCTCAGGAACTGGTCACAGCAGGAACAATTAACAGCTTTAAAACAGGATTAGATACATTCCTGGAACAAAATAAGATTAATGTTTATGAAGAAATATAAAATCTCATCCCTTCCCCAATATCGCGCCACACCCCTACCCCTTAATTCCCTGGTTGAACTTGATGGACATATGTCTTTTTTCGACAGTACTAACTATGTAACTATGTAACTACAAATGACTCCAGCCTCCTCCAAACACAATGCCACCAGCCTTCCCACAACGCACAAGGGGGGAGATTTATCAAAACCTGTGCAGAGGAAAAGTAGTCAAGTTGCCCATTGCAACCAATCAGCTCGCTTCTTTCATTTTTAACAAGGCCTTTGCAAAATGAAATAAAAAAATCTGATTGGTTGCTATGGGCAACTCAGCAACTTTTCTTCTGCACAGGTTTTGATAAATCTCCCCCAATGTTTCCAACCTCACTCAAATGCCTTTTTCTACAGTATTTATCTACAACACCAGAAAGTCTGTACTTTTGGCTGGCCTTTTACAGTATCTAGGCCCTTAAGACTTTAACAGGAACAAAGTAGAACACCACTAGATGTACGAATGTGGTATGCACTTGTGAGGGGAGTACAATGCGCTCCAGTATGCTTAAAACAGCATTTGTGTACTACACCAGCAGTACACACCAGTGCTGTCACTGTGTACTACACCCAAAATTGCACTCTCTCTCTCAATCTCACTTCCTTCCCTATCAGTGCTTCTAGGCAGGATTTGAACTTGAGGTGAATCGCTGCTGTTCTGTATAACACACTGTGCAACACACTTCTCTCTGTAATAGAACACTGTAGAGACTGGGAGGTGAATCGCTGCTGTAAAAATGCTTTTCTGTGCAACACACACTGCTCTCTGTTCCTATCTTTCTCTCTGCAATAAAATGCTGAAGTGACTGGTTGCAAGATTGCTGCCGATTATGTAGGCCTGTGACATCACAGGGGTGGCTGGCTGCTGATAGGCTGCATGTGATTCGGGGTCCTACCACCAAAGGCCAAGGATCCAAATATGGCCTAAGCGGGGGTATTTCCGAGCAGCTCAATAAAATATAGGGTGCATTTCTTGCAATATCAGAAGTGATGTACAAAAAATATGCCCCACAAATGATGCATTTGTGAAAAAAGGCAAATTTCGCATTTTTAACACTGACATTGTAATAATTCCTGCCAAAAAACGATGGTGTTAAAATACTCACTGTACCCCCTAGCGATTACCTTGAGGGGTCTAGTTTTTAATTTGGGGGGTGTTCCTATGTTCTACTACCTTAAAATTTCTGCAAACCTTGCATAGCACACAAAAAAAAGATGTGCTTTTCAAATTTTCAAAATTTTCAAAATTTCAAGTTCAATTGTTAGGCTTCTAATTAATTTAACATGTTAATTAAAAACAAAAAAAAATGCTGTCAAAATAAAGTAGACATCTGAAAGTATAAGTTTCATAAACTATTTTGTCAGTATGTATAAATATATGCAATCTATTAGTGTTAAAATAGCAAAAAATCGTAATTTTAAAAAAAAAATCATGATTTTTTAAATGTAAAAAAAAAACTACAAATGATATCGGCTTACTTTTACTATGTACATGAAGGACAACTTGTGACAAAAAAACAATGTCAGAATTATCGTGATTGGCAAAACGTTACCAGAGTTATTCTCTAATAAAGACAGACATCCCGGATTTGAAAAAACAGGCCTGGTCTTTCCGGGGCGTACAGGTTTATTTGGGTTGTTCCTTAAGGGGTTAATGAAGCGATTCGCGCAATCGAATTGCGGCCATATTTGCATTTGTTGCGAACTGAATTTTTACTGAAATTGGTAACTAATTTTGGATTCATCAGGTTTAATTTTCTCATCCCTAGTCTGTATAGGTGAACTGAGCTGCTATACTAGACTCTACCACCCTTGTATGTACTGCTGGAATAGTATGGTCCCTTCTTCAGATCTGAGAGTGTCCTGAGCAGGGGCGGACTGTCCGGTCCATTTTTTTTTTTTTTTAAATAGCCAGACCTGCACAGGGAGCCGGACCCGAAACAGTTACTGTTATTTCGCTCCAAGATAGCCACTGTAGTGGCTGCCCTTTAAGAGAACACCAGTGGCTGCCTGGGAGAGGCGCTTTGGTCACATCAACCTCACGTCTAAGCACGGCATCACCGGAGTTCACTGCTGCAGCAGAAGACCAGTGCCCGCCCTGCTTGTCCTCAGTGTATGGAGCCCTGCTTGTCCTCAGTGTACAGAGCCCTGCTTGTCTTCAGTGCACAGAGCCCTGCTTGTCCTCAGTGTACAGAGCTCTGCTTGTCTGTAGTGTACAGAGCCCTGCTTGTCTGCAGTGTACAGAGCCCTGCTTGTCCTCAGTATACAGAGCCCTGCCTGAATTGTATAGTTGTACTGTATGTATCTCCTACCTGCCTTTCACCACCCCCTACATGATGGCACAATTTGTGATATAAGTTATATGTGAAATATAACTTATATCTCTGACTGTGCCATCATGTAGGGGGTGGTGAAAGGCAGGTAGAAGATGGAGTAGTCTTCCCAGCAGCACAGAGTATTTCTGGCAGGAACTGTAGTGAGGCAGACAGTGCTGCTGTGCTATTTTTGTACTACATCTAAGAGGCCTCAGCTTCACCCAAGCAGGGGGCAAAAAAGTTAAAATGTGTGGCTTATGAATGGACTGGTTGCTATTTTCTACCTGCCTTTCACCGCTCACTCTATGATGGCACAGTCAGAGATATGAGTTATGCGGTATGGTGGGGTGTGAGGTGCAGGGTAGATTTTGTTTCCCTAAAGGCAGATTGTATTAACCCCTTGAGTTCGTGATGCCAGGGCATGGTTTAGCCTTAACCACCTGAAGGTATACTGCTGGATCCTTGGCTAGGCACGGGGGCAATGAAGACACCAACGCCAAGTTACGGACAACGGTAGCTTTATTGAGGGTAGACAGTTGTTACAGTCTATGCAGTACAGCCATGTCCCAAGGAGATGACCAGTGACACAGAGACCTCGCAGGTTTGCTGCGACTTGTAGTTGGATGGGAGAATTTAGAGCAGGCCACACTGGGTAGACAGATGACTTGACTTAACTGACTTGTGACTGATAGGACGGTGACTTTATCTTACTTGCACTTGACTTGTGGCTGCAGGACTTAACTTGAAGTCTCCACTACTCTGGAGACACACTAGGCACAACTTTACTGGACCTCAGCAGGAAGCAAGAGAGAGAAGCTAGCTCCAAACAGGGCTTATATGGTAGAGACTAGCACAGAGCCTATAGGTCACCTTTGGTGTCAGGTGGTCACTGGCACCTCCTGGGTAACAATCACATGGTACATTTTATTAAAGGCATAACACAACTTTTAATATATAACATATATACAAATGGGAAAACAACTATAGGGGGCCCAGGGACACTACCTGACAGGGCAGGAAGGGTATGGGGCAACACCATCCTGTACTGGACCAGCACAGTTATATATCTGACTGTGCCATCATGTAGTGAGTGGTGAAAGGCAGGTACTCCGGGTGAAAACTTTTTTTTTTTTTTAAATCAACTGGTGCCAGAAAGTTAAACAGATTTGTAAATTACTTCTATTAAAAATTCTTAATCCTTCCAGTACTTATTAGCGGTTGTATACTACAGAGGAAATTCTCTTCTTTTGGGATTTCTTTTCTGTCATGACCACAGTGCTCTCTGTTGACACCTCTGTCCATTTTAGGAACTGTCCAGAGCAGGAGAAATTCCCCATAGCAAACATATGCTGCTCTGGACATTTCCTAAAATGGACAGAGGTGTCAGTAGAGAGCATTGTTGTTTGTGACAGAAAAGAAATCCAAAAAGAAAAGATTTTGCTCTGTAGTATACAGCCGCTAATAAGTACTGGAAGGAATAAGAATTTTTTATAGAAGTGATTTACAAATCTGTTTAACTTTCTGGCACCAGTTGATTTAAAAAAAATAAAAATAAAATTCCACCGGAGTACCCCTTTTAAGGTGAGTGTAGGCTGGGGTCAAGTTGGACTGGGTATCACAGAAAGAGATCCCAAGTTGGCATAAAAAGGAGGAGGATAGTTCAGTGTTTTTAAGCGCTTGGTGTAGTTAAGGTGTTTGGTATTGCCATCCCTCAAAGTACACCATAGCCTCAAGTGCACTGCACCCCCTATTCCTTTCTATGGTAAATTTTCATATACATATTGGGCAGGAAAAGGGGCAAGGCAGAGGTGGGTCCAGAGGTGGAGTCTCGCTATGGGCCCTTGCTTTATTGGGTCCGGGGGCCCTGAGTTGTGTCGGTCGGCCCCTGGTCCCGAGGGTTGGTTAAGAAGCAGTAGGACTATTTGCCTCAAGCTCTAAGCATGGCTTACATTGCAAGCTCAGTAGCGGCCATGGACTGAGACACCTAGAAGAAGGTGCAGTTTTCTGTAGTTCATTACCCCTTATACAGGACAGTTGGTTGGGCTTTGGCAAAGCAAGTGGGTCAAGTAAGTTGGAGGAAGAGCCAAGTCTCACCACCCTCCAGCACTCTCTCAATATGTCACAAATGCACCACTTAGCCTCCGTCAAAGTGCATTTCTAGGTCTGTTTTGCTAAGAAAATGAAAAGAAAAAAAAATTACTATGTAGCAGTGAAGTCCCCCCTGACTTTAAGGCAAGGGCATGGGTAAAACCCGATAGTTATACCACTCACTTTGGGCCTCTGGCCCACCCTTCTTACAATCGGCAAGTATCTTCTGGTCTCTGGGCCACTGACTCTCTCTGATCTCTGGGATATTTGTTTACTATGATCTCCAGTACACCATACAGTAGAATATACAGGTTACATAGTTACATAGTTAGTATGGTTGAAAAAAGACATACGTCCATCAAGTCCAACCAGGGAATTGAAGTGAAGGGTGTAAGGGGATAAAGGGAAGGGATGTAGTTTTATAATTCTGCATAAGCATTAATGTTATTTTGTTCCAGGAATGTATCTAACCCTGTTTTAAAGCTGTTAATTGTTCCTGCTGTGACCAGTTCCTGAGGTAGACCGTTCCATAAATTCACAGTCCTCACGGTAAAGAAGGCGTGTCGCCCCTTTAGACTAAACCTTTTCTTCTCCAGACGGAGGGAGTGCCCCCTCGTCCTTTGGGGGGGTTTAACCTGGAAAAGTTTTTCTCCATATTTTTTGTATGGGCCATTTATATACTTATATACGTTTATCATATCCCCCCTTAAACGTCTCTTCTCAAGACTAAACAATTGTAACTCCTTTAATCGCTCCTCATAGCTAAGATGTTCCATGCCCCATATTAGTTTAGTCGCGCGTCTCTGCACCCTTTCCAACTCCGCAGTGTCCCTTTTATGAACAGGCGACCAAAGCTGAACAGCATATTCCAGGTGAGGCCGTACCAATGCTTTATAAAGGGGGAGTATTATGTCCCTGTCCCTTGAGTCCATGCCTCTTTTTTATACATGACGATATCCTGCTGGCTTAGGAAGCAGCAGCCTGACATTGCATGCTATTCTGTAGTCTGTGATCTACAAGTACACCCAGATCCTTCTCTACCAGTGACTCTGTCAGTTTAATCCCCCCCTAAGACATACAATGCATGCAGGTTATTAGTACCCAGATGCATAACTTTACATTTATCCACATTGAAGCTCATTTGCCAAGTGGATGCCCAGACACTTAGTCTATCCAAGTTATCTTGTAACTTATACACATCCTCTATAGACTGTACTGTGCTACAAAGCTTGGTGTCATCTGCAAAGATAGAAACAGAGCTGTTAATACCATCCTCTATATCATTGATAAATAAATTAAACAACAGCGGTTCCAGTACAGAACCTTGGGGTACACTACTAATAACCGGAGACCAATCAGAGTACGAATCATTGACCACCACTCTCTGGGTACGATCCATGAGCCAGTGTTCAATCTAGTTAAAAACTAAAGTTTCCAAGCCCAAAGACCTTAACTTACCTGTCAGACGTCTATGAGGGACAGTATCAAACGCTTTGGCAAAATCCAGAAACACTATATCCACAGCCATTCCTCTGTCAAGGCTTCTACTCACCTCTTCATAAAAGCAAATTAGATTGGTTTGACAACTTCTATCCTTTGTAAACCCATGCTGGCTATCACTTATAATACTACTATCCCCTATGTATTCCTGTATGTAATCCCTTATAAGTCCTTCAAACAATTTACCCACAATGCACGTTAGACTTACCGGTCTATAGTTTCCTGGGGAAGACCTAGTGCCCTTCTTGAAGATTGGTACCACATTAGCCTTGCGCCAGTCTCTTGGCACAATATCAGACACCAGAGAATATCTAAATATCATGAACAAGGGTACAGATATTACTGAACTTACCTCTCTAAGAACTCTTGGGTGTAGTCCATCCGGTTCTGGAGATTTGCTTACATTTACTTTACTTAACTTACTTTGTACCATCTCTACATTTAGCCAGGTTCCATTCCTAACTGTTTCAATAGGTAAATGTCAGGTCTCCTTGACACTACTCTACACTCATCCCCTTTTCATCTGTTCCAATCAGCGCTTCAGCATCACAAAGCACACAACCAAATTAGTGTTAAGCTCTTCCTTGGCCTACACAAGCACTGACACCTCCTCCTGTGACCAGCCATTCCTGTCACCAGTGCAAGCAATCCTGTTCACACAGCTGGGGATGTCCACACAGCTAAAATCCATGGTGATTTGGATGTGAAATTTACTTTCAATTCTAATTAAAAAATCATCAGTTTAACACAGCGCCAAACTATTCAGTGCATTTTCACCAGCAATATATCATGCCATAGCGAAGAGTAGTATGTGCTGTGCTGTGATTGGCCAGAGGAGTAATTGAAAGGAAGTGTGTACTAATGGTAAACAGTCCAGCTATGGTCCCATCTCCTAAAACAAAGAGAATGGCAAATAGCTGTGCAGTATAGAGAGGGCTCTCAGGGGCGCAATGACAGCAGTAAGAAAAAACAAAAATCATCTTGTCACCAAGGGTTAATCTAACAAAACCAGACAGGTTTATAAAAATCTTTGGCAATTACAGGTACGCGCCCCTCTTAATAAATCAGATGAAGCAAAAGCCAGATGAGTATCATACAACATTGGTCTTGATAAGTTTTCCCTGTAGTCCCTTTACCTGAAGGCAGGGCTGGCATGTTTACCCCCCTTATAAATACAGTGCTCCCTCAAGTTACAATATTAATTGGTTCCAGGACGACTATTGTAAGATGAAACTATTGTATTTTAGGACCATAACTCTATGGAAACTCTATGGTAATTGGTTCTGAAGCCCAAAATTTCATCCAAAAATAGGAAAAAGTGAGAATTAAAGAATAGTAAGTAGATGTGATGTCTGACTCAATAAACATGTTCAAGGGGGGCCTGGATGTTTTTCTGGAAAAATATTATATTACAGGTTATGGACACTCAAATGGCTACGAAAATAGAACATTGATCCAGAGATTTATTCTGATGCCATATTGGAGTTGGGAAGGAATTTTTGGGGGCAATTAGCATCAGTCCCCTTTTTTTTTTTGCCTTCCTCTGGATCAACACAGCAGGGTTTTAGGTTGACCTTGATGGATACTTGTCGTTTTTTTAACCTAATAAACTATGTAACTATGTAACTTTGTTGCCCCCTGAGGAAGGAGCGAAAGCGCGCTCGGGGTTCGGTGTGTTGCCACAGAATCAACATGGGTGAGTGTTAATTTGGTTTAATATCTCGCATTGATAGGATTTAGTTAGCTCCGCTTTGGAGCACTCTGATAGGGAGCTACAGATACTATATCCACTTTGGAAGATTGTAACTGTGAATATACATTGACTTGGTGTGCCAACACACTGAAGTTTGTCTGATGTACCTGTTTTTGTATCATCTCATATCTTAAAAGTAATATTGTTTTTAATGTGGTAAATTTAATAAAAAGGAGTTTTATGGGACATAGTTGCAACTTGTCTTTTTGTGTAAAACTATGTAACTAATACAGATAAAGCAAGTCCTCACATATAAGTAAGAAAGCTCTGCTGGAAGCTGACAGGAGCTTCTTCAGGGTCCTGTACAGTACACGCAATGTCCTAAAAAAGTAACATGGAGTCGCCCTCACCTGGTGTCCAAAGGAGCAGCTATCCCTGGCCCAGGTAAAGAGTAGTACAGAACATGTAATACCTCCCTGTACTGTAGCTTGTGCTACCAGACACCAGTCAGTGCATACGCTTCAGTAATACAGGGGATTTACCAGTGAATGCCCATTCTGATCGGTCAGATCTTCCAGCCACTGACACATTTCGCAGACCTGGACTCTCTGGACTCAATGCTACATTGTATGGTGAATCTGGTTTTAAGTTAGAATGGTCCATTAAATACCAAAAATATTGTAACCTGAGGTTGAGGGACCACTGCACATGCATATTTAACCAAGTACTGCATGCTCACTATTGGTAAATAATTTAAATGGACATTTGACATGTTGTAGAGACGTTTCAAAAGTTTTGATCAGTTGGCTCTGAGGCCACCAATGATAGGTAGAACAAGCTGGAAGAAGAGCGCGCTAAGGGTGCATTCACACCACGTTTTTGTAATACAGTTCCTGTATACGTTTTCAATGTGAAAACCATACGGAACCGTATTGAAAACCTTAGGCATTGACTCTCCATTGAAAACCGTATGCCATACAATGCATCCGGTTGCATCCGTTTTGCATCTTGTACGGTTTTGTACGTTTTTTTTTTCTGTACCCAAAACCGTACTCTACCACGGTTTTTGGTCCGGGTGAAAAACTGTTTTAAACCGTATACGTTTCTTTTTTTAAACATGGGAGTCAATGGGAACCGTACAGAACCGTATGTGCGTACGGTTCCATCTGGTTTGCACATTTCTTTTGTGGGGGGGGGGGGGGGGGGGGGAATCTCAAACAAGTAAAACTTTATTCATAATGGAGTGAAAAGTTAAACACTTACAAGTTTTTTTCTGAAAAAATGGATGCAACCGGACATAATTTTTTAACCGTATACAGTTTTCAACCGTATACGGGTTAAAATTTGTACACAAGTTTTGGTACAGTTTAGTCAGGTTTTGAGGAATCTGTTTTTCATCAAAAACCTGATACAGGAACTGCATTGCAAAAACGTGGTGTGAATGCAGCCTAAGTGAGACAACCTTACAATGTACATCTATGGGATTGTCTTGCTCAGGGGCACTGTTCTAACAATTGGTTGGGATCTAAACACATAGGGGTAGATTTAGAAAAAGCTGTGCAGAGAAAAAGTGGAGCAGTTGCCCCTAGCAACCAATCAGATCGCTTCTTTAATTTTTTTAAAAGGCTTGTGAAAATAAGTAATCTGGTTGGTTGCTATGGGCAACTGCTCCACTTTTCCTGTGCACAGGTTTTGATAAATGTCCCCATCAGTCCCTGACCAATCAAAAGTATTCCTGTCACTTTAATAAAAAAATGTTGACATGTCTCTAGAACAGTGTTTCCCAATAGAGATGAGCGAACTTACAGTAAATTCGATTCATCACGAACTTCTCGGCTCGGCAGTTGATGACTTTTCCTGCATAAATTAGTTCAGCTTTCAGGTACTCCCGTGAGCTGGAAAAGGTGGATACAGTCCTAGGAGACTCTTTCCTAGGACTGTATCCACCTTTTCCAGCCCACCGGAGCACCGGAAAGCTGAACTAATTTATGCAGGATAAGACATCAACTGCCGAGCCGAGAAGTTTGTGACGATTCGAATTTACTGTAAGTTTGCTCATCTCTATTTCCCAACCAGGGTGCCTACAGCTGTTGCAAAACTACAACTCCCAGCCTGCCCAGACAGCCGAAGGCTGTCTGGGCAGGCTGGGAGTTGTAGTTATGCAACAGCTGGAGGCACTCTGGTTGGGAAACACTGCTCTAGAACATGTCAAAAGTTTTTGTTAAAGTGACAAAAAAAAAACAGATCTTTAAATGCATAATCCGCAGACGGAAATTGTGGGGAAAAAAATGCTCCAATTTCTAAATGAGATAATTTATTAAAACCTTTGGGGGACATTTATCAAAACTTATCCAAACCTCTCCAGAGGAAAAGATGCTGAGTTGCCCATAGCAACCAATCAGCTCACTTCTTTCACTTTTGAAAAGGCCTTTTGAAAAATGAAAGGAGCCATCTGATTGGTTGCTATGGGCAACTCAGCAACTTTTCCTCTGGACAGGTTTGGATCAATCTCCCTTTATTTGTTTATTGTTTGTTCGTTTTTTTTTATTTATTTTATTGCATCCGAATACGTTTTTTTTTTTATCAAGGTCCAATGGCTGCAATACTTTGGACATCTGTATGAAATGCTATTGTAGTGTAGTGTTCTCCCATAAAGCATAATGTAAATTATATGGCGGGTTGTATAGGTATAGGAATACTTTCATGAAAGGAAGTTATTATCTGTGATAAAAGCAGTTGTTGACATTAGAAACGCAGAGGGGAAATTTAATAAAGAGAAAACAAATGTGGCTGGTGAATGGAAGGCAGAGCAATGCCAGATGTGCTTGTAAATATTTGCCCGGAGGCGACGCTTGGATTACTACCTTTAAGATTAGTTAGACAGCGGGAAAGCTTGTTATAAAGTCTGTCCTTACAGTAATAGAACGGGGCAGCGTTGGACGGATTAGACTGATCCAGCGTTTTATTTATCGGGCGCTCCGAGTTTTTGCGCACACTTTGTCAACTCTTCGTAGTTTCCTTCCTGCTCGGCGGAGCGATTACAGGATCATTGCTCAGTGAGTCATAAATCTGGGGCTATCTGACCCAATGGGCCACATTTCAGGAATCATCGTGTTAAATCTTGATGAAAAACACCTGACTTGTTAAAGATCAACCCCAGCCAGATACGGAAATCTTCCTACGCGTTCGGAGTCCTATTCCCATCCGCAGGGTGCAGCGTAACAGTAGTTGGTTTGACTGCAGTAAATAAATTTAGTTTGTCGGCCCCCAATGGCTCAAAGGGCCTGAAAAATGACAAACTGCGTTCTGGAGACTTCCCTTCTCCCTTGTCTTGTTTGGCAGGTTATACAAAGTGCATTGCTCAGCAGGGGGCGGCAAAGAGCACGGGAGCAAGTACCTCCCAGGGTTAAAAGAATTTTAAACCTGTGGTATGATGGGTGTTAAATCAGGAATAAAAATGTCATTTCTCTACAAATCTTATTTATGATTTTTTTAAATGTAGCTATTATGTAAATGTTAAAATAGTAACAGAAAATTAAAGGAGTGATCCAGGATCAGAATAACACAGGTGATTTCTTCAAAAAACAGCACCACACCTATCCTCAGGTTGTGCGTGGTATTGCAGCTCAGTTCCATTGAAGTGAATGGAGCCAAGCTGTAATGCCACACACAACCTTGGGACAGAGATGGTGCTGCTTTTAGAAGAAATTGGCACTGTTTTCCTATTCCCGGATAACCCCTTTTAACACTGAGGTCCAGGTTTAGTCTTAAAGGGAACCTGTCACCTTAAATGTGCTGTCTAATCTGCAGGGATCATGTTACAGAGGAGAAGAAACTGAGCAGATTTCCCTGCTCACTGTGGGTTTTGGAGTCCATTAGGTGGTCTATCTATTTATGACAGCTATTCAGCTGGGAATCAAGGTGGGGGCAGGGGGGGGGGGGGTTGACACTGGGGGAATCAAGAGGGAGGGGGTTTATGAAATGGTACAGGGGGTGATCAAGAAGGGTGTGATGAAATGGCACAGAGGGTGATCGGGGGGGGGGGGGTGATAAAGTGGCACAGCGGGTGATGAAGGGGGTAATGAAATGGCACACGGGATGATTCAAGGGTGTGATGAAATGGCACAGGGGTAATGAAGTGGCACAGATGTGTGGGGATGCAGGGGGGGGGGGGAATCAAATGACACGTGGTGACAACCACATTTGTAATGCTAATACTGGTATCACATCATGCATCATAGGACACGTGATGGCATTTGATGTCCCAGTATGGGATATAGTGCCGTACAGTACTTAGGCCCTGTCAGGTTGAGTCCCTCTGTGTCCTAGGGGCTCTCCTGCAGTGTCTCCCCCATAGTACTATATATTATGAATAGTGTTATGTATGTAAGGTATAAAGGACCTTTAAGGACCTTTGAGTTAGTCACATGATAATGTGTTCACATGATGTATTTGTTACCCAGAGAGCACCAACTAACCAGGTGACCTGCAACTTGACCTATGGACTCCTTGCTCAGCCCCCCTTTATAAGAAGGGGAGGTACTACAATCTCTCTCTTGTGATTCAGTTTCTGCTGAGGTTAAGTTCAGTCCAGACGTCTCAGAGCCAGTGTCCAGCACATCATGAGGCCTCAAGCCAAAATTACAACCACAAGTCAGTAAGTCAAGTCATCTATGTCTACTGTCACTATCTTCAGTCAAGTCAAGTCTGTTATAGTCAGCGTCGCTGTCCTAAAGTCTGTCAAGTCACTGCAATTCCCAGCAAGCTGCAAGGTCCCCTCCGTGTTACTGGTCACCTCTCTAGGATCCTGGCCTAGCTGTTAAGACTGTTACCATCTGTCTTCCTCAGTAAAGCTACCGTTAACCCTAACCTGGTCTTGGACTATTATTACCCTGCCTAACCCAGGGATGGCGGAGCTACCTTCGGTTGATTACTTAGGAAAACCACGCCCTGGTGTCACAAATATTTAGGGGTTAATAACACCTGCTCCTGGGCTACAATATCTGCCCCATTCACCTTACATCGCAACCCCGTGGCACACCACAGGATATGTGTAATTGGCGGTACGGTTAGGAGTCTGTCACAAAACCTTATGTATAAAAAGGCTGTCATCATCATGAAACGTTTGGAAAGCTGTGTTGACACTGTTATGGGGAAACTGTCCTCAGATACCAACGTGGACATATAACGACAGATCATCCAAGCATGCTTGTTGGTTAGTGAACGAAAATGGGGGTAAGTAGCTGACAGGCTCTTTTTAAGCCAATCCTTGTCTTCCATGACAGCTGTTATAGACATTCGGCTTCCCCCACAGACATTGACACATTCCCGTGGATCACTAAGTATGGTACGTTGCCCCTGATAAAGCATAAGACTCATTTCTTTTTCCATTCTATTTACTAATTTACCATCATTTCTTATTCCCCGCTAACTCTTCGGGTTTATCTTCTACGTGACTATCTGCGCTTTTCGGAACACGAATATTCCCCAAGCTCATTACCGACATCCTGGTCGGCCTATCAGTGTTTGTAATCCATGTAGTGGAATGTAAACCGCTATGTATATCTGACTGACCACATGAGAAACGTACCAGGAATCCTTGGGAAGGCACCATGAACCGTCTGCTGCTTACACGATGCGGTCTCGCTATCGTCTTTCTGTGAAATAACTTTGTCTCTCAGTAGATAGTGGTGGCACCAGCATGAAGGCAGCTGCAGATGTCCGGTCTACCGCTTTTCATAGCGTAATTGGTTGTGTAGTAAAGATTACTTCTAGTTCCTATAGCAAGAATACCATGTTACCTAGTAGGACTATCTAATAAGTCAGTGTAGAGCAGTGGTCTCCAAACTGTAGCCCTCCAGCTGTTGCAAAACTGCAACTCCCAGCATGCTGGGAGTTGCAGTTTTGCAACAGCTAGAGGGCCACAGTTTGGAGACCACTGCTCTACACTGACTTGTTAGATAGATATTAAATAGAGGTTGCAAAACTACAACTCCCAGCATGCCCAGACAGCCAATGGCTGTCCAGTCATGCCTGGAGTTGTAGTTTTGCAACAGCTGGAGGGCCACAGTTTGGAGACCACTGCTCTACACTGACTTGTTAGATAGATATTAAATAGATGTTGCAAAACTACAACTCCCAGCATGTCCAGACAGCCAAAATCTGGAGTCTGAGAGTTCGGAGACCACTGCTCTAGCGGGAGTAGTATTGGTAACTTTGGAGTGAATGGGGGAGAAATCAAAAAGCTACTGTAATGTCTGTTAATTCTGAGATATTATTCATATCTTTTTTTTTGCCTCATGTTTTCAAAGGTCTCTTGTGCTGCTTTGAAAATAGAAATATATATGTGAAAGTTAATTTTCGTGCCACTTTTGTTTGTTTTTTTGTGCCAAAATTGGCAATTTTGGAGCCCCCAAATTTTTTTTACCCAATCTTTTTTTGCTTGTTTTTTTGCCAAAATTGCTGAGTTTGGCGACAAATTTTGAGTCACTGAAAGTTCTGGCAGAAGCATCCCACTTAATATTCCATGCCATGATTACTAGTGCTCATACAAGCGATAACTGTATAAATAGATATGATATATATATATATATATATATATATATATATCTATCTATCTATCTATATATATATATATATATATATATATATATATACATACAGGGCTGGTGCAATGAATTTTGCCACCCTAAGCAAAAGCTAATTTTGCCACCCCCTTGACTCCTCCCATTTACGCCCTACCTTACTACTGGGGTGACACACTGTAACAAGCCTACACCTCATGTAATCTCCTTACTACTGGGGTGACACACTGTAACAAACCTCCACCTCATGTAGACTGCTGAGACACAATTACCTCCTAGCAGGCTATAACTACCCCTCCCCCTTACTACAATAAATACTTAAATAATAACTGACACAACAACAATTTAACTTTTCCGTGGGTGAGGATCGGCCACAGCTTTATTTATAAAATTACTTATATAAATAACAATTTAACTGTAACAAAGACACCGATTGGTTTCTTACCAACCCGAGAGGTGCTGCCACACCGTCCTGTGTGGAGGTCTACCCCGGGTTGACCCCGCTTTCACCGTCTTCTTACCGCCAAGCTGTGACTTACAATAAACAAAGATACAAAAAGGGAGGGAGGGAGGGGAAAACTCCGGGTCCTGGGCAGATTGAGGGGGGAAGGGAGGCACCACAGCTATAAATACCCAGGGGAGGGCCTCTGAAAGCCCGGGAAACTATTAAACCCCTGATTGGTGCACTCCTTCCCCCCCCCCACCCATGGGACATACCACTGTAGCCATTTGCAAGTTTTACAGGCGGGGGGAGGGGGCTAAAAACCTTGCCTGTATATTTCTTAACCTCTTACTGCTCACCAGTCAGGGGGCAAGCTAGTTATGCACAGCTTGCCCCTCCAATCTCCTTACTACTGGGGTGACACACTGTAACAAACCTCCTCCTCATGTAATCTCCTTACTACTGGGGTGACACACTGTAACAAACCTCCTCCTCATGTAATCTCCTTACTACTGGGGTGACACACTGTAACAAACCTCCACCTCATGGAATCTCCTTACTACTGGGGAGACACACTGTAACAAACCTCCACCTCATGGAATCTCCTTACTACTGGGGTGACACACTGTAACAGACCTCTACCTCATGGAATCTCCTTACTACTGGGGTGACACACTGTAACAAACCTCCTCCTCATGTAATCTCCTTACTACTGGGGTGACACACTGTAACAAACCTCCTCCTCATGTAATCTCCTTACTACTGGGGTGACACACTGTAACAAACCTCCACCTCATGTAATCTCCTTACTACTGGGCTGACACACTGTAACAAACCTCCTCCTCATATAATCACCTTACTACTACAAGGTTGACAGTTTTGGGGCTGTCAGGACCTGGAGAAATACCTTTCTTGCGAAGGGCAGAATGGCGCCCCATCAAGAGAGTGCTCTAGGCAGCTGCCTATTTTGCCAATAGGTGGAGCCAGCCCTATATATATATATATATATATATATATATATATATATATATACATATCTCATTAAAATTTTCCAATAATCATTTATTTTAGAAAAATTGATTAAATGAAATCTTTTTCCCACAAAACAATAAAAAAAAAAAAAAACTACAACCATCTCTGGGATTTCTACACTAGCAAAGAACTGATGTAAAATGTTTTATGTAAAATGGACTCTCACTCCTCTGAAAATATCATGTAATGCATGAAATGTACATAACCACGCCCACTTTTGAAAAACTGGTGTGAATAGTGTAAACCTTGGATCATTCTCATAACACTTTGAATATCTGACGGAAACTTTTTTGCGCTAAAATTTTGTAGGCGAATTGCAACATTTTTGATAAATCAATTTATCAAATTGTTATCAAATATTTAGGTTACAAATATACTGTGAGTCTATGGTGGATTTTACCCACAAACTTCCATAGGAAAATAAGAAATCTGCAATAAATCCGCAGTGTTTGCTGCAGATTCAGAGCAGAAACTGCAAATGTGGATTTTTTTTTAAATCGCATAATATTCAAAATCTGAAATTTATCCGTACCAGATTTTGCCTGATGCGGTGTGGATTTGCAGATGCAGATTTTCAAATCAAAGGGGGATAGCAATTTCATGTACCCCATAGGCCAGACGAATTTGACGCTGCTGGGAGCCAACCTGCAGTGTTTTATTAAAGGGGTACTCCACTGAAAAACATTTTTTTACATATCAACTGGTGCCAGAAAGTTAAACAGATTTGAATTTCTACTGAGGAAAGGTCATTATTAAAGAACCCTGAAACGCGTCTAGAGGAGAGAAAAACTATCGCATGATTACCGCAATCCAATAACCGCAGCTTCATCATTTTAAAAGCTATACTTTGGTGCTATCCCTTTAAGCTCTGCAAACCCTGCAAATCCAGCATTCCACCTTGCCGAACTTTACTTACCTGGCTGACGTCAGAAGCCGAGGGGCTCTCCACGAGGCTGCCTCCATCTCCGCAGCAGGTCCATCCATCTCCGAGACAAGCGACTACCCATAGGCCTGTGGCAACCGGGCCAGTCGCTGCAGCGCATACCAGCGCTGTAACACAGCCTCTACGGTATATACCATCTGCCTCCCGGACGTCCAGCTATACGGCTTTACACCCCAAACCATCCTTATCTGCAGGAGCTGGTAACTATAAATGGTGTCCTTTACCATAATCTGAACTGCACATCACATATGGACACGGACTGCAATATATATAGTATGAGAAGCGAACTATGCCGGTGCATTAAATGTCGGACTAGCGGAAGATCACATTATGTAGCGGTTTATTAAGATTTTATTGCTTTAATTATTCTGTATATTTTATATCACCTCCCGACAAGGGCCCTGTTATTAATGATACTTATCTTGCAAAATTATTTATAATACATTTTTCTCATCTTTAAACTGAAGCACAGTTCTATTTAATATTAATCATTGTCACGCCGAGCGCTCCGGGTCCCGCTGCCTCCCCGGAGCGCTCACGGCGTTCCTCTGTCTGCAGCGCTCCGGTCGGAATTGCTGACCGCGAGCTCTGCTCTCTGGTCCCCGGAGGGGACGCGATCCGAGGCACGGCTCATGTCCGCCCTCGGATCGCGCCCCGTCTCACTCACCTCTCGCCCCCGTCTGCTTCCTCCCCGCGCGCGGCCCCGCTCCCTAGGGCGCGCGCGCCGACTTGCTTAAATTTAAAGGGCCAGTGCACCACTAATTGGTGCCTGGCCCAATCACTTCCTATCACTACCTAACCTATAAAAACCCACTTCCCCTTCCTCTCCTTGCCGGATCTTGTTCCCTTGTTCCCTGTAAAAGCGTTATAGTGTGTCCCAAGCCTGTGTACCTTGACCTTCTGCTGTTGCCCCTGACTACGAACCTCGCTGTCTGCCCTGACCTTCTGCTACGCCTGACCTTGCCTCTGTCTAGTCCTTGTGTACCGCGCCAGTCTCAGCTGCCAGAGAGGTCGAGTCGCTACTGGGGAACACGACCTGGTAGTTACTGCCGCAGCAAGTCCATCCTTCTTTGCGGCGGGCTCTGGTGAACACCAGTAACTGCTTAGAACCGATTCCCCAGTACGGCCAGCGTCATCGCCTCTCTGGTACAGAGGATCCACTTCCAGTGTCTTCACCAGCTGCTAGTCCGGACCCTGACAATCATGCACCATTTTATGGTATTAGTCAAGAGGCTTATGGTATCTTTTTTCTTATAGTCATTTACAAATCTGTTTAACTTTCTGGCACCAATTAATTTAGAAAAAAAAAATGTTTTCCAGTGGAGTACCCCTTTAAGGGCACGTTCATACTCCGTTAATCGTATCCTGCAGTAAATGTATACTGACGTATATTGTTAACAGGAGCAGTGGACCCCATTCACTTCTATGGCCGAATGGAGTCCCCTAGTGACTCCTTTCGGACATATGCCCTAGTTCATAAGAGCTACAGCCCCCGTCATAAGTATGTACTGTACGAAATCTACTGCTCATTGATTTCAATGGGATTCCGCAGTCCCATTCAGACAGCAGAATTTTCAGTGGTGAGCATACCGCCACAGAAATTCCGTAGTCTGCTAAATATTTTGTGAGTTCTGTGGTGGAATCCCATTGAAGTCAATGAGGCTTGAATTTCGGTGGTATTCTGTGTTCTGAGAACACAGAAATTCTGTGCAAATTCCGGCAGATTTCCAGTTGTATGCCGCACTTCTGTTCAACAAGCTTTGCTGAACAGAATTTGTGTGGAATTATGGAAATTTTGCCGCGTGAACATAGCTGGACTCATGAAAATACCACTCAATGCAGGCTTAAAGGGGTATTCCACTGGCCACGTGTTTTAGTGATGTGGGGCTCGACCACACCCCCTCGTGATGTCACGACCATGCCCCTCAATGCAAGTCTATGGAAGGGGGCGTGACTACCGTCACGCCCCCTTCCATAGAATTGCATTGAGGGGCGTGACCGTGACATCACGAGGGCATTGTCGACCCCCTGCAGCGTGAAAACAGTGATCAGTGTTATCTGTGATCTTCTGCTCTGGTCTGCTCGATCTCAGACCAGAGCAGAAGACCCCTGGAGACGGAAGAAGGCAGGTGAGGGGACCTCCGTCCACCATTATGGATGATCGGATCCCCACAGCAGCGCTGCGGATGATCCGATCATCCATGCAAAGTACCGCACTGCCGCAGATGCCGTGATTTTTATTGATCACGCCCCCATCACAAGGGGCATGGTCGACCACTGCAGCGCGAAAACCAGCATTCGGAACATTTAGTTCCCAACTCTGGCCAGTGGAATACCCCTTTAATAGGTAGGATATCTTTGCTGCAAGCCTTGTTCACACGTTTCTCACTGTTTTGTATCTACAGCTCCTTTGCAAAATGATATGTTACTATGGTAACAGACTACAGACGCAATGCAGTCTGATCCTGCTTCCAACTTTTTTGTTTTGCATTTCTGTCCCCTGCTTATTGCTAATGTGGTGTCCCGGTACCGTATTGCATACCGTACCTAGTGTGGTGGTCCCCAAAGTCAGAGTAACTACGCTCAGGTAGGGTCCCCCAGGTGGCACAGCCCCTAGTCGCCTCTCCTCTCCTCTAATTCTACAGTCTTAAAATATGTCCAAATTTATTAATAATGTATATTTAATATAATGTATAGTACTTACCTTGTTTAGCGTCGCAGGACCTTCGGTCATGTTAATATCCTCTATGGTATGTTGGAGGACCTTTGGAGGTCCTTGGGTCACGTGTTACCCATAATCCTTTGTAATGGTGATTGACACAAATATTGAACCAATTAGCACTAGTCCAGCCCCTGCTCATATAAGGGAGCTGTAGCCAATTATCGCTCTCTTGGGTTGTTGCTCTCGTGGATGCCGGACAAGCAGGACGGTTCTGCGCAACTTGCAAAGACACGCTAGGCCTGAAAACCTATCGGCCTCAGCGGAACTTAAACCGTGAGTAATAAACTACCCCCGCTAAAGCTAGCGTGACTACTGGACTGCAACTAAATCCCCTAAATCCAGTGGAACAGCGCATATTATCCAAAAGACTCTAAACTGCTAAAGTCCCAACCTTTGTCAATCTCCAAAGAAAGCTTGCATGTATAGCAACTGTTCCGGTTATGAAGCTTGCATAAAATCTTCAGTAAAAGTTACAACTGTTTCAGCAAACTCTCCAGTTGTGGACATTCCATTATTATCTACCTCCCTATCGCTCTTGGGAAGGGTGGCGGTAGGACAAGCATTACTGAGGAGCCCTCACCCTGGTGTCATGAATAGCAAGGGTTAACCAGCACCCTTTAGTCACTGCACAGCTACACTCCCCATACCCTACTCCCCCAGGCTATCACTCTAACCTCCCTTATGTATGTTAAAAAGAAGTCGAGGAACAGTATTATACATAGAAGATCCATATGAAGTGTCCTGAAGTTTGTTAAAGCAATTATGAGAGTTGTTTTTCGCAAATTGCTCTCTAATCATTAAAAAAATATTCTCATTCTTGCTCACAGACAATTTGTACTCTCTCACTCATAAATTTCCGCCAACCCAAATAGGCACGTTAGAATGAAAGAGATTAGATAGGACTTTGAGTAACAGAAGTTCCTCATCTTCACCATATAATTATGACTTATGAGATATCCGAGCTCTGCCAATATAAACGCTGCTGCCTGGATAGCGGACATTTTAGTAGCACGTCGATAACGGCTTCAACAAACTTCAAAGCGTCGCATTCCTACAGACCTAGTTATGTGAGTTATCTTCACCAGTGTTTGGACTTGCTTGGAAGAGAAGAGGCTTGATGTGAATATATTGCCTATAAGTGGCCTATATCTGAAATGTATGCATATCCCGACCCCGAATGAGATAGAGAAGAATCTACTGGTACAGGAAGAAAAAAGCTTAGAAAAGTAATTAAAGGGGTGCTCCGGTGGAAAACTTTTTTTTTTTTTTTTTTTTTAAATCAACCGGTGCCAGAAAGTTAAACAGATTTGTAAATTACTTCTAATAAAAAATCTAAATCCTTCCAGTACTTATCAGCTGCTGTATGCTCTAGAGGAAGTTCTTTTCTTTTTGGATTTCTTTACTGTCACGACCACAGTGCTCTCTGCTGACACCTCTGTCAATTTTAGGAAATGTCCAGAGCAGCATATGTTTGCTATCAGAATTTTTCCTGCTCTGGACAGTCCCAGACATGGACAGAGGTGTCAGCAGAAAGCACTGTGGTTGTATCAGAAATCAAAAAAGAAAATAATTTCCTCTGTAGTATACAGCTGCTAATAAGTACTGGAAACATTAAGATTTTTGTAATAGAAGTAATTTACAAATCTGTTTAACATTCTGGCATCAGTTGATTTAAAAACAAAAAAGTTTCCCACCATGTCGTACATTTCCGCTCTGCCATGACCGTGGGCACCAGACCGTTGCTCACATCATGCACGGCAGGTCCCAGCTGCTATCAGCAGCCAGGGACCCACTGGTAATGGCGGACATCTGCGATCAGGCGGATGTCTGCCATTAACCCCTCAGGAGCCATGATCAACACAGATCATGGCCTCTGCGGCAGTGCGGTACTCTAAATGGATGATCGGATCACCTGCAGTGCTGCTGTGGGGATCCGATCATCCATAATGGTGGCCTCCGCTCTGGTGTGAGATCGAGCAGACCAGAGCAGAAGATCACCAATAACACTGATCAGTGCTATGCCCTATGTACCCTATGGGGACTATTAAAGTGTAAAAAAAAAAAGTAAAAAAAAAAAATGTTAAAATATTTGAAAAATTCCCTTCCCGCAATAAAAATGTAAATCATCCCTTTTTTCCATTTTACCCCCAAAATGTGTAAAAAAAATATTAATAATCATATTTGGTATATATTTGGTATATTGTTCATTATCCTGTACTGTGAACGGCGTAAACGTAAAAAAGTCCAAAATAGCTGGACACATTTTAATCCAAAAAAAATTATTAAAAATTGATAGAAAGTAAAACCTAAGCAAAAGTGGTACCGATAAAAGCTACAGATCATGTTGCAAAAAATTTGCCCTCATTCCACCCCGTATACGGAAAAATTATAAAGTAATAGGTGGTCAAAATAGGGCAATTTCAAACGTGCTAATTTTGTTAAAATAGTATGAGATTTTTTTAAGTGGTACAATTATAAAGAGGCATATAACATGGGTATCATTTTAATCATATTGACCCACAGAATAAAGAACACATGTCATTTTTACCATAAAATGTACAGCGTGAAAATAAAACCTTCCAAAATTTGCTAAATTGCAGTTTTCTTTTCAATTTTCCCACATAAATAATATTTATTTGGTTGCTCTGTACATTTTATGGTAAAATAAGTGATATCATTACAAAGTAAAATTGGTGACGCAAAAAAAAAGCCCTGATAGGGTCTATGGATGGAAATATAAAAGAGTTATGATTTTTATATGTTTAAAAAAAAAAACTAAAATCTTGCAGTTTTCATTCTGACCACTAATAAGTGCATGATAGATGAACAGAATAGATAGTGTTTGTGGCAATTTAACAGGCTTTTACATTCTTGGTCAGGTTGTTAAAATGTCAAATTTGTGATGCCAGCAATAGGGTTCGACTGAATAGACTGAAGTATATGATGAGGATTGTAGTGTCACACGGCTGGAATGGTGCAATCCTTTATCAAAATGTAGATTCCCACAAACCACTACTTCAGATGAGCTGACTTCCATACACAAGGCCCTGGGAAATAACACCTCTAAAGCCACTGTTTATGGACAACTTGAATTTTACTTCAGGTTTAAGTTCAACACAAAAAAAAAACCACTTTGAAATACTTTGGATTTGGTGATACAGTTCTTTAGATATACTTTTTAGTACAGGAGAAAAGGGTCAATTGTTTGGTTGTGCTGTTCTACTGAGATTTCAAGTTTTTTATTCCTTGTTGCAGGATTTAGACTTGGCTTGTGAACACTGCGCTAGCTTTAAAGGGATACTCTACTGGAAAAACTATTTTTTTAATCAACTGGTGCCAGAAAATTTTTACAGATTTGTAAATTACTTCTATTTAAAAAACCTTAATCCTTCCAGTACTTATCAGCTGCTTCATACTTCAGAGGAAGTTCTTTTCTTTTTGAATTTCCTTTTGTGTCTGACCACATTGCCCTCTGCTGACACCTCTGTACATGTCAGGAATTATCCAGAGCAGGACCAAATCCCCATAACAAACCTCTCCTGCTCTGGACAGTTCCTGACATGGACAGAGGTGTCAGCAGAGAGCACAGTGGTCAGACAGATAGGACATTCAAAAAGAAAAGAACTTTCTGTGGAGTATACATAAGCTGATAAGTACTGGAAGGATCAAGGTTTTTTTAATAGAAGTAATTTACAAATCTGTTTAACTTTCTTGCACCATTTAATTAAAAAAAAAAATTTCAATGTCAAAAAAGTCAAATGTAACTTAGCAAGCTTCTATAGAGTCTGATGCAACAAAAGGGACCTATGAGTGGAGGGTAAATCCAATATTATTAACATTTGACCGCTAAGCGGTCACTGAGACCCTAAATTTCCCACCCAATATAAAACTTAACGTTTAATGAGCCAAGATTAAAATAACCTCACACATATTGATCCATAATGCATTGATTGGCATGACACTGCATGCTATAGAAGTGAATTGAAAAAATAGACTGTGGCTGCAGTCCACAGTCTATAGTGTGAGACAATTAAAAATCTAACACATTGCCCGCCCGCCCGACGTTTCGCCACAGGCTGTGGCTTTATCAAGGGCTAAGAGGCAAATGGCGTGCAAACAAGCCTTGCAGGGGTTTAAATAACCTCCTGTCTCTAACGTCATTAGAACATGTCACTTCCTGTATTAACATGACATCTCATTGGTTACAATCACATGCAAACTAATGATTGACCGCTTCCTGGCCAATAGAATTTGGACCAGGATGCATCTTGCTATATTCGTTTGATTGACAGCATCCTTGACCAACCAGCTGAGACCAATCAAGCTTCTGAACTCCTCATTGGTGCCGGAAGCTGTACACGTATGTGCGCCAACGGTCCTGCGCTAACTGATAGCTTCCCGAACCTCCGATATGAACGCATGCGCAGTACGGATGCGCAGAAGAACGTGCGCGAGTACTTAGTCATATACAGCCACTGCTGGGAGGCTGCGCGACAGACATATGCGCCGGTACTTAGCCGATTTGGCATGTGATTCACACATGGCTGTTGTGATAGAGCTGTAATACACAATATAACCACTCATGTGAACAACGACTGCATAGCAAGTAATAACTAATTCGAGAACACTAATTAGGTTACTATCTGGTAATATAGGGCGACCAACCTAGCAACGTAGGTATAGTATCAAGTAAAAATATATTATTCATAATACCGCTGAATTAGTGTAATCGATAGTAAAAAAGGGGGGAGCAAATACTAATCTGTTCTACATAGATATAGTCATAATTAATATCATCAACGGAAGTAATTCATAAATAGGATTAATAAAGGCTTATAGCGGCTCTTCTATATAGTACCAATTGTAATAAGTGATTCCTGTCCTACAAGAAGGCTGCATAGGTGAAGCCTTCATTCAGTCCATTTGGGCTTTGGGATTTTAATCTCCAAATCCATCGGGCTTCTTCTTGAAGCAGTCTGGTGTTAAGATTGCCACGTCTCGGACCCAGTTTGCACTGGGTAATGCCACAGAAACGTAATTTGAATTACGTTTCTGTGGCATTACCCAGTGCAAACTGGGTCCGAGACGTGGCAATCTTAACACCAGACTGCTTCAAGAAGAAGCCCGATGGATTTGGAGATTAAAATCCCAAAGCCCAAATGGACTGAATGAAGGCTTCACCTATGCAGCCTTCTTGTAGGACAGGAATCACTTATTACAATTGGTACTATATAGAAGAGCCGCTATAAGCCTTTATTAATCCTATTTATGAATTACTTCCGTTGATGATATTAATTATGACTATATCTATGTAGAACAGATTAGTATTTGCTCCCCCCTTTTTTACTATCGATTACACTAATTCAGCGGTATTATGAATAATATATTTTTACTTGATACTATACCTACGTTGCTAGGTTGGTCGCCCTATATTACCAGATAGTAACCTAATTAGTGTTCTCGAATTAGTTATTACTTGCTATGCAGTCGTTGTTCACATGAGTGGTTATATTGTGTATTACAGCTCTATCACAACAGCCATGTGTGAATCACATGCCAAATCGGCTAAGTACCGGCGCATATGTCTGTCGCGCAGCCTCCCAGCAGTGGCTGTATATGACTAAGTACTCGCGCACGTTCTTCTGCGCATCCGTACTGCGCATGCGTTCATATCGGAGGTTCGGGAAGCTATCAGTTAGCGCAGGACCGTTGGCGCACATACGTGTACAGCTTCCGGCACCAATGAGGAGTTCAGAAGCTTGATTGGTCTCAGCTGGTTGGTCAAGGATGCTGTCAATCAAACGAATATAGCAAGATGCATCCTGGTCCAAATTCTATTGGCCAGGAAGCGGTCAATCATTAGTTTGCATGTGATTGTAACCAATGAGATGTCATGTTAATACAGGAAGTGACATGTTCTAATGACGTTAGAGACAGGAGGTTATTTAAACCCCTGCAAGGCTTGTTTGCACGCCATTTGCCTCTTAGCCCTTGATAAAGCCACAGCCTGTGGCGAAACGTCGGGCGGGCGGGCAATGTGTTAGATTTTTAATTGTCTCACACTATAGACTGTGGACTGCAGCCACAGTCTATTTTTTCAATTCACTTCTATAGCATGCAGTGTCATGCCAATCAATGCATTATGGATCAATATGTGTGAGGTTATTTTAATCTTGGCTCATTAAACGTTAAGTTTTATATTGGGTGGGAAATTTAGGGTCTCAGTGACCGCTTAGCGGTCAAATGTTAATAATCTATAGAGTCTGCACACAGGTGATTTGTGGTAAACTGTCCCTTCCCTTTCTTACACTTCCTTAAAGGGTACCTCTCATCAAATAAACTTTTGATATATTTTAGATGAATGAATGTTGAATAACTTTCCAATAGCATGTTAATGAAAAATATGCTTCTTTCTATTGTATTTTTCCTGATCAGTCCTGTCAGCAAGCATTTCTGACTCATGCTGGAGTCCTAAACACTCAGAGCTGCCAGCCTGCTTTGTTCACAGCCAAACAGGCTGTGAACAAAGCAGGCTGGCAGCTCTGAGTGTTCTCCTTTGTGAACAAAGCAGACTGGCAGCTCGTAGTGTTTAGGACTCCAGCATGAGTCTGAAATGCTTGCTGCCAGGACTGGTAGGGAGACCCCTAGTGGTCATTTCTTCAAAGTGGAAAATTAAATAGAAAGAAGCATATTTTTTAATAACATGCAATTGTAAAGTTATTCTGCATACATTAATCTATAATATATCAAAAGTTTTTTTGATGAGAGGTACCCTTTAAGTTATCTATGACCCGACTTTCTTCAGCACATACAGAAAGGAAATCCCCGGACATTAGTCAGTCGCTGACTATCCCAGGTCCTCAGGAATAACACACCTAGTCTTTCTTTTGCAATAAGAATAAGATGTGCTGGAACAGTGATAAAATGCTAAAGATGTGGCAAAGTCCCTACGAAGGTGAGAGAGCTGCAGGACATGTGCTTTCTCCTTTCTGGCCGGGGCCAGACTCTTTGAATGTGTGCTCTTTGGATTCTCCCCACATCCGTGGGATTGTGGAATAGACAGGACAGACCTTATCAACAAGGTGCATGCAGAGAATATTTATTGAAACACAGAAAAATACATTTGTAATGTAATAAACCATAGAGATATAGGCTTCAGCCTCTAGAAATAGACTTTAGACAGAGGGCAAACCTTTGTGACTACATCCACCCGAACAGTGTTTAGAGTACCAAGAGTAGACTCTGCTCTAGGACACCACACTGACACTTTCTGTTCTGTAGAGCAAACTTCTCAGTAGTCTCCTCCTTATACTCCTGGCAGGATTACAGTAAAAAAAAAATGACTCCAGTACATAGATAATATAGGATCAAGCCATTCACTGTAGTTACCGTATTTTTCGTCCTATAGGGCGCACCGGCGTATAAGACGCACCCTATTTTTAGGTGCAAAATCTAAAAAATTTAAGATTTTGAACCCAATAGTGGTCTTCAACCTGCGGACCTCCAGATGTTGCAAAACTACAACTCCCAGCATGCCCGGACAGCCGTTGGCTGTCCGGGCATGCTGGGAGTTGTAGTTTTACAACATCTGGAGGTCCGCAGATTGAAGACCACTGCATAGGAGGTAATACTCACGTGTCCCCTCCGCTCCGGACCCGTCACCACTGCCCTGGATGTCGCTCCATCGCTGTCGCCGTGTCCCCGTCGCTCCGGAACGTGTCTGCTGCCGGGTGTCCTCGCTTTCCATCGCCGTCATCACGTCGTCACGTCGATGACGAGGAAGGAGAGCGCCGGCCATACAGGGGATCCCTGAACGGAGAAGACACCGAGTAGGCAGGTAAGGTCCCTCCCGGTGTCCTGTAAGCACTAACCCGGCTATTCAGTCGGGCTGTTCGGGACCGCCGCGGTGAAATCGTGGTGGTCCCGAACAGCCCGACTGAACAGCCGGGTTAGTGTCACTTTCCCCTCAGACGCGGCGGTCAGCTTTGATCGCCGCATCTGAAGGGTTAATACAGGGCATCACCGCGATCAGTGATGTCTTGTATTAGCCGCGGGTCCCGGCCGTTGATGGCCGCAGGGACCGCCGCGATAGGGGTGTATTCGCCGTATAAGACGCACCGACTTTTCCCCCCAGTTTTGGGGAAGAAAAAGTGCGTCTTATACGGCAAAAAATACGGTAAATGTCACTGCTCCCCTCCTCCCCCTCCCTGCACAACAATGTCTGCACTGGTCACAGATCATGCAAAGTAACTCTTCCATCAGTCCCCTACATTCTATTTTTCCACTGTCTGTGTAGCTGCTGTAAAGCAAAAATACCTAAAAAATATCTTTAACATAAAAAAATCAAGAATTTTCTGATGAAACATGCCCTTTAAATTGGTATTATTTTTAGTAATCAGTATAACCAATTCCTAACTATCTTTTTTTAATTATATTTTATTGAATTTTATATAACAATTTTTTTCTTCATACATTTGAAAGTAAGAGAACTTTTTAATTGACAATGATTAATCCTGAACACAAAAGAAGAAACAAAAAAGAAACATAACTATACGTTTATTATGAGGCCTACAAAATGTTGGTGTTCATACAAACTCAATTTAGTGGGGTGCAGTGTCTCTGTATCTTCCTATGCCAGAGATGGCGCGGTCTGGAAGTCATTATCATAACGCATTTTAAATCATTCACAAGCTGCTACCAGAGTCTTTGTACTTCAGTTGTTTCATATGTTGTAAGATGAAAGACGACTAAATGAAAGACATGTACAAGTTAATGAAAGGTCCCTACACTAGTTATACGCTAGATATACATACAGAAGAGCTTTCTAACAGAGAGAAGGTAATTGTCATTTTGATTTACATTATTGCAGTTTGTTTAAAAAATAAAAAAAAAGTCTAAAGACATTGAAGGTAAAAAAAAAAAAAAAAAATAGAAAAAAAAGCCTGAAACTATTATATATTTTGTAGTTTAAGTTTCTCAACGTAGGTCAGATCTTATTGTCAAGATTTATTAATAATTTACATTTATGTATGGAGTAGATAACAATTTTCAAATCAACTGGTGCCAGAAAGTTATACAGATTTGTAAATTACTTCAATTTAAAAATCTTAATCCTTCCAGTACTTTTCAGCTGCTGTATGCTACAGAGGAAGTTGTGTAGTTCTTTCCAGTCTGACCACAGTGCTCTCTGCTGACACCTCTGTCCGTGTAAGGAACTGGAGCAGGAGAGGTTTACTATGGGGATTTGCTCCTACTCTGGACAGTTCCTGACAATTCTGTGAGGAACCGATTTACAGTCCTTGAGTTGCAGGATGGTCTGGATACAACCAAGGGAAATACATCCCCAGGATCAGATGGGCTCCCATTCCAAATTTACAGAAACTTTGCTTCATTTTTCCTTCCAAGATTGTCAGAGATTCTTGAAGAATCCTGGATGGGGGACACTTCCTAAGTCAATGAGGAAGGCAAGCATCATTCTGGTTAAAAAACAAGGTAAGGACCCCACAGAAGTAGGCTCATACAGTCTGATATCCTTGTTAAATACAGATATCAAATTGATAGCGACGGTGTTGGTTAGAAGATTATACCAAATGATAGAGCAAATTGTAGGCCAGGAACAAGGAGGGTTCATGCTGGGCCACACAGAGCACAGTAACATTCAACATGTTCATGAATCAATGCAATACAAGGGTGATGGTCCCCGCTCTATCCTGTCGCTTGATGCCTCCAAAGCATTCAACAGGGTAGAGTGGGGTTACCCATGGAAAGAGTTGGAATGTTTTGGAATTGACCCGAGATTTATGAGATATGTACAACTATTATATTACCGTATGTACTCGAGTATAAGCCGAGTTTTTCAGCACGATTTTTCGTGCTGAAAACGCCCCCCCCCCCCTCGGCTTATACTCGAGTGAACTCTCCGCCTGTCAATCCCTTCATTAGTGGTCTTCAACCTGCAGACCTCCAGATGTTTCAACACTACAAATCCCAGCATGCCCGGACAGCCATCGGCTGTCCTGGCATGCTGGGTGTTGTAGTTTTGAAACCTCTGGAGGTCCGCAGGTTGTAGACCACTGTGGCCTTCGTCATCATCCAGCCCCCCCCCCCCCCCTTTTGTTTTGTACTCACCTCCCCTCGGCGGGAAGTTAGGGTGAGCTGGTCCGGGCCATCGATGCTGCAGGGACCGTCCGGTGGGGAGGGTAAGTCGTTGCGGGCTGTCCATTTTCACCAGGGGGTCCTCTTCTCCGCGCTTCGGCCCGGCCCCGGACTAGTGACGTTGCCTTGACGACGACGCACAGGGATGTTCATGCGCAACGTCCATGTGCGTCGACGTCAAGGCAACGTCACTATTCCGGGGCCGGGCCCGAAGCGCGGAGAAGAGGGCCCCCCGGTGAAGATGGACAGCCCGCAACGACTTACCCTCCCCCCGGACGGTCCCTGCAGCATAGATGGCCCGGACCAGCTCACCCTAACTTCCTGCCGAGGGGAGGTGAGTACAAAACAAAAAGGGGGGGGGGGGCTGGATGATGATGAAGGCCGCAGTGGTCTTCAACCTGCGGACCTCCAGAGGTTTCAAAACTACAACTCCCAGCATGCCCGGACAGCCATCGGCTGTCCGGGCATGCTGGGAGTTGTAGTTTTGCAACCTTTGGAGGTCCGCAGGTTGAAAACCACTGATGAAGGGATTGACAGGCGGTGATGATGAAGGGCGGGGGGGGGGGGGGGTGAATGATGACAGGGTCTGGATGATTACATGGGGGGATGATGTATTTCCCACCCTAGGCTTATAGTCGAGTCAATAACGTTTCCTGGGTTTTTGGGGTGAAATTAGGGGGCTCGGCTTATATTCGGGTCGGCTTATACTCGAGTGTATACGGTATCAGCCTGAGTCCAGCATTTTAATTAATGGCTTCCTCACTGAATATTTCAGCTTGAGTAGGTAAACTAGGCAAGGGTGCCTACTATCACCTTTATTTTTTGCATTATATATTGAGCCTATGGCAATCTGGATGTGGGGAAGCAGAAATTTTGAGGGTTTTGGACTTAAAGTGTACCTGTCATCAAACCATATTTTGGAAACTAACTCAGATTATATTCCCTAACTACTCCTAACACCCCTTTTGCCCTTAAAAAAAATTCCGAGCTTTATAAAGCTGTGTATCATACCTTTCCCCTTGCTCACATTGTGTGAGCTCCCGGCAGGAGAAAGTGGGCGTTCCCCAGCAGGTGCAACATCACTGAAGCCTGCGAGAGCTGTGCCTCCCCATGCCCCACATGCACTTCCTGAGTTTGGACTTCTGCAAGTCTGGGAGGAGACCAAACTAACTGTTTGACTTGCGGCAGGAAACAGAGCCACCTAGTGGCCATTTTTTCAATCCCATTAAAAACATATAAAGGTTGAGAATTTCAACAGCAAGTACATAGCAAAGTGTCTTATAATTACATAAGTAACAATATTTTAAAAGTTTAGTTTGGTGACAGGTAATCTTTAAAGGGGGGGGGGGGGGGGGGGTAAACAAAATTCTGCTATATGCAGAATTGTTGTTTGTAGCTCAACCCCAGCTGAAAATCTCTCTAGTAATAAATATGTTTGAAGATTTTGGACAAATCTCAGGGCTCGAAATAAATTGTGATAAATCTTTGTTACTTCCCCTGGATGAGGAATTGGAATCACCAGTAGGTAAATTAAAGGAACTAAAGAAATCCGAAATCCGAAACTTTTACATATTTGGGGAAAAAGATTTCGGTAGGAAAGGAGAGTTTTATGAAAGAAAATATAAACCCGTTTATAGCTAAACTATCTCAAAGGATAAAGGTCTGGAATAAATTTCCATTTATAATGTGAGAAAACGGCTATAATAAAAAATGGTAATTTTGCCACAAATTGTATTCCTCTCTAATGCCTCTACAATCTGGATAACTAATCCTTGGTACAAAAAATGTTTAGTTGGGTAGGCTCTATGGGGAAGGAAGAGGGATAGGTTGAAGTATACCTATTTTACCCCGATATGGGAAAAAGGAGGAATTTCTCTTCCAAACTTGAGGATATATTACATTGCCTGTCAATTGCTTAGAATAATAAATTGGAAGGACTCTGCAGCTCTTAGGAACGTGGTGAGAAGTAGTGGTTTGGAGAATATATTTGAAGTGCTAGAAGTGGGCACCTTGGGACATGTGGATGGAGGAGTGGGCATCTTATACACTAAACTTGGTAAACCTGGAATCTGTTGAAAAAGAAACTAAATGTAAATAATAAGAATTGTACACCACTATGGGGGAACTGGAACCTTGGTGAATTTATTACATGTGACTATCGTTTTTGGAAGGAAAATGGGGTAACTAAGGGCAGTTGTTTGAGGAGGGGGAAATCTAGAGTTTGCAAATACTTAAAGAGATATATGGATTAAGGGACCGTGAGAAGTTTTATTATTTGCAAATTACCGTATTTTTCGTCCTATAGGACGCACCAGCGTATAAGACGCACCCAATTTTTAGGGGCAAAATCTAAAAAAATAAAGATTTTTAACCCAATAGTGGTCTTCAACCTGCGGACCTCCAGATGTTGCAAAACTACAACTCCCAGCATGCCCGGACAGCCGTTGGCTGTCCGGGCATGCTGGAAGTTGTAGTTTTGCAACATCGGGAGGTCCGCAGATTGAAGACCACTGCATAGGAGGTAATACTCACGTGTCCCCGCCGCTCCGGACCCGTCACTGCTGCCCTGGATGTCGCTCCATCGCTGTCGCCGTGTCCCCGTCGCTCCGGAACGTCTCTGCTGCCGGCCGGGTATCCTCGCTCTCCGTCGCCGCCATCACGTCATTACGCACGCCGACGCACGTACGCGATGACGAGGAAGGAGAGCGCCGGCATACAGGGGATCCCTGAATGGACAAGACAACGTGATGACGAGGAAGGAGAGCGCCGGCCATACAGGGGATCCCTGAATGGAGAAGACACCGAGGAGGCAGGTAAGGTCCCTCCTGGTGTCCTGTAAGCACTAACCCGGCTATTCAGTCGGGCTGTTCGGGACCGCCGCGGTGAGCTCGCGGCGGTCCCGAACAGCCCGACTGAACAGCTGGGTTAGTGTCACTTTCCCCTCAGATGCGGCGGTCAGATTTGATCGCCGCATCTGAAGGGTTAATACAGGGCATCACCGCGATCGGTGATGTCCTGTATTAGCCGCGGGTCCCGGCCGTTGATGGCCGCAGGGACCGCCGCGATAGGGGTGTATTCGCCGTATAAGACGCACCGACTTTTTCCCCCCAGTTTTGGGGAAGAAAAAGTGCGACTTATACGGCGAAAAATACGGTAATCACATGGTAGCCAGCACAAAGGATAAGAATGTGTTTATTGTCAATAAGAATGGTGGGGCAAGCTGTGCATAACTAGCTTGCCCCCTGACTGGTGAGCAGTAAGGGGTTAAGAAATATACAGGCAATGTTTTAGCCCCCTCCCCCACCTGTAAAACTTGCCAGTGGCTATAGTGGTATGTCCCATGGGTGGGGGGAAGGAGTGCACCAATCAGGGGTTCAATAGTTTCCCGGGCTTTCAGAGGCCCTCCCCTGGGTATTTATAGCTGTGGTGCCTCCCTTCCCCCCTCAATCTGCCCAGGACCCGGAGTTTTGTCTGCTGGTTGGTATGTTACTGCCCCTTATTTATGGCCCGGATGGAGCAGGAGGGTGAGGACTGGCATGCTCGCTTGTGGCTGAGCTGGCCTCCCCTCCTGTTGCGCCGGTGTTGGGTTCGGGAGGCTGGCGGACCTCTCCTCAGTCCCGCTCTCCTTTCCCCTGTAGTCCCTGTGCGGCCTGTCCCACCCGCTCCTTTTGCCCTCTTCCCTGCCCCGAGCCCTCTCCCCTGCCTGTACCTTGATCCCTCTCCCCAGGCATGCTCCTTATGAGCATGCTCTGGTTTCCTTCTTGTCCCCTTCCCCTGTTGTCCCCTCCGTCTCTGGAGGGGGCGGCCCCTGGGTGACTGCTGCTGGCTTAACCCCCCCTTTTTCCTGCGTAAATGGACGTTTATTAACGTCCATTTGCGCGTCCCCAGCTGTAATGCGCGCTCCTAAGGCGAGCGCGCATCATAGCCGTGAGTCCCAGTTGCTATTAGCAACCAGGACTCATGCTATGCCGGACATCGCCGATCGGGCAGATGTCCGGCATTGCATCTTTAGACGGGGCGATCAAGGTTGATCGCCGCGTCTGAAAGTGACATTGCATGCATCCCGGCTGCTCAGTCGGGCTGATCGGGACCATCGCGATAAAATCGCGATGTCCCGATCAGCTGGGACGCAGCAGGAGGGTCACTCACCTGCCTCCTGCGCGTCCGCTTGTGATTGATTGCTACAAGCCTGAAATTCAGGCTTGAGCAATCGATCGTTGTTAGCACTGATCGTTGCCATGTTAATACATGGCAAGTGATCAGTGTCAGGTTCAGTGAGTGCAGTGTCATAGCTCCCTGTGGGAGCTATGTCAGTGCAAAAAAAAAAAAAAAAAAAAAAAAATTTCAACAGTTAAGTTTAACCCTTTCAATAAAGGTTTGTATGTATATATGTGTATATATGTATGTATATGTGTATATATATATATATATATATATATGTATATGTGTGTGTGTGCACATAAATTAAGTACTGTATATTGTAACAAACACACACATATTTGGTATCGCCATGTGCGTACATGACCGAAATATAACAATATATCATCAATTGAAGCGCTCCGTCTGTGGCGTATGTGCAAAAAAAAAAAAAATAAATAAATAAATAAATAAATATATATATATATATATATATATATATATATATATATAAATAAATAAATAAATATATAAAAAAATAAATAAAAAAAAATAAAAAAAAAAATAAAATAATAAAATAGATAATTTAATACAAAAAAAAATAAAAATTACAAATAATAAAAAAAATAAGAAATTATTAAATAAATACGATACATAAATAGCTACAAATATAAATAATTGAATAAACATATTTCACAGTCCTAATTAGCGTGTTTTTGATCGCTTTTTGTACTGTAAATATGTATAAACAGTGATCTCATCATCTGATCAAAATGACGCTGGTACCACGTACGACTTCAGATCACGGCGCAAACTGTATGAGCCCTCATATCGTCCCCACTCATTTACCCAGCTCCTCACCCCCACCACACTAGCGCCCCCCCCTTATCTCCCCCTGCTTTTCTAGTGCTCCCCATATCCTTGCAGCCACGGCCCCCCCCCCCCGCCTCCCCGTCACCTCCCCGTCCCAAGTTCCCAACCCCCCCTCCCCCCCCCCCCCCCTGCTGCCGCTGCTGTCCTTCTTCCTCCTGCCTCTCCAGTGCCCCCCGTGGAGGGGTAGGGAATGCTCCCCTGATTTCATGTTGCTCTTCCCCCTCTGGGGCCGGATGGGAGCATAGACTTATTCGTCGCCGCTCTCGCTCTGGCCCTGGGAGGCGGCGTTTTTATTTATTTATTTATTATATTTTTATTTATTTATTTATTTATTTTTGGACCTTCTGCTCACCTGCAGGGAGTAAGTGTTTCGGTTCTTCCCGCAGTGGTTCTCCCTCATCCTCCTCTGCCTCATACAGTGCCTCGGAGTCCTCTACTGTTGGTTTCCCGGCATGGTTTCCAGCACCGTTTCGGGCGGCGGCCGAGTGCCTGCTACCCGGCGGTCTCCAGCGTGCCTTGTCCCATGCCTGCGGCAGTGGTGTAGTGGTCCCTCCAGCTGTTGTGCTTCTCCATCTTCTGGAATTGGTGAGTGTTCTGCTGTGGGGCTTGGCCCCTTCCCCGGTTTGTGTGCTTATGGCTACGTTCTGTTTAGTGTTCGTCCTTTTGTTCCCGTGTGTTTGTTGTGTTTTGGGTCTCGGATATGGATGTATGTCTGTTTTGGTCTCTGGTGGTGAGTTGGGTAAGTCTCTTCTTGACGGGGTGCTTTGGTAGGGTTTCATCTTGCGCGGTGTGCACTTGGGTGAGTGGTCTTTTGGCCTTAAACTCTGGGTGGCCGGGGTTTGGCGGACTTCGCTCCCGAGGCTTGTTCCTTATCCTGGATCAATGGTTGCCACCGAGTTACGGTTTTGTTTCTTTTGGTTTTCTCCCCCTTTGTTTGGTTTATCTCTCCATCTTGGTTGCAGTCTCTCTCTGCTGCGACTCCTGTATGTTGTGCTGGGTGCTTTAGCTGATGTGGCGGTGGGTAGATTTTGCTTGAGTCTTCAGTGGGTAGGTTTTGCTTGAGTAGCCGTTTGTCCACCCTTGTGAGTTCTTTTCGTGGTGGTATTCCGGAGGGTGATTCTCCAGTGCTCTACGCTTGTTGGGGTGTGGTTTATTGCTGCAAGGCTGACATGCAACTTTGTGAAGTGTTCCATATTTTGTGCTCGCTTCGGCAGCACGTATGTTATAATTGGAACGATACAGTAAAGATTAGCATGGCTTCCGCATGCCGCGTTGGTGTTGGTCTGCTGCTTTCCTGTGGTTAGGGAGTGATTGCGTTCAAAAGTTTAAAAAAATAAATAAATAAATTTAAAAAAGAAATAAATAAAAAAATAAAAAAATAAATTCTGTTTTTGGTTTCCTCTGGGCTTGTTAGGTGCCCTGGTTCCGGTCCTTGCTAATTTACTGAATGTTACACGGGGACTATGGTTCTGGGCGGAGTTTTTTCCTGCAGGTTGTCTCTGGCTGCCGAGGGTGTGTGGTGTCTGTGCCCCTGCATATGTGCCCCGGGTGCGCTAAGGGCTGACGTTTCGGTTGCTTGGGTTTTTTCGTGAGTTGTGCAGTGGACAGGCCTGCTTTCAGTCCCCGGTTGCGGCTCACGGGGAGCTTGCTCTGTTCTCAGATGTGGCTGGTTTGGTTGGTTGTTGGTGTGGTGTTTGGTTTTCCCAGTGGTGCTGCGGGGTGGTTTACCCCTGGGTCTTAGTAGTCGGGGGGTTTCTGCCATGCTTGGGTTTTGTATGCGTTTTTCCCTTGGTATTGGTTGTGGGACTTTGGGTGCTTGCTTCGGCAGCTCATGTTCTAGAATTGTAACGGTACTGTGTGGGTTGGCGTGGCCCCTAAAACATGGCCGAGCGGTCTAAGGCGCCAGACTCAAGAGGACTCTTTTGCGCTTGGTTGCGCTCTAATTTGGTGATACTTTTCTTCTTTTCTAGGGTGTGATTTGAGTGATCGTGGTGTGTTGTCGGTCTGACATTCGGGGCGTTGTCTCTGCTATTATCTCTTTTTCGGCTTTCTTCCTGTGCTCGGTTTGTTGCACCCAGTTCTTCGCTGTTTGGAGTTACGTGTTATTTTGGGGCTATGCTCCTTGGGGTCGGTACTGGGTGTTGATGCTTTGTCCCGTTTTCTCTGGCAGTGGTTCCGGAGGTTGCTCCCTTGGGTGGAGTTGGAAGGTTTGCTTGTGTGGCTGGCCCATGTGTCATTGTGCAGAGTGGTGTATTTCTTGGTCCGCTTTGGTGGGTCCTGCGACTCACGGTAAGGCGCTTGCGAGTGGTTGGTGTTGGTGTGGAGGCCGGGATGTCTACAGCCGAGGAGGGTCCCGGAGGTTCCCAATGGTCTGTGGATAGGGGATTTGTTTTTCATACCTGGAATGCCCCTTGTGGTAACCTTACGAGGCTCTGATGTTTGATTTCCTATTTCGTTTTAATAGGTTGTGTTAACGGACGTTAACTGCTGTGTCACCTCTCTAGGGAGGTTCGAGATTTGGACTGTGTTCTCCGTGAATCCAAATAACATTCTTAGTATGTGACGCTGGGTATCTTCACCTGTTCATGTGAATCACCTGCTAATAAAAAAATAAATAAATAAATAAATAAATAAATTAAAAAAAAAAATAAAAAAAAAAAAAAATTGGGTGGCTTTCCCGCTATGCTGCGATCCAGTGGGGTGCGGTTGCCGCATGGCACATGGCGGGGGTGTTTTCTTTTCTGTTTTGCGGTTGGTGTATACCTAGGGGCTGGGCCCGTGAGTGGGTGGCCTTGCTGTCGGCGATCGGTTTTTCCTATCAGTTTTTGGGCCGCTTGGCGGCGGCTGCGGGTCGGGTTTTTTGGTTGTCGCTTTTGCGTCGTTTTCTCTGATCCGAGGTTTTGCGTTAGCTTTTTTCGGGGCTATGTGGATGGGGCACTTCCTTTCTCCTCGTCCCCTTCCATGGGACTTGGGTGTCTGTGTTTTTGGGCACCTATCTTGTGGTTTCACGGAAAAAGTAAATGATAAATAAATACATAAATAAATTATAAAAAAAAAAAAAAAAAAAAAAGGCCCGTCGGTCCGAGACTGCTTAGGCGATCGGGGTCACGCAGCTTGTGCTGCGTGAGGGTCCGCGGATGACTGTTTTTTCCATTGTCCTCCTATTGTTGCCTGGGCGGTGGTGGGGCCCCTCCCCCTTTTTCTTTTGCTCCCCGCCCCCGATTATTCAGTTCCAGGTTTTTTGTCTGTTTTGGGTTTTGACTTTTCTTTGATAGGATGGGGTTTTGTGAGTTCGGGATTTGCTCTCTTTTTGTATCGGGGCCGGCGGAGGTGGCTGGGTTTCCGGAGAGGGTAGCGCTGTGCATGGGGCGCGGGCGATCTGCATGTTGTGTTGCTAATTTTGCCCAGTTTGATTTTTCCCATATGTGTTTTTGTTTTGAGAGCGGCTTTCCACATGGTGGTACGAGTGCTGCGGCACTCTTCGCTGTATGGGCGAGTCTGAGAGTGGAGTTCCCACGAGTTATTTAATAATAAAAAAAAAAAAAAAAAAAAAAAAAAAAAATGGTCCTGGCGGCAGGTACCTCTGATTTCCTGGGGAGGAAATGTGTTGGGTGTATTTCCTGGAGAGGAAATGTATTGAGCGGGAAATGTATTGAGCGGATTTCCTGGAGAGGAAATGTGTTGAGCGGATTTCCTGGAGAGGAAATGTGTTGGGCGGATTTCCTGAAGAGGAAATGTGTTGTGTGTGTCCGGGGGGCTGAGGTGGCCCCAGGTGGTGGCTATCCAGTATCTCTTGGGTGGGGGTCGGAGCCCAGTGTAGGGCTAACTGGGCTCCTCCGTGGCGGTAAGAAGACGGTGAAAGCGGGGTCAACCCGGGGTAGACCTCCACACAGGACGGTGTGGCAGCACCTCTCGGGTTGGTAAGAAGCCAATCGGTGTCTTTGTTACAGTTAAATTGTTATTTATATAAGTAATTTTATAAATAAAGCTGTGGCCGATCCCCACCCACGGAAAAGTAAAATTGTTGTTGTGTCAGTTATTATTTAATTAATTATTGTAGTAAGGGGGAGGGGTAGTTATAGCCTGCTAGGAGCTAATTGGGTCTCAACAGTCTGGTGGGGCAAGCTGTGCATAACTAGCTTGCCCCCTGACTGGTGAGCAGTAAGGGGTTAAGAAATATACAGGCAATGTTTTAGCCCCCTCCCCCACCTGTAAAACTTGCCAGTGGCTATAGTGGTATGTCCCATGGGTGGGGGGAAGGAGTGCACCAATCAGGGGTTCAATAGTTTCCCGGGCTTTCAGAGGCCCTCCCGTGGGTATTTATAGCTGTGGTGCCTCCCTTCCCCCCTCAATCTGCCCAGGACCCAGAGTTTTGCCCTCCCTCCCTCCCTTTTTTGTATCTCTGTTTATTGTAAGTCACAGCTTGGCGGTAAGAAGACGGTGAAAGCGGGGTCAACCCGGGGTAGACCTCCACACAGGACGGTGTGGCAGCACCTCTCGGGTTGGTAAGAAGCCAATCGGTGTCTTTGTTACAGTTAAATTGTTATTTATATAAGTAATTTTATAAATAAAGCTGTGGCCGATCCCCACCCACGGAAAAGTTAAATTGTTGTTGTGTCAGTTATTATTTAATTAATTATTGTAGTAAGGGGGAGGGGTAGTTATAGCCTGCTAGGAGCTAATTGGGTCTCAACAGTCTGTAATTTTTGAAGCACTGATAAAGGGGACAAAAACAAACAAGAGTTTGTCACTACTATATAAAATTTTAAATTGAATAATTGGAGAAGATGGCACTGGAAAAAGGAAATGGGGCATCTCTCAATAGAGACCGTGGGCAATATATGTAGGAATCTAACTAAGGTTTCCCTAAATATACAACTACACAAATTTGGACAATGCAGCTCAGCCAAATGTTTAAAATATGGTATGGAGTGTGCTGACTTTATGCATAATTTTATGTTTTGTAGATTTTTTGGCAACAGGTTATCGTAGTTCTTGAGGGTAAAATTGGTAAGAAACGTACTCGATCCGTTTCATTGATACTGCTGGGGGATGTAAATATAATAGATAATTATAAACATTTAATTTGCAAGGCATTGTTCTATGCAAGATAATTGCGTAAATGGGTAGGCCCAGAGATACCAACAGTGAGGGAATGGAAAACTGAAATGCAAAATCTGAAAAATAAGGAACCACTATGGACCGAAAATAAGGATTAAATAAGGGGAAAAGATTGGAATTTTTTTTTTATTCATGCAAAGGAGATTCATAAAGACTTGTGCTGTGGAAAAGTTGACCAGTTGCCCATAGCAACCAATCAGACTGTTTCTTTCATTTTAAGGCCTTTCAAAAATTAAAGAAGTGATCTGATTGGTTGCTATGGGCAACTGCACCACTTTTCCTCTACACAGGTTTTGAGAGATCCCCCCCATTGTCTTATTGGAAGGTGAATCTTTTGCCCATTGGGAGGTCTAGACCACTCTGAGTTAAGAATTTCTCTGTATTTTGCTTCATTCTGCTTTCACTGAATCCTGACCAGTCTCCCTAGCTGCTAACCCCCCCCCCCCCCCCCCCCAGCTGCCTCCACCATGCTTCACTGTAGGGATGGTGTTGGACAGGTGGTGGGCAGTGCCTGTTTTCCTCCAGACATGATGCTGCCCCCACCATGATCACTGTAGGGATGGTATTGGGCAGGTGATGGGCAGTACCTGTTTTCCTCCAGACATGATGCTGCCCCCAACATGATCACTGTAGAGATGGTATTGGGCAGCTGATGGGCAGTGCCTGGTTTCCTCCAGACATGATGCTGCCCCCGCCATGATCACTGTAGGGATGGTATTGGGCAGATGATGGGCAGTGCCTGGTTTCCTCCAGACATGATGCTGCCCCCATCATGATCACTGTAGGGATGATATTGGGCAGATGATGGGCAGTGCCTGGTTTCCTCCAGACATGATGCTGCCCCCACCATGATCACTGTAGGGATGGTATTGGGCAGGTGATGGGCAGTACCTGTTTTCCTCCAGACATGATGCTGCCCCCAACATGATCACTGTAGAGATGGTATTGGGCAGCTGATGGGCAGTGCCTGGTTTCCTCCAGACATGATGCTGCCCCCCGCCATGATCACTGTAGGCATGGTATTGGGCAGATGATGGGCAGTGCCTGGTTCCTCCAGACATGATGCTGCCCCCATCATGATCACTGTAGGGATGATATTGGGCAGATGATGGGCAGTGCCTGGTTTCCTCCAGACATGATGCTGCCCCCACCATGATCACTGTAGGGATGGTATTGGGCAGGTGATGGGCAGTGCCTGGTTTCCTGCAGACATGATGCTGCCCCCACCATGATCACTGTAGGGATGGTATTGGGCAGGTGATGTTTCCTCCAGACATGATGCTGCCCCCACCATAATCACTGTAGGGATGGTATTGGGCAGGTGATGGGCAGTGCCTGGTTTCCTCCAGACATGATGCTGCCCCCACCATGATCACTGTAGAGATGGTATTGGGCAGATGATGGGCAGTGCCTGGTTTCTCCAGACATGATACTGTCCCACCATGATCACTGTAGAATTAAGAACAAAAGTTCAGTCATTGTTTATTCACACCAAAGAATCTTGTTTCTCACAGTCATAGAGTCCTTTAGGGGCTTTTTTGCAAACTCCAGACAGGAATATGGGGAGAGGCTTCTTTCTGGCCACTTTGCCATAAAACACACATTAGGGGAGTTCTGCAGTGATGGTTGACCTTCTGGAAGTTTCTACCATCTGCACACAGGATTTTTGGAGCTTAGCCAGTCCCCTTTGGATTCTTGGTTAGCTTTCTTACTAAGGCCCTGTCACCCTTATTATTTAGTTTAATGGGGTGGCCAACTCTAGGGAGAATCCTAGTTGTTCCAAAAATCTTCAAATTTAGAATTATAGAGGCCCTTATGAACTTTCAGAACCCTTCACCTGATCTGTGCCTCCACACATGTATGTGCTGGCTACTGTGCGCAGTGGAGAAGCTGCCTTGGTTGTTCTGTGTCTAGCCCTTTTCTCTCCCTTCTCTTAGCTTCTTGTAAGCTGATTTATGCCTAGGTCAAAAGTCAAGTATTGATACTATTATAAATCTGCTTAGATGTTCATTCAGAGAGATGAAGGCTGGAAACAGACCCTTTAAGGCAGCTTCTCTGTTGGGCACTACAACCAGCATTATGTGTGAAAACATGCAGGCTGCAGAAGAGAAACTAAGCAATTTTTTTTTAATAAAGACCTATAGGAAAAATGTTTTTGTACCATAGGTCATACAAAGCAAGAGAAAAAATTCTAAGTTGTCCTTAGCCTTCCAGGAGAGTAACACAGCCATTATATTTCTGCATTATGGCTACAATACCTGGACCCCACAGTTCTTCTGGACAGAATTATATGATAATAACCTAAGTTTTGTTTTATGGACCATGCAGATCTGGGTGTTACTATATTGCTTTATATTGTAAATAATGTAACTGATATTTATAATTGTGAAATATCATAAAACCTGAACATTCTATCTATTTCTTCTCATAGCTGTGTTTTGTAACTTTTGATTTAATTTTCAGTTTTGAAGTGATTGAAGGTTTATATAATTGAATATGATTTCATAGGCGTTAGGCTGTAATTTTCCTGGGTGCTGTTCTCTTTCAGTGAAATAACAGGACGAGTTAGTTTCAGACTCGAATCTACCAAATTGTCGAGTTGTAAACTTTAGAAAATCACCTCTATAATTTTCTTTGTGTTTTAATAATGGAATCTCTTTTTATGGAAGATCTCATAAAATAAGCTAAAACTTGTTCTAGCCAGTTGTAATTACATAAAGCCAGAACAACAGGCTCCGAGAGGGACTAGCTGAAAGGTATATTGCTGAGCATTGTGTTCTAGAACGGCCTTGGCTTAATCCAGTAAACAACATAATTGAGAAAAATAAGATGTCAGAAAATAAACATTCTTTTTCTTCGTACGATTGCCGGTGGACAGGGTTGTTCTAGCCAGTATACAGGTCTAATGATTATGGTATGTTCCATTTTTCTGTTATTGGAAACACAGGTCATATAAATGTCACAAAATCCTATGAAATGATTGATTACTGGAATCTTTAGGGGTTTTCTGACGGTCATACATAGATGACCTCTCCCTAGGACACAAATAGGCATAGAGCCTTGTAACGCTAGGTTCCCACACAGGGTTTTTTCTGGCGTTTTTTTGGAAAACTTCCACTGCAGTTTTCTAGCCAATGTCAGAACTAGATCCAGTAGGAAGGAAAAGTATAAGACCTTTCTTTATATTTACTATTCCTTTTGAATACACTTCTGGCTTTGACTCAAAAACTGCAGTGACAGTTTTCCCAAAAAAACGGCAGTGTGAAACCTAGCCTAATACAGATGTTGGTGTCAGTATATAGCTGGGGTCCAAGATTTCATAGACAGAAGTTGTAAAAGTGGTATCACCTTTATATGTTAAGAGTCACTTTACATATATTAATAGTACAAGTGAATTAAGCAAGGGGGTGAAAAAAAACTGTTTTTGCTGAAAGGTGTGGTAAGAAAGGTATGAAATGCCGCTTACCTTGTGGGGTTGTGCTGTCGGCAGGCACAACTCTGTTTAGTGCTTGGTAAGTAGTAGTGGCACGGTCCTGGGAGCCGCCGATCATCGGTACCGCTGACAGTGGTTGAGAGCGTAGCAGGAGGTAGTTGCGGGAGTCCCTCGCGGGGGTTGTCCCAAAATCCGACTTGCGGGAGCGGCGCTGCATCGGGAGGTAGAAGAAATGGATGCAGGCAGTTGAATTTTGGAAACTGTTTTTATGTGGGTAGTTATGTTACGTTTTTGTGCGGGTAGTACAGAGGCAAAAAGGTTTTCACAAAAACTTGGTAGGCTGGACCACGCATGTCGAGAGGAATCCCCTCTCAAAACGCGTTGTCTCTCGTCACTTCTATGTTTTGCTGTAATAATGGATGAAACTGTACCCCAATTTGAAGCTCTAGCTGTTACAAAACTACAACTCCTATAATGCCTGAAGCTTTGCAACAGCTGGAAAGAGTGACTTGAACTGAAGTGATTTTAGACCATGCAGCCCATTTTATTTTAACGGGGGTCTGACCCCTGTGACACCCACCCAAAAATAAATAAAAAGGGCGACATGGTCTAATATGCCCAGGCCTATTTTTCATCTCAGTCTGTTCCTTACTTGACAGACCCGCAATAAGTGGAAGGGGGACTGTCGGGGGGGGGGGGGGTTGGGGGCGGAGCCGTGCGTCACAGACATGCTGGCAAACGGCCCCACTTCTAAAACTCACTACACGCATAGGGCTGCCGCCGGAAAGCCCTGTGTGTATAGTGAGCAAGGAATACGCAGCGTATTTCCCGCTGCTGCCATAAATTTTGCGCAGCGTCAAATACGCTGTGTATACGCCCTGTGGGAACACACCCTATGAGCTGGTCTCTTTTTTAAAATGGGTATATACCAAAACGTCACAGAAAATAGGCTGAGGTGCAGTGCTGCGCCAAAATAGAGACAAATCTACAACCAAAAACAGCTCTAAAGACATTGATAACCCCCCCAATGTTATTAAATTTACAGAAAAAAAAAAAAAACAATGAACTAATTTCTCCCAAATAAATTTTCCTAAGAAAAAAAGTGAATTTTGGAAAATGTATAGACAGCTCTAATGACGTTCCAAGCTCCCATTTTTTTCCCGTTTCTACCATGTCTCTGCCCTTCATTAAATATAACAAGCTTCATGTGGATACTCCGCGACACAATAATCCAAAAAGTTTTTTTTTTTTTTTAAAGAGAAAAGGCCTCCTTTTGTCTGATGGGGTGGGTAGTCATTACACAGTGTCATAATTAATATCCTGAGACCAGTTACAGCAAGCTCTGGAGTCAGTCTGTAATGGATAAAGAGAATATAAATCCTTTTGGTGGTTAAAGATCATTCCATCAGGGATGAGGTCATTCCCCGTTTTTTTATGACATTTCTGAAGTGGGGGAGGGGGAGGGGGGGGTGTGAGGATTGGGATTTTACATGGCAATTAAACAAAATGTTACATGTAGTAGCAATAAATCGCTAAAGAGGCTATGTATTATGTGCAGTGAATCACGCAGCAATAGTCTCGTTTTATAGACGCGTTGTATCAACTTGGATAGAGGACTGCATTTTTGTTACAAATTGCACGAAAAGGGGTTGTCCCAGACGTGCCGCATATGCCTATGGCAGTGATTTCCAACAGGGGTACCTCCAGCTGTTGCAAAACTACAACTCCCAGCATGCCTGGACAGCTGTTGGCTAGAGGTACCCCAGTTGGAAGACACTGCCAACGGCTGTCTGGGCATGCTGGGAGTTGTAGTTTTGCAACAGCTGTAGGCACCCCGGTTGAAAACCCTGTCAAGGGCTGTCCTGGTATGCTGGGGTTTTTAGTTTTGCAACAGCTGGAGGCACCCTGGTTGGAAAACACTGCCAATGGCTGTCCAGGTATGCTGGTAGTTGTAGTTTTGCAAAAGCTGGAGGCACCCCGGTTGGAAAACACTGGTCCATGGACTATGTCTAGTGTCTATTATTACAGGTCAGCCCAGTAGATATAAAAAAGGTAGAACTGCAATAACATAAACACATAAAACCTATGAATAAAGTAATACAAGCCTTTTGTTTTTATTCTAGACAACTCCTTTACATATTTAAAAAAAACATTATTACTGTTTGAAAAAACATATTTATTAAAATTTATAGTCATATTTAAAATAGTTACAAATACACAGTTCCCTACACTTACCCCCCACCCCTTCTTCCCTATCCAGGTGTTCGAGAAGGAAAAAAAAAAAAAAGAGGGAAGCAACCAAACATCTGTGAGATGTATAGTCATATATAAAATAGTTATAAATACACATTTTCACAACAACTCCCTTCCTACACTTCTCTACCCTTACCCCTCCACCACTTCCCCATACAGATGTTGGAGAAATAAAACAAAAGAGGGAAACAACCAACAACATTTTCCCTCAAAATGTTTTTTTTAATCTTTTTATTTTATTTAAATGTATAGTCTTATATAAAATAGTAACAAATACACATTATGACAACAACTCCCTTCCTGCACTTCCCTACCCTTATTAACAGGTTCATTCTTTCAGCTGAATCCATTCCAATATGCATTGCCATCAATAGTGAGGGTGCATGTCCGAGCACACCTAGCACTGACTGGATCAGTCGTTGTAAAATAGCCCCATTTTTTTCTGCAATTTTGGGAAAAGCGCCGCAAAAACAGAAAAAGCGCAGCAAAATAAAAATGTAATGTGTGTACTCAGCCTCAGGGGAGGTGTATAACTACTATATATCCTGATTCCATAGAGAACGGAGCAGCAGTATACAAATAGAGCTGGAGGGGATGTATAGGACTACTATATATCCTGATCCTATAGAGATATCAGCAGTATTATGCATATAGAGCTGGGGGGAGAGGTGTATAACTACCATATATATACTGATCTCATAGAGATAGCAGCAGCAGTATACAGATAGAGCTGGAGGGAGGTGTATAACTACTATATATCCTGATCCCATAGAGATAGCAGCAGCAGTATACAGATAGAGCTGGAGGAGAGGTATATAACTACTATATATCCTGATCCCATAGAGATAGCAGTAGCAGTATACAGTTGGAGCTGGAGGAAAGGTGTATAACTACTATATATCCCGATCCCAAAGAGAGAGCAGCAGCAGTATACAGTTGGGGCTGGAGGAAAGGCGTATAACTACTATATATCTCGATCCCAAAGAGAGAGCAGCAGCAGTATAGAAATAGAGCTTAGAGGGGAGGGGTCTGGGAGCTAACAGAAGGGGATCTAATAGGAAGTTATGTCCCCTTGAAGTTTACAGGAAGTCAGCTTACCTAGGACAGACCACATCCTAGGACAGCCAAGTCACTTTCAGTGGGTCAGACTTGTGATCACATGGCCCAGTCACAATAATGAAAAGGATATATTTAGCTGTGCTGGAATGAAACAGATGGCACTGTGGGACTAGTGATGTTAATGATATGGGCAAAAAAACAAAACAAAACCCAGATTGCTCCTTTAACAAACTGTGGCTCACACTATTGCATGTGTCTTTGTGGACTACACGCTCCATTATATGCTTACATGTTTTAACCTCCTGTCTACATAAGAGTTGTGGGCATGCTTTGTGTGCATACTTCACTGGACAGCCATTGGCACACTCTACACAGACACCTATATTCAGTATTTTTGCTGTAATTTTTTTGGATACAAAAGGAATAGCTCTGTGTGTCTTCACCATGAATCACTTGTTGGTGTCTTTATGATGTCATATTTCTGGGCAACATCCATACTAGCTTTCTATAGATAAATGCGCCGTATTTCACTCTTAGTTAAATCTGTCTGCGTTTGTTCTGGCTCAGACTTCATCAAACACAGTGAAACCTGCAGAAGATCACAGACCTCTCCAAGATCCCGTCTGCACCTACTGCTACTAGATGTGTTTTCTGAAATAAGGATCACATGTGGGACTGATGATGCGGTGGCTCAGCATTCGGAGTCCAAGGGGGAAATTATCGGAACTTCATGTTGTGCCTGGTATTTGGCAACATGTTCAAATATTGATAATAATTTAAAACATCTTGACCAAAAAACTGAGCATTTATAGAAGTATGCCTTTTTTGCTTATAGAGTAGAGTACCTATGCCTTGGTGAACCCAGCCCCTGCCGGGCAAGATGCCCAGCAGGGGGCACTGGAGGCCAAAGGGTTGCTGCTGCCTACATGTCAGGCGCAAGAGAGGGGGACGCCCAGAACAGGTGCTCACTTGTTCGCTAATGGGATCCAGGACACTTGCCCCGGATGCCCAGGCAAGCAAGTGCCACTTTTAGCATTTAATATATATCACTGTATGACGTGAATTTTTCTGGGGGGTCGGGTGTCACCCCGGGGGTGATAGTTAGGACAATGTGGGGGAGGAGATGTTGCCAGGTGTACTAGGTACACTTATTACTGGCCGAGGTGAGACACCACTGCGGCCAGCAATTATCTGAGCTGCTGTCTAAGGTGTTGACTCCTTGAAACAGCGGAAGCCGGAGCAGTGATACTGGTGGCACCAGGGAAGGGGCTGGAGGTATGTCCAGGTTTTTTGTTAATTGTTGGGAGCCTGGGCAGGTATTATCTTAAAAAAAAAAAAAAAAAAAAAAAAAAAACCTAAGGGTTGTTAGGGCAGGGGGTGTTTCTCAGAATGTAACTCGGGCTGTATTGAAAAGAACAAAGTGGTATACTTACCCGGTCCACTTCTCTGTTGCTGGTATCCTGAGTGCCCGGTCTCTGCTGTGTTCCTCTTTTTACTAGTTCAGACATTCTAGTGACATTCTGTTCAGACAGGAAATGCCCATTCAAATGGCTGATGAAACATACTAAACATAATGTCCTAATACAAAAAAAGAGAAACTCCAGCTCAGCGGTAATTATGCAGTTTTCACATGGAAGGTGCGTTCAGGCAGGGCTGATGAAAAATGACAACATTTAAATCAGTGAAAGGTCACTAGAGCCAGTAAAAAAAGGACTGCAATGGAGACTGGAACATCCAGAAACTGTTAGTGGCAGGGGAGTAGGGAGGGTAAGTATGCTGCCTTGTTATTTTCTATGCAGCCCTGGCCACATACTTAAAGTGTACCTGTCATAAGCAAAAACATTTTTTTTATTTAATGTAGAAAATAACATGATATATGTATATTTCTAATATACATTGGTTAAAAGATTGTTTATTTTTCTCCCAGCAGCTATTGCCAATGTGTCTCTGTGAAGAGACCAAATACAGAAAGTGTGGGTGGACAAGCAGGGCTCTGTACACTGAGGACAAGCAGGGCTCTGTACACTGAGGACAAGCAGGGCTCTGTACACTAAGAACAAGCAGGGCTCTGTACACTGAGGACAAGCCGGGCACTGTACACTGAGGACAAGCAGGGCTCTGTTCACTGAGGACAAGCAGGGCTCTGTGCACTGAGGACAAGCAGGGCTCTGTTCACTGAGGACAAGCAGGGCTCCGTACATTGAGGACAAGCAGGGCTCCGTACACTGAGGACAAGCAGGACTGCGCACTGAGGACAAGCAAGGCTCTGTGCACCGAGGACAAGCAGGGCTCTGTGCACTGAGGACAAGCAGGGCTCTGTGCACTGAGTACAAGCAGGGCTCTGTATACCAAGGACAAGCAGGGCTCTGTGCATTGAGGGCAAGCAGGGCTCTGTGCACTGAGTACAAGCAGAGCTCTGTAGACTGAGGACAAGCAGGGCTCTGTATACTGAGGACAAGCAGGGCTCTGTATACTGAGGACAAGCAGGGTGCTGTACACTGAGGACAAGCAGGGCTCTGTACACTGAGGACAAGCAGGGTTCTGTACACTGAGGACAAGCAGGGCTATCTACACTGAGGACAAACAGGGCTTTGTATACTGAGGACAAGCAGGGCTCTGTATACTGTGGACAAACAGGGCTCTGTGCACTGAGGACAAGCAGGGCTCTGTGCACAGAGGACAAGCAGGACTCTGTGCACTGAGGACAAGCAGAGCTCTGTACTTTGAGGACAAGCAGGGCTCTGTGCACTGAGGACAGGCAGGGCTCTGTACACTGAGGACAAGCAGGGCTCTGTACACTGAAGACAAGCAGGGCTCTGTACACTGAAGACAAGCAGGGCTCTGTACACTGAGGACAAGCAGGGCTCTGTTCACTGAGGACAAGCAGGGCTCTGTTCACTGAGGACAAGCAAGACTGTGCACTGAGGAGGAGCAAGGCTCTGTGCACCGAGGACAAGCAGGGCTCTGTGCACTGAGGACAAGCAGGGCTATGTGCACTGAGTACAAGCAGGGCTCTGTATACTGAGGACAAGCAGGGCTCTGTGCACTGAGGAAAAGCGGGGCTCTGTGCATTGAGGGCAAGCAGGGCTCTGTGCACTGAGGACAAACAGAGCTCTGTACACTGAGGACAAACAGGGCTCTGTACACTGAGGACAAGCAGGGCTCTGTGCACTGAGGACAGGCAGGCTCTGTACACTGAGGACAAGCAGGGCTCTGTACACTGAGGACAAGCAGGGCTCTGTGCACTGAGGACAGGCAGGGCTCTATACACTGAGAACAAGCAGGGCTCTGTACCTGAGGACAAGCAGGGCTCTGTACACTGAGGACAAGCAGGGCTCTGTGCACATAGGACAAGCACGGCTCTGTGCACTGAGGACAAGCAGGGCTCTGTACACTGAGGAAAAGCAGGGCTCTGTACACTGAGGACAAGCAGGGCTCTGTACACTGAGGACAAGCAAGGCTCTGTGCACCGAGGACAAGCAGGGCTCTGTGCACTGAGGACAAGCAGGGCTCTGTTCACTGTGTACAAGCAGGGCTCTGTATACCGAGGACAAGCAGGGCTCTGTGCACTGAGGACAAGCAGGGCTCTGTGCATTGAGGGCAAGCAGGGCTCTGTGCACTGAGTACAAGCAGAGCTCTGTAGACTGAGGACAAGCAGGGCTCTGTAGACTGAGGACAAGCAGGGCTCTGTAGACTGAGGACAAGCAGGGCTCTGTACACTGAGGACAAGCAGGGTTCTGTACACTGAGGAGAAGCAGGGCTCTCTACACTGAGGACAAGCAGGGCTCTGTACCTAAGGACAAGCAGGGCTCTGAACACTGAGGACAAGCAGGGCTCTGTTCACTGAGGACAAGCAGGGTTCTGTACACTGAGGACAAGCAGGGCTCTCTACACTGAGGACAAGCAGGGCTCTGTACCTGAGGACAAGCAGGGCTCTGAACACTGAGGACAAGCAGGGCTCTGTTCACTGAGGACAAGCAGGGCTCTGTACACTGAAGACAAGCAGGGCTCTGTACACTGAGGACAAGCAGGGCACTGTAAACTGAGGCTTTATGACAGTTCCCAGCTCAGACAGCTGGATGATTGACAAGGCCTAAGTCTGTACAGAGTCTGCACTTTTCCTGTCCTCACTTCCTGTGTTTGGTCTCTTCACAGAGACACTCTGACAGTAGCAGCAGGGACAGCATTTTTTCACCCGTGACCTCACGGCCATACCCCACTTGTGATGTCACGGCCACACCCCCTCAATGCAAGTCTATGGGAGAGGGCGTGACTTGCATTGAGGGACGTGGCCATACCATTACAAGCGGGGTGTGGCCGTGATGTTATGAGCTTCAGAGGCTGCGCCCAACGGTCATAATGATTGCTGGGTGCAGCAGGGAGATCGCAGGGGTTCAAAGCGGTGGGAACCCCGCAATCAGACATCTTATCCCCTATCCTTTGGATAGGAGATAAGATATCGAGGGGCGGAGTACCACTTTAAGCTATCCAATTAGTGCTACATGATCTTAGAACATTTTTCTTTTTAAAAGGAGTGTATCAATTTTTTTTACAGATTAGAACCAGATACTGAAATTTGTTCTTTTTTTTTTTTTAAATCTAAACTGTTCCTATTTTTGATCATTATTTTTTATTTTATTTTGTAATTATTTTTTATTTTATTTTAACATCCCAAATTTAGAGCTGTCACAATATTCAGAGAAAGTCAGAAGTATGTAAAAAGATAAAATAAAACAGCAAAGACGCTTTTCGAGGGCTATACATTCTTTATCAGACTGCAGCCTGATGAAAAGAATAGAGGCCTCAAAACGTGTCTTTGCTGTTTTATATTACCTTTAATAGTAAAATCAGCTTAAATATACTTCTGAAGTTTACGGAATATGGTGGTAGTACCAAACTTGGACTATTTCTTCTTCAATGGTCCCTGGTGTCTTGCCTATACATTTAATTAACCTTATGTTGATGGGTATACCTAAATTCACTGTTCCAACATGCATAATTGTAACAATTGCCATATATCGATATGGCCCCAGGGAAAATTTATGATCACCTGGGTGGCAGCCCAGCAACATTTCATGGACACAGGATCTGGGCCGCCGTCAAAATTAAAATCCTAAGTCAGTGTTTACCAACCAGCTGTTATAAAACTACAACTCCCAGCATGCCCGGACAGCCTTTGTCTGTATTTTTCAAAAGCTGGAGGCACCCTGGTTGGGAAACCCCTTCCTAAATAATAACAGGGACGAAGGGTAAACATAAATAACCTGTTGCCCACCTAGTCCCAGTCCCCTGTAGGTCAGCCTCAGATCCCATTCTCCTCCATGCGGTCCTGGTATCTTTTCTGTCCTCCCGACAAGCAGCTGGTTCCCGGGCCTCCTCCACTCAGCCAATCAGTGGTCGCACTTGTTCATGTGTCAGACAAGTGATCGGCTGAGCAGGAAAATCCTATAAGTCCCATAAGACACCAGAGGAGAACGGGATCTGTGGAAGATCTACGAGGGATAGGGGCTAGGTAAGCATCAGGATTTTTTATGTTTCCCCTAATCACAACATTAATGGGGGACATGGGACATGGGGGTGTGGACATGAAATGGGGAAGAAGTGACATGGGGTGTGTGTGGCATGGGGGAGATGTGACATGGGGGGTGACATGGAGGGATGAAATGGGGGGATATATGTGAAATGGGGGATAGAAATTAAATGGGGGGAATATGAAAGGGGGGATGGACATGAAATGGGGGTATAGATGTGAAATTGGGGATGGACAAGAAATGGGGGGATAGATGTGAAATGGTTGGGGGATATTAAATTGGGGGTTCTAAATAAAATTGGGGAATTTTTTTTCCATTGTATCCCAATTGCAATATATATATTCATGTATGTATAGACGTCCAGTCATCCTCCATTCTTAATTTTGGTAAAATCTCAGCTGATAATAGTACGGTGGCGGTCTTTGGGATATTCGGGTTTGGCAATGTCATGAATGTTTCTAATAATGTAGGAAGTAATTTCGTAACTAATGAACATTTTCCAGTCTGAGAGCAGATGTGAGGCACAGTTTATGTGTGGCTCAATAGCAGAGGGATTAGGAAACACAATGTCAAAACTATTTACTGTCCAAGAACAGTTAGCTAATGGTTATTAAAACATCTCGCTATTATCTAAATTTGCCCAAATGAAAAAGTGCCAGCTGCTATTTATCTCAGGCCTTAGGAAACACATTTGTGCTCACATTGGATTAAACTAATGCGCAATATTTCTTTTCTTTTCTCAAGGCTGCTCATCTCGGGAGGGAAGGGAACATATGGCCTGACGTCCATACTGTTCTCAATAAAAGGAGACGCAACCTACTACTCGCCGACTTCTTTAGGGTTCACCAACTGCTCGTATGGGGCCAGAATGGAGCTCATTATTTTGTTCATTTCATTCCAGTAGACCAACTCCGAGCCTTGACAGTAAATGAGGATAATTGAAGTGAAAGTTCTCAACCCCGACTACCCAATCTTCTCAGAAAACAATCATGGAATTGTCTCGGGAACCTGTTGACACAACAAACCTTGCGGTGCAAATTTTGCTTCGTAATTAGCAAGTGGAGCCTGTCATTGCGGGTGAATGGGGTTATGTGATGGAGTGAATGGAACAACAATTACCCGTCTGCTCAGAAGAAGGACGATAAAAACTGCACTAAGTGAAGTTGACAACTATGTAAAGGGAACTAAATGAATTTGGCTTACACTTCACACTTGGTCTTCACAGGTGGAGTACTGGACCTTTAGAGGTCGACTGCTGGGACGAGTTCTCTTTGTTCTTGACTGGTTTCTGGTCAGAATCTTAGAGCAGAACTCCAGGAGCTTTCTTTTTTTTCTTTTTCAAATAGCAAAAGGCATTCCATATTAAAAGCCAGACTAGACTATTAGAATTTAAGGCAATTTTTTTGTAAAACGGACATTTATGGTTTATGTTTCTATTAGAAATGTGCACATTAAGGCTAGGTTCAGACTACGCAATCTCCGGGCAGAAAATTTCCGGCCGGAGATTCCGAGTTCCGCCTGTGCCGACTGAATTAGTCGTCGCTAGGACCGCGCGGACACTGCAGTCTCCTATAGACTGCTATGTGTTCCGCTAGGATTTCCGCCTGAAGAAAGAGCAACCCCTTTCTTCAGGCGGAAATTTTATAGTCGATTTTTCATCCAGATTTACCGCTTCATAAATTCCGAAGTGTGAATTTGTGACATTCACTACACTATGCATTATAGTAAGCAGAATTTCTGCCGGAAATTTCAAAGCGAAAATTCCGGCGGAAATTCCGTAGTCTGAACCTAGCCTAAGGTGGCCAAATCTTGGCTCCCCATACACATTAGACATGTGTTAGGTGGTCCTGCCAATTGAATGTGTATAGTGTATGCTATAACATTACTATGAGCTTTATTGCTGTACTCTCACATCACTGTGTTCATTAATCCTGTACTGTGACATCACTGCATGCATTATTCCTATACTGTAACATCACTGTGTGTATTATCCCTGTACTGTGACGTCACTGTGTGCATTATCCCTGTACTGTTACGTCACTGTGTGTATTATCTCTGCACTGTAACATCACTGTGTGTATTATCCCTGTATGGTGACATCACTGTGTGTATTATTCCTGTACTGTGACATCACTGTGAGCATTATCCCTGTACTATAATATCACTGTGTATATCATTCCTGTACTGTGACATCACTGCATGCATTATTACTATACTGTAACATCACTGTGTGTATTATCCCTGTACTGTGACGTCACTGTGTGCATTATCCCTGTACTGTTACGTCACTGTGTGTATTATCTCTGCACTGTAACATCACTGTGTGTATTATGCCTGTATGGTGACATCACTGTGTGTATTATTCCTGTACTGTGACATCACTGTGAGCATTATCCCTGTACTGTAATATCACTGTGTATATCATTCCTGTACTGTGGCATCACTGTGTGCATTATCCCTGTACTGTGACATCAATGTGAATATTATCTTTAAAGCGTACCCGTCAGATCCAAAAAAAAAAAATGTTTTTAAATATATAATTCAGTACCTAATCCTGACCCTGTACATCTAATTTTTATGTGTCTAGCACCTTTATTTAGTTTTTTTATTACACTTTTAATTTAGCTCACTAGTCTGAATTCCTCTCAAAGGGAGGGGGCGTGGCCTCACTGTGCAGGTCTCCGCCCCTCCCTCAGTATTGTGTCTGCTCACATATCCCCTAGCATTCTCTGCCCCTCCCTCAGTATTGTGTCTGCTCACATATCCCCTAGCATTCTCTGCCCCTCCCTCAGTATTGTGTCTGCTCACATATCCCCTAGCATTAGCAAAACTACAACTCCCAGCTTGTCCTCACTGACAGTAGCGGGACACAAGCTAACAGTGGGGGGATTTTTCCTCTAGCTGTGAGCCCTGCGCTCACAGCTGTCAATCAAGGAAGTTTGTCCATGACATAGGTGATGATGCATAGACACAGCAGGACTAGTATGTGTCCAAGCAGACAGGGCAGTTGTGTGACTGACTTTTTCAGTATGAAATACTGAAAATTTTCTAAGGAAAGCAATTGCAAAACCTATTGGTTTTGCATGCTTTACAACATATCAAAAGTTTTTGTATCCGACAGTGCCCATTTAAGGCCCCCTATACATATGCCTGATGAAGCAGTGTTTGTGCTGTGAAACGGGTTGCATGATGGCCTATTGAACTATTTTTGTTACCTATTCCTGTGTTGGTTTGCTCAGTGCCTGAAACCCTGCATTCTCGTCCTTGATCTTTGTCCACCACTTATTTATTCTATCTGGGCAGAAGGGCTGTAGAAGGATCGTATTATTATTCTCTCTCTTTTCATTGTTGTGTATGGGCTGCACAACATGTTGGGGTAAGTGCAAACCATACTATGCAGTTCCCAGCATCTTGCTGTTTTATACTATGGAGCGCTCTCTCCTTGTCTCTAGACTCACTCTGAAGGACTTGCCCTGGCCTGCATTAAACAAATAAACCATTTATGTGAATAAGCCTTGTGTAATATTTAGTTTATCCTATGGTGGCACTGCATGACTATTCAATGCTTACTGCCAAATTTGCTACTGTTTTGAGAGGAAATTAAGGAAGATTATCTCAAGTCAATGACTTATACTGATATACAATCAGTTCGGTCCTTTTTATGGCCACCAAACTCTCCAGCGATTTCCAAAATCCCATTAATTTACAGAAGGAAGGAAAGGGGGAGATACATTTTCCCATAAATTTTCACAGCGAAAAAACCCAATATGGATATTTGTATTTTAACTAAATCTGAATAAGAATTCGAGTTTAGAGAAAAATTATTACAAGTCCCTGCACAGATCTGTTCTGGAATTTATGAAATTCACACCTGTCGGGGCCATTGTGAAGACACTGTCTCCCTTTACCAAAATGTGTAACAGATGTTCTTCATGGTATCAAGTGCAACACACAACCGAAAGGGAAAAGTATCATAAGCAGTAAGATCCTTTTATAAGCTTTCTGGAAATTTTTTACTGGCTGTTATGTCCAGCCTGGGGAGAATGTGACTATCTTTCCCAACACAGGAATCTGCAAGCATTTTGAGGGGGTTCATTTATTTTAATTCAAAGCAACTGTCCTATGTACTGAATAGTCAGCAATTGTGGGACCCCCAGTGGGGTGTGCAAAGCAATGATGGAGGAAAGCATCAGTTTGTACAGGATACATTATTCTGATATAATTTCTATTTTTTTTTAAACTTATTTTGAAGACTTTTTGATACTTAAATATGGGTCTTCCAGATGTACAGAAAAAGCATTGCATTATCTTACTAATAGTAGGGTGCACCATTTTAAGTATTGAAAACTATATAATAAAATGTTACTGTTACATTTGCATGTCAAAAGTTTTGATTGGCTAAGGTCTGAACAACCTGTTGTTCAGACCCCTACCGTTCACTAGATGGAGCTGGAAGAAGAGCACAGTTGAGCACTTCACTCCCCAGCTTGCTTCGCTCCCTGTCTTACTGCAGAAGTAGGGTACTAAAATAAGTCTATGGACCATATCTCATAGAAAACGACAGGCAGAGAAGTGCAGAACTGCAAGCTTCTCCCAGAAATCTCTGGTGATTGGTGGGGGGCTGATTTGCTACAGTACTCGACTCCGGCAGTGAGCTGGGAGCACAGTAAGCCGGGGAGTGAAGTGCTTGGCCATGTGCTTCTCCTAGCTCCATTTAGCGATCAGTAGGGGTCTGAATTACCCTATTCCCATCGTTCAAAACTTTTGACATGCCAGTGTAACATGTCAAAGGTTTTTTTTTTTTTCTGACAGTAATGCTTTAAGGGGTTGTCTAGTGATGTCTTCTTATAGTATAAAATGGCAAAGCTGGGCAATTTTTTTTTTAAATCTGTACCTATCAGGATCCCATGCCACTGCTGTCCCAACATTGCCCAGTCCCAATTCCTGCTTGGCTGCTCAACACTCCCTGTTGACATCTTGATAGAAAGAAGTGCCTGTTTAGCCAATCACTGGATGTAGGGGAACCTGCCTCAGCAGGTGATTGGGGTAGTAGGCACCTGTGGCAGATGAGTACAGCTGTATTATACATACTGTGTCTCAGGTACCACCTTGCCATGGCAGAGTTTCTGGATAGTAGAATGTAAATTTTTCTGACTGTCAGTTTTCAGGAAGAGGTTCTAGTGCTATTATTGTGCCAATAAGTGCCTGATGTTATAGTAGGTGAGATTGTTGAGGTGTTTAACTGCTAAATTGCAATGTGGTAGAAGGGAGATAGAAGATGTTATGAAAGGGCAGTGGTTGGTGTCAGTCTAAGAGTGTGCAGTAAAACCATATATTAGGGGCCTCAGAGATTGAGGTCTGTGAGAGGTGATGGCCAAGGAGCCATCTTGAACTGGAAGCTGTGAGAAGTGAATTTGTGCATCATCGGAAATTTTAACTGGGGCCTAAAATTACATGGTGCACCGAGACCAACTGAGGGGTCCCCATTACAAATATAGATTATTGTTATGGGGGGGGGGCACTCTACACAAACTTCTCTTTTGGAGGTCACTCTAGGCTACACATCTAGACCTGTCATACAGGTGGAGCTCCAGACTACACAACCAGACTACTTATATGGGGCGGGGAGTCTTTATCGTACAAGAGTTAATCAAAATACACAGATTTTGTTCACCAATCAAGTGACCTTTATTTCAGACCTTCAACCAGAATATGATGCAGCAACTTACAAGACTCCAAATCCAAATAACATAACAATTTTTGTCATTTTAAAGTGAACCTGCACTTGTATTTCCTTCTATGACTGCAACTACTTAATAATCGTTTTTGATCTCAAAAATTCGCTGGAGAGTCCTGAACAGTCACAATGACCTTTACCTGTAACTGTAACCTGTTTCAGTAGAATTACCATTTTTATTACTTCCCATTAATAACATCTTTTCAGACACACCAGGCAATCTGAGCTATAGGTATGTGTATTGTGTTCCTGTCATCGGGATGTCTGTCAGTGGTGCCCAGCCGCTTTGATGTGCTGGTATCCCATTCATAGGAAATGTTAAAGTGCATGTGTTGAAAATATAATGGGCAGCTGCTATGTCTAAAATGTGGAAGCCACCACCAGTAACTGTACACAGAAGGGCCTTCCCTGTCTGCACATTACAAACTACACCCCATCAATGGGCACACTGTCACAAAGACTCCTATGTAAACCTTCAAAGAAAAAAGTCATCTTTGATATTGAAATATTAAAAAAAAATCTTAAGTAAACAACACAAACCCAATGTCCAGCCTTGAACTTGTCTCTGAAAGGGGTTGTTTGAGAAAACAAATAGTTTTAAAAAAAAACTTCCAGACTGGTTGGGAAAAAAAAGGAGTTACTAACCTTCTTCCACCACTGTTCTGGAGAATACTCACTGATGTCCATTTCTGGTCTACTCACCATTGATTGACCGAATGCACGTTCCCATGTGTTGGGAAAAGACACAGGAGTGGAGATCAGAAGGAACATGGAGAACATCGGAATGGCAGATTTGGGGGATAAGCAAGAGCTCCCATACACATTAGAATAAAGCTGTCCCAACCTGTTGATTCTGTTGGGACTGATGGACTGTCTATTGCATATGGAGACCTCCTGTCTTTACCCTGACAGATAATGTGGGAGAAAGGGATCTGGAATATTGGAGTTCATTGTGGCCACAAGTTACCCCCTGCTTGTATAGTAGAGAAACTAGGGTAATTTGTTATCTGGGTCTCTCAAGTCATGTAAAAAAGTGAAGATGCTTATCTTATAGGAAATCTGTCAGCTGTATATCATGTTCAGGGCTGCAGATATGGGCAAATAGAGGATAAGGTGATAAAACAAATGACACCTGTCTCTTAGCTGATGGCTGTTTGTAAAGTTATAACATATTTTTTTTATTCTAAGCTCAAGTAGAGGCTGGGTTGAGCATGCATGCCTCCTCTCTCCCCCACCCTGCATAATTGATGTACTGTATAAGACTCAGTTCTAGAAGCCAAGCACTTTCCATTAAAGGAGATGTCCTGCCCGGGCTGATAAAAAAAAGACAAAACAAACTTTCACTTACCTCCATATGTTCTCCCGCAGTATCGGTCGGCCAGGCTGTTTACTTCCTACTTCCTTTAGCCCGGTACGTCACACAGCGCTTCAACCTATCACCGGCCGAGGCGGGACATCGCTGGCCGTGTGACGTACCGGGCTAAAGGAAGCAGGAAGTAAACAGCCTGGCCGACCGATCAACTGATGCAGAACTGCGGGAGAACATATGGAGGTAAGTGAAAGTTTGTTTTGTCTTTATACAGAGAAGTAAGTGACAATGACTTACTATAGGCTGTATAGAGTCTAACAAATCACTTAGCTAGTGATGGAAGAAAAAACTTCAAAATATTATTAGATAGTGTTGTATGTTATTTTATGCAAAATGTATAACCGGAGAATATAGAACTCTTTCCAAAAAACTGAATGCAGAGAAATATGACGCTCTGTTTATTATGAATTAAAGTACCTTGGAAAGGTTAGTCAAACTTATACTCATGATGTGAAGGGGAAAAAAAAGAGGAAAAAATGACACCAGTAGTATATATTCTAAGGAACGCTGAACGTCTCAGGTTAACTAAATATTTTTACGCTAATTGAGAAAGTTAAAGTAGAGCTTAACAGATAGTAAATCCTAAAATGAAAGGCTGCAGTATACTAGGAACTAATGCATTATTTATGGGACTGGTGTGCCAGAGGTTCATAGTTTATAAGATATATATACTGTAAATGTACAGATATATATATATATATATATATATATATATATATATATACATACACACTGCTCAAAAAAATAAAGGGAACACTAAGATAACACATCCTAGATCTGAATGAATGAACTAATTGTATGAAATACTTTCGTCTTTACATAGTTGAATATGATGACAACAAAATCACACAAAAATTATCAATGGAAATCAAATTTATCAACCCATGGAGGTCTGGATATGGAGTCACACTCAAAATCAAAGTGGAAAACCACACTACAGGCTGATCCAACTTTGATGTAATGTCCTTAAAACAAGCCAAAATGAGGCTCAGTAGTGTGTGTGGCCTCCATGTGCCCGTATGACCTCCCTACAATGCCTGGACATGCTTCTGATGAGGTGGTGGTCTATGGTGCAATGTGGCATTGGTGGATGGAGCAAGACATGATGTCCCAGATGTGCTCAATTGGATTCAGGTCTGGGGGACGGGCGGGCCAGTCCATAGTATTAATGCCTTCCTCTTGCAGGAACTGCTGACACACTCCAGCCACATGAGGTCTAGCATTGTCTTGCATTAGGAGGAACCCAGGGCCAACTGCACCAGCATATGGTCTCACAAGGGGTCTGAGGATCTCATCTCGGTACCTAATGGCAGTCAGGCTACTTCTGGCAAGCACATGGAGGGCTGTGTGGCCCCAAAGAAATGCCACCCCACACCATTATTGACCCACCACCAAACCGGTCATGCTGGAGGATGTTGCAGGCAGCAGAACGTTCTCCACGGAAACTCCAGACTCTGTCACATCTGTCACATGTGCTCAGTGTGAACCTGCTGTCATCTGTGAAGAGCACAGGGCGCCAGTGGCGAATTTGCCAATCTTTGTGTTCTCTGGCAAATGCCAAACGTCCTGCACGGTGTTTGGCTGTAAGCACAACCCCCACATGTGGACGTTGGGCCCTCATACCACCCTCATGGAGTCTGTTTCTGACCATATGAGTGGACACATGCACATTTGTGGCCTGCTGGAGGTCATTTTGCAGGGCTCTGGCAGTGCTCCTCCTGCTCCTCCTTGCACAAAGGCGGAGGTAGCGGTCCTGCTGCTGGGTTGTTGACCACTGGTATTGGAGGTTATAATCACGTGTCCCCGCCGCTCCGGAACGTCACTGCTCATCACCGCTGCCCTGGATGTCGCCTTCCATCGCTGTCGCTGCGTCCCTGGGGTGTCCCCGATGCTATGGCAAGGCCTCTGCTTCCCCAGCATCCTCGCTCTCCGTCGCCGCCAACACGTCGCTACGCACGCCGCTCCTATTGGATGACGGGAGCGGCGTGCGCAGCAACGTGATGACGACGATGGAGAGCGCCGACGATGCAGGGGATCCCGAAGAGGACGCACCGGAGCCCCGAGGACAGGTAAGTGATCGTCAGCGGACCACACGGGGCACCGTAAACGGCTATCCGGTGGCAGCTGAAGCAGTCTGCGCTGCCGGATAGCCGTTTATGCAATGGCCCCGACATACAAGAGCATCGTATGATGATGCTGCCCTCAACAAGCGATGGCCTCTGAGAGGCCATCGCATGTTGAAACGATCGTATGTCGGGGCCATCGTAGGTCGGGGGGTCACTGTATTGTATTGGTTCACTGGGTGAGAGGCAATATATCTCCCTATTGAGACCGCCAAACTGTAGGGAGTATTATAGGTCATTATGTAAATTAGCTCTCCTACAGAAGGAAGAAAGCTGGCCCTCTAGTACCACCTATTGGAGGTAGCTACCCAGTAAATCATTGTTCAACCCATTTAAGACATTTAAAGCATGACCAGGGTTCGTCAGGAAAATAAAAATATTTTCCAAAAGGAAGGCAGCTACAGAACAGGGTGCTGTTTGGCTGGAGGTTTTTTTTGGTTTGACTTTGAATCCCTAGGCATGTTCCAAGGCTCTTTACTAGATATGACAGGCGTATGTGCCGAATGTAATGAAAACACTATAAACGAACAGAGCCTAACACTAACAAGAAAGGTGCAAAACGTATTTGCAGTGAGGTTCATTAAGTTCCACCATTTGATTTGACTTTGAATCCCTAGGCATGTTCCAAGGCTCTTTACTAGATATGACAGGCGTATGTGCCGAATGTAATGAAAACACTATAAACGAACAGAGCCTAACACTAACAAGAAAGGTGCAAAACGTCTTTGCAGTGAGGTTCATTAAGTTCCACCATTTGGTTTGACTTCGAATCCCTAGGCATGTTCCAAGGCTCTTTACTAGATATGACAGGCGTATGTGCCGAATGTAATGAAAACACTATAAACGAACAGAGCCTAACACAAACAAGAAAGGTGCGAAACGTCTTTGCAGTGAGGTTCATTAAGTTCCACCTATTATATTTAAACAGTCAAAATACTCAGTGTTATGTTCCCTTATATAAAAGAACTACTATAACTTTGACATTATTCCATCCCTGGCATTCATCATGCGCTGTATTATGTGTTTAGGGCCCTGTAACCATTTAGTAAAGACAGATGTTAATACAGAGAGCTAAGAAGCTAATAGACTTACAAGGAACTTTTGGCAGCCGTCCCTATTACTCTGGTTATATATACAAAACAAAACAAAAAAAAAAAAAAAAGTTACAATTTGGCTTTAAAGAAGAGTTCCGGCGTACACGGTGCATGAAAACATACTCTCGCTAACATCTTAAATACACCAGGAGATCAAAATAAAGTATGATGAGAATTAAGTAGCTGACAGACACCATTTATTAAAGTTCTAGCCCAATTCAGGAAGAAAAGTACCCTTTAAATATCCTCCCCGAGTAGTAAAATAACTGTGGGACACAGGAACGTTTGTGAGCTGCGATTCCCTAAGGAGAAAAGAAAAAGCTTTTACAATCTTTCATCTCAGCTTGAAAGCAGAAAAAAAAAAAAAAAAGGTTTGCTTTCGAGAGTACTAGGTGTCTGTGAGTTGCAACTAATAATGTCACCGGCTCTGTTTGGAAAAATGTGGACAGAAAAGCAACTTAAAACCCACAAGGATTTAAAGCGGCCTTTATGGGACTTTTAACGAAACACCAAAGAAGAGCTGGTGTGTTGGTAAACCTAGCACAATGATCAAGGGATAACAGGCTCAGTAACTTTAGGAAACAACATGTTACACATAAATCCAAGGCTCCGAGTTGGGATAATATTTCAATAACTGCAGGGAAGGAGTCGGATGCCAGCAGAGGCAGGAGCATCGCCCGGGCCCTGGAGTTTTTGTTTCATATTTAAGCGTACCGTATTTTTCGCCCTATAGGACGCACCGGCGTATAAGACGCACCCAATTTTTAGGGGCAAAATAAAAAAAAATAAAGATTTTGACCCCAATAGTGGTCTTCAACCTGCGGACCTCCAGATGTTGCAAAACTACAACTCCCAGCATGCCCGGACAGCCGTTGGCTGTCCGGGCATGCTGGGAGTTGTAGTTTTGCAACATCTGGAGGTCGGCAGATTGAAGACCACTGCATAAGAGGTAATACTCACGTGTCCCCGCCGCTCCGGACCCCTCACCGCTGCCCTGGATGTCGCTCCATCGCTGTTCCCGTCGCTCTGGAACATCTCTGCTGCCGGCCGGGTATCCTCGCTCTCCGTCATCGCCATCACGTCGTTACGTACGCCGACGCACGTACGCGACGACGTGATGACGAGGAAGGAGAGCGCCGGCCATACAGGGGATCCCTGAACGGAGAAGACACCGAGGAGGCAGGTAAGGTCCCTCCCGGTGTCCTGTAAGCACTAACCCGGCTATTCAGTCGGGCTGTTCGGGACCGCCGCGGTGAAATCGTGGCGGTCCCGAACAGCCCGACTGAACAGCCGGGTTAGTGTCACTTTCCCTTCAGACGCGGCGGTCAGCTTTGATCGCCGCGTCTGAAGGGTTAATACAGGGCATAATCGCGATTGGTGATGTCCTGTATTTGCCGTGGGTCCCGGCCGTTGATGGGCGCAGGGACCGCCGCGATAGGGGTGTATTCGCCGTATAAGACGCACTGACTTTTTCCCCCCAGTTTTGGGGAAGAAAAAGTGCGTCTTATACGGCGAAAAATACGGTACTTACAGTTAGGAGTTCAAAATACCGGGTATTATACAGTATGTTCCAGATTTTCTATTTTCGAAATGACAGGTTGTGCTCTCCATTGAAATGAATGTAAAATAAATAAATAAATAAATAAATAAATAAAGATTTAAAGGGGTACTCAAAGGAGGAAAACACTTTTTGTCAAATTATCTGGTGCCAGAAAGTTATACAGATAGCACAGAGGGGTCCACAACCCACTGATGTTTGAGCTTAGAAGGTAAAAGAGTACTCCAGAGGGAAAAAACACATGTGCTCAGGTCAACTGGTGCCAGAAAGTTACACAGATTTGTAAATGACTTTGACATGGACAGAGGTGTCAGCAGAGAGCACTGTGGTCAGACTGGAAAGAGCTACACAACTTCCTCTTTAGTATACAGTAGCTGATAAGTAGTGTTGAGCAGCATAGGCCATATGCGAATTCGCGATATTTCGCGAATATATGGAGGAATATTCGTCATATATTCGCTAAATTCGTAATATTCGCGTTTATTTTCGCATATGCGAAAATTAGCATATACACAAATTAGCATACGCGAAAATTCGTAGTATTAGCGCCTTCTTTACACCACATAAGCTGGAAGCAGAGAGGGATGATCACTCTGATTTGTACTGTGAAAAAAAAACAACACAAAAAACGAATATTCGTAATTACGAATATATAGTGCTATATTCGCGAATATTCGCGAATATGCGATATTCGCGAATAAAATTTGCATTGCGAATATTCGCGAGCAACACTACTGATAAGTACTGGAAGAATTAAAGGGGTACTCCCATGGAAAACTTTTTTTTAAAATCAACTGGTGCCAGAAAGTTAAACAGTTTTGTAAGGTATTGAGAATGGGGGAGATTTATCAAAACCTGTGCAGAGGATGAGTGGTGCAGTTGCCCATAGCAACCAATCAGATTGCTTCTTTCGTTTTCCACAGGCCTCTTTAGAGGCCTGTGGAAAATGAAAGAAGCGATCTGATTGGTTGCTATGGGCAACTGCACCACTCTTCCTCTGCACAGGTTTTGATAAATCTCCCCCAATATGTGTGCAGCTCACAACCAAGTATTCGAGGTTAATGTGGCTAAAAGATCGATCCCCACCGATCCAAAATAATTATAAATTTAAAATAAATTTCAACCACACGTCAAGAAAACCACCCTATCGGGTACACAATGAAAAAATACTGGAAACAGAAATAGAGAATTTATTAAAATATAATTAAAATGGATGGAAAAGACCTGTTGACATATGAAACATCATAGCAATATTGAATCAATAGTGAATTTTGCTGCCATTGGGCCCTAATGGCAGAATTAAAGTGCATATCAATGAGCAACTACTGACTATTAAATGCCAGCAAAACTGTGTATCAGCAAATACCAATGGTCCGGAATGGGCTGTTAATCCGGCAATTGTAGTAATTAGAGATGAGCGAACTTACAGTAAATTTGATTCGTCACGAACTTCTCAGCTCGGCGGTTGCTGACTTTTCCTGCATAAATTACTGTATTTATCGGCGTATAACACGCACTTTTTAGGCTAAAATTTTTAGCCTAAAGTCTGTGTGCGTGTTATACGCCGATACACCCCCAGGAAAGGCAGGGGGAGAGAGGCCATCGCTGCCCGCTTCTCTCCCCCTGCCTTTCCTGGGGTCTAGAGCGCTGCTGTCGGCCCTTTTCACCCCCTGGTTATCGGCGCCGCTGCCCGTTCTGTCCCCCTGACTATCGGTGCCGGCGCCGATAGCCAGGGGGAGAGAAGCGGCGCCGACAGCCAGGGGGAGAGAAGGGGCAGCGGCACCCATTGCCGGCGCCGCTGCCCCTTTGCCTCCCCCCATCCCCGGTGGCATAATTACCTGAGTCCGGTCCGCGCTGCTCCAGGCCTCCGTCGTGCGTCCCCGGCGTCATTGCTATGCGCTGAACGGCGCGGCGCATGACGTCAGAGCGCCGTGCCGTGCATAGCAACGACGCTGGGGACGCACGACGGAGGCCTGGAGCAGCGCGGACCGGACTCAGGTAATTATACCACCGGGGATGGGGGGAGGCAACGGGGCAGCGGTGCCGGCAATGGGTGCCGCTGCCCCTTCTCTCCCCCTGGCTATCGGCACCGATAGTCAGGGGGACAGAACGGGCAGCGGCGCCGATAACCAGGGGGTGAAAAGGGCCGACAGCAGCGCTCTAGACCCCAGGAAAGGCAGGGGGAGAGAAGCGGGCAGCGACGGCCTCTCTCCCCCTGCCTTTCCTGAGGGTGTATCGGGGTATACACGCGCACACACGCACCCTCATTTTATCATGAATATTTGGGTAAAAAACTTTTTTTACCCAAATATCCTTGGTAAAATGAGGGTGCGTGTTATAGGCCGGTGCGTGGTATACCCCGATAAATACGGTAGTTCAGCTTTCAGGTGCTCCGGTGGGCTGGAAAAGGTGGATACAGTCCTAGGAAAGAGTCTCCTAGGACTGTATCCACCTTTTCCAGCCCATGGGAGCACCTGAAAACTGAACTAATTTATTCAGGAAAAGTCAGCAACCGCCGAGCCGAGAAGTTCGTGACGAATCGAATTTACTGTAAGTTCGGTCATCTCTAGTAGTAATAGATGGAAAGTCAGTCTTGAAACTAGTTTGAACTGTGCTGCGCATAGTCTATAATCAGATTTGTAAATCTATAAAAAAAAAATCTTAATCCTTCCAATACATTTTATGGGCTGTATACTACAGAGGAAATGCTTTCCTTTTTTAATTTCTCTGATGTCACAACCACAGTGCTCTCTGCTGACCTCTGATGTCCTTTTTTGGAACTGTCCAGAGCAGGAGAAAATCCCTATAGCAAACATATGCTGCTCTGGACAGTTCCTAAAATGGACAGCAGAGAGCACTGTGGTCGTGACATCAGAGAAATCCACTGTAGTATACAGCCCATAAAATGTATTGGAAGGATTAAGATTTTTTAATAGAAGTAACTTACAAATCTGTTTAACTTTCTGGCACCAGTTGATTTAAAAAAAAAAAAAGTTTTCCACGGGAGTACCCCTTTAAGATTTGTAAATTTTACAAATCTGTATATTTTTCTGACACCAGTTGATTTATTTTTCCCACTGGAGTACACTTTTAACTTCTAAGCTCAAAAACAGTAGGGTTGTGGACCTGTAGGGTTGTGGACCCTCTGTGCTACACAACTGGTTTGACTTGGAGCATTATGTGAGTAGCCTATATGTTTTTACTCTTTATGCCACTTCAGAATAACAAAACTGCACTTGCTAGAGGGTGTATGTTCATTTTCCAAGAGTAGTATGTGGGCATGCTGGGAGTTGTAGTTTTGCAACAGCAGAAGGCACGTTGGTTGGGAATAGAAGGCTGTGGTTTAGTTACATTTGGTGGAAAATTACAGAAGCCACAATGGAATCTATTTTAAGCCAAAAGGGTCTATTCTTATCAGAGCTGCCACATTTTCATGTAATGAACGGGAGACACAATGAAGATGTGATTAGAGAATAAAGGTGTCCGTAAACTGTCAATAGCTGCCTCTCCCATTAACCCCACACATGAACGTTTGGCTTGGTCAAGCCTTTATGTGTCCTGTTTAAATAGGTAGAGAGGTAAGCCACTGCCTGGAGTTGTCTTGATGAAAGAAGTCTTGGATGTCAGGCAGTCAATACCAATAGGCTCTGGAGATCCAGTCTGGTTGAAGGTTACTGTTTTGTTGATAAACACTGATTATCTTTTGTTAAAGGTGTCATCTAACATAGAGTGACTTTAGTAATAAGTGTCATAAAGTAATGGACATGCTAACCAAGGATCCACGCTTGTGTTGGTGGTAAATGGCCATGTCCTGTGTCCCCTATGATGCTGCTTGTTTTTTGAAACTGGCTACTTCCTGTTTCTGTGGACTCCCTCAGACTACAATCCCAGGATCCTTTGTTTCAAGGTACAAGGTGATTTATTTCCCTCCCACACTTCAGTTGCCCCCCCCCCCCCCCCCATTGCAGCACAGCCACGTTCCCTCCACGACTTGCCCAACTTCACCTGATTTACAAGCTGTGGATCTTCATGAAGATGAATGCACATATGTGCCGGTAATGTCATCAGGGGGGCTGGCTTTACACACAACAGATGAAGCAGCCAAGGCCCTTTTGAGCACATGACTTGTGATGTATTGTCTCGGGCCACACAGCAAGCTGGAAAAGGTTTGAGACAACACTCATTTTGTAGTCTGCAGAAAATGAACTTCCAGGAACAAGAAAGACAAAGAAATTTGATGCCAGCCACCAAAAACAGGCAAGTGAAGTATATTAGTAACTAGATTACCTTGCTGCCCATGTCTTACATTCAAAGAGCCAAAAATCCCAGAATACCTCTTTAAATGTTAAAATAATTTCCACTTCTTTCATTTAAGTTTCCGGCAATAGAATACAATGTAAATTGGCCCCGGCCTCTGGTGAGAAGGCTTTCCCTTGGCTACCCTACCTTTGTATGATACTATGTTGCGTTAATAAAACACACACAGAGCCATTCTGTAATAGAAGCCGGGGTTACTTCAATAGAATCTTGTGTTGGGAATCAAACATACCATTAGTTTCTAGATCCCAGCCAAGTGAAATAATATGCATCTGGGAAGTGCCTCACACTGAAATGGAAAACTGTTGCCCCTTAACAGAATATTTCCTTAGAGAAAAAAAGAGGTAGCAACAAACCAGGTTATTCATGAAAGGAAGTCATGTAGAGGTCACCTTGATGAAACCATCACACGTTACAGGAAATGCTGCCCGTCTACACAACATTACACAGCGCAACTCTGCATGCGACCTATTCTCGTCAATGGGCCCGGCGTACGGGAGAGAATCTCTTATATATCCAATGAGTATATAGTAAATGAAAACAGAAAATTGTATTGTTTTGGATATTTCATTTCTGGCTGCAAAGATACATAGATTGAATGTTGATTTTACTAAAAAAAAAAAAAAAAAAACACACAGTAACCAATGTATGGATTAAAATATCAAATAACTTTACAGAGAGTTTCCACTGAAACCAGAGGAATTAAGGAATTGCTATGGGGTGTGCAGAGGGAGCAGATGCACGTGGCCCTGGTGCTTGAGGGGATCCAAAACAAAAGAGTGCTCTGACCCATAGTGGACACCACCTAGTCTGGACGGCAAAAAAATTATGATTCCAATAACAAAGCACAATACAAAACAACAACTGCAAATCCCATAAATTGTCAATCTTTGTTCAATTCACATACCAACAAACATGGATGTTTTCAACATATTAATGTGCAAATGTTTCAAAAGCATACTTAAATGAGAACTTATTAACTTATCCCCTATCTACAGTATAGGGGATAAGTAGCTGATATCAGTGGTCCAACCGCTGGGACCCCTTGCAATCTCCTTGCCAGGACCTTGACCTCGGTAGATGGCACGCACCCCATTTATTTCTATGAGAGCGCTGGTGATGCCTGAGTTATGAACTCAGGTCTCTTTGATACTCCCATAGAAATTAATGAAGCCCATGCCATCTACCGCACACGCTCCTCACTGACCACTGGGACCCCCCGTGATCAGCTACTTATGCCCTATCCTTTGGATAGGGAATAAGTTAATTTTTGGTGGCATTTTCCTTTAACAACACTTAATCTACCAACTACGCCCCCAATTGAAAGTGTGGACATCATTCATTGAAGAGGACTCAAAAGAATGATCAGAGCTGCAGAACATAGGGATCACATTGTATAAGAATACTACAAAGTCATTGCAAAGTGAAAAATACCCATGTTCCAGAGAAGTGTTGGGGTTCCACACGTTCCATTGTCTCCAGCAGCTTCCTCAGGAGTTATATATGAGCCAAATAACGACTGAATATTTATGGAATGTGCAGTGTTTTTTTTTTTTTTGTATGGTGCTTTGTAGTTTACTTGGAATCCTGACCCATAAGGGGACACCAGTATTAAAAATGGTGCTTGGTACATTGTGTATTGGGTCCAAGGAGATATAACTCTGCCTCTGAACAATATAGTACAGTATCTCCCATAAGTGAGTTCCCTCCTTACATTTTTTACATATTTTCTTCAAGTGACAACACTGAATAAATGACCCTCTGCTACAATGTTGTTGCGTGAGCGCTCTGGCCACTCACTCTGGCCCTTAGCACTGTCCTCCTCCTTCCTCCGGGGGGTCCGGGTTTCGCATCGCTGGACTCGCCCCAATGCACATCTCGGGCCATCACTTACCCCTTTCTCCTGCTGGCTTCTCTGCTAGTTCTGTTTCCCGGCATGCTCCCGCCTCCTAGGGCGTGCGCCGGAGCTCTAAGATTTAAAGAGCCAGTGCACCCTTAATTTGTGTTTGCACCTGTTCCTTCCTTATAAGTATGGTGCCCTGTGCCCAAGAGAAAGCGTTACTGTGTATAGCCCTACCTGTGTTCTGACCTTCTGCTCCTTGACCTAACCTTGCTTCTGTGCCCCCCGCCTACTGACCTCCTGTTATGTTTCCTGACCATGCATCTGTGCTGCCAGCCTTGACCTTCTGCTAGTCCTGACTACTAGTTGCCTCATCCTTCCTGTGCTAGGTTTCATCTTATCAGCCTATGTGGACGAGTCGTGCCAGTGGTAGCGACCTTGGTGCCGCCTGCTGCAACAAGTCCATCCCGCTTTGCGGTGGGCTCTGGTGAAAACCAGCGGCACCTTAGACTCCGCTCCCTGGTAGGGTCCACGTCATCTTCTACACAAGTACAGTGGATCCACTACCTCCATGAGTGTTAAAGTAAGATCCGGCCATGGATCACGTTGGGGTGCCTCTGCCTGATCTCTCAGACCTTTCCACCATCGTGGCTCAACAGTTAAAACAGTTGGCACATCAGGCTCAACAGTTGAACCAGTTGTCAGTCAGCAGCAACAACAGCAACAGCAGCCGCAACCAGCTCCAGTGTCTTCTCCAGTGCCATCAGCTTCTTCAGGGTCCAAGTTTTGTTTATCTTTACCTACAAAGTATGAGAGAGATCCTAAGCTATGTAGGGGCTTTGTGACACAGTGCTCTATGCATTTGGAGTTCATGGCAGATCAGTTTCCTACGGAGCAAGCTAAAGTGGCCTTTGTGGTCAGTCTATTGTCCGGTAAAGCCCAGGCCTGGGCTACTCCTCTCTGGGATCGTAATGATCCAGTGTCTTCAAACCTGCAGGCCTTTCTCTCAGATTCTGCAATGTCTTTGAAGAACCTGCACGTGCCTCCTCGGCTGAGACGGCATTTCTGAACTTCAGCCAAAGGAACTCCTCTGTTGGTGACTACGCAGTTCAATTCCATACTCTTGCCTCTGAACTGGCTTGGAACAACAAGGCCTTGTGTACTACATTTAAAAAAGCACTGTCTAGTAGAATCAAGGATGCTCTAGTTGCTCGTGATCCTCCGTCTACCCTGAGTGAGCTTATCCATTTGGCCACTCGAATTGATGTGTGTTTTGCCGAGAGACAGAAAGAACTTCATCTGGAAAGAGAACCTGTCCGAACATGGTGATTTCTTCGTCTGGCACCCGTGTTCCAACGTCCACCTCTACTGTCTCCTTTGCCTCCTGCCGAAGAGACAATGCAGGTGGATCGGTCTTGCTTAGCGCTGCTAGAAAGATCCCGTCGACACAATGAGAATTTGTGCCTATATTGTGCTAGTCCGGAGCACTTTCTCAAAGACTGTTCTATACGTCCTCAGCGACCGAGAAATATTTTCACCTAAGACACGTGGGAGAGGCGTCCCTGGGTGTGAATACTACCTCTCTTCATTTGACAATATAAATTCTAGTTTATACTCCTGCCAAGACATCTTTCTCTGCCTTTTTGGACTCTGGTTCCGCTGGAGATTTTATTGATGCCTCCCTGGTCCATAAACATCGTCTCCCAGTGACTCGGCTTCCTAAGCCTTTGTACATTTCTTCTGTCAATGGAGAAAACCTGAACTGTACGGTGCTCGCATTATGCAAGTGGGTGTGTTACATAAGGAAAATATTGAGTTCTATGTGCTACCTCATTGTACTTTGGAGCTTCTTCGCGGTCTTCCTTGGCTTCAGCGTCACACTCCACTTTTCGCATTATGCAAGTGGGTGTGTTACATAAGGAAAATATTGAGTTCTATGTGCTACCTCATTGTACTTCGGAGTTTCTTCTCGGTCTTCCTTGGCTTCAGCGTCACACTCCACTTCTCAACTGCAAATCTGGTAAGGTCACCCGCTGGGGACCTTTCTGCCAAAATCACTGTCTTGTGTCTACCCAGCCTAAGTCTGTTTCTTCGCCCTCTTCTATGCCAGGACTGCCTCTTCCATATCAAGATTATTCAGACATATTCTGCGAAAAGCAGGCCGAGACTCTTCCTCCACATCGTCCCTATGACTGTCCTATTGACTTACAGCCTGGGACCACGCCTCTCCGTGGAAGAATCTATTCATTGTTAGTTCCTGAGACACAAGCCATGGCAAACTATATCCAAGAGAACCTCCAAAAGGGCTTTATCCGAAAGTCCTCATCTCCTGCCGGAGCTGGATTCTTCTTAGTAGGGAAGAAGGATGGTTCTCTCTATCCTTGTATTGACTACAGGGGTCTAAACAAAATTACGATCAAAAATTGCTATTCTCTTCCTTTAATTTTTGAACTTTTTGATCATCTATGGGGTGCCAAGGTCTTCTCCAATTTGGATTTGCGGGGAGCATATAATCTTATCTGTATCCGTGAGAAAGACGAATGGAAAACAGCCTTTAATACCCAAGATAAACATTTTGAGTATCTCGTGATGCCTTTCGGTCTCTGTAACGCTCCAGCTGTCTTTCAAGAATTTGTCAACAATATCTTCCGAGATCTTCTCTACATGTGTTGTTGTGTCCAATTTGGAGTAGCATCGCTCTCATGTCCGTCAGGTCCTACAGCTTCTTCGGGAGAATCATCTTTACGCCAAACTTGAAAAATGCCTATTCAAGAGATCTAGTCTGCTATTCCTGGGTTGCATTATTTCCCATAAAGTTCTTCAGATGGATCCTGACAAACTGTATGCTGTGTTGAATTGGTCTCGTCCTACTGGTCTCAGACTATTTAATGCTTTCTTGGCTTTGCCAATTATTATCGTCAGTTCATCCCACATTTTTCTTCCTTGGTTGCCCCGATTGTGGCTATCACTAAAAAGAACTGTAACCCCAAGTCTTGGCCTCCTGAGGCCAAAGAGGCCTTCACTCACTTAAAGTCTGCATTTGCCTCTGCACCCGTCCTCGTAAGACCAGATCCGGAGAAACCCTTCTCTTTGGAGGAAGACTCTTCATTCTTCGGAGCAGGAGCCGTTTTAACTACAGTTCTATCTACAGTCTGCTCAGCGTCTAAACCCTTGGCAGGCTAGATGGTCTCTTTTCTTTTCCAGGTTTAATTTCTTTATTCATTTCCAGCCTGAGAACAAAAACGTCAGAGCTGATGCTCTTTCTAGGTCCTCTGATGTGGTAGGATTGGACTCCACTCCAAGGCATATTCCTCCCCCTAGAGCATCTGATTTCTGCAGCTCCTCACAATCTTCAGCAAGTCCTACCTGGAAAATCTTTTGTGCCTATTCAACATAGAGTCTTTAATTGGGGACATTCTTCTTTGTTGGCTGGTCATTCTGGAGTATCTCAACTTATCTCTCGGCATAACTGGTGGCTGCACCTTGAACGCAATGTTACAGATTTTGTCCGTTCCTGTGTTACCTGTGCCCGCGACAAAACTCCATGACAGAAACCAGCGGGTCTCTTACAATCTTTGCCCATCCCGGAGACTCCTTGGTCTCACATAGGTATGGACTTTATTACTGATCTTCCATCTTCCTGTAATAATAAAGTAATCTGGGTGGTGGTCGATCGATTCTCTAAAATGGCTAATTTTGTTCCTTTACCAAGTCTTCCATCTGCTCCACAGCTGGCGAAACTTATTCTTCAACATATTTTTTGCCTTCATGGCCTTCCATCTCACATCGTTTCGGATCGTGGAGTACAATAAATTTCCAAGTTATGTCTTGCTCTCTGTTTCCCTCTTGACATCAAGCTGGACTTTTCCTCTGCTTATCACCCTCAGGTGGAGAGAGTGAACCAGATTCTGGGGGGCTATCTTTGTCATTTTGTCTCAGCTCGACAGGACTATTGGGTCGATATTTTGCCTTGGGCGGAGTTTTCTTATAATCACAAAGACTCTGAGTCCATGAAGACATCTCCATTTTTTGTGGTCTATGGACATCTTCCACGTATTCCTCTTCCAGGCGCTTCTGGAGTGCCAGCCGTTGATGATCAAGTACGGGATTTTATGTCCATCTGGCAGAAGACCCGCCACTATTTGTTTTGCACCTCTTCCCATATGAAATCCCAAGCGAATGAGAAGAGAAGACCTACTCCAACTTTCTCTCCTGGCGACAAAGTCTGGCTCTCCTCTATGTATATTCGTTTTAGGGTTCCCAGTTATAAGTTGGGTCCTCACTTGCTGGGTCCATTTGAGGTTTTGCACAGAATCAATCCAGTGTCTTACAAGCTCCGTCTTCCTGATTCCTTAGTATCCCAAATTCTTTTCATGTCTCCCTCCTCAAACCAGTCGTCTTCAATCGGTTTTCACAAAAACACATCGTTTCCTCTCCAGTCTCTGGTTCATCAGATATTTTTTAAGTCAAGGAAATTTTAGCGACTAAAACTGTAAGGGGGAAACTAATTTTTTTAGTAGACTGGAAGGGGTTTAGTCCTGAGGAGAGGTCATGGGAGCCGGAGGAGAATATTCTGGACCACAATTTTCTCCAAAAATTTCTGAGACCCAAAAAAGAGGGGGAGACCAAAGGGGGGTACTGTTGCGGCGTGCGCTCCGGCCACTCACTCTGGCCCATGCTCTCCTCCTCCTTCCTCCGGCAGGTCCGGGATTCGCATTGCGCTTGCATGCGAATCTCGGGCCATCACTTACCCCTTGCTCCTGCTGGCTTCTCCACTGGTTCTGTTCCCTGGTTCGCGAGCTCCCACCTCCTAGGGTGCGCGCGCCAGAGCTCTGAGATTTAAATGGCCAGTCCGCCCTTAATTAATTTGTGTTTGCACCTGTCCCTGCTCCCTGGTACGGCTTATTTAATCTTCCACACAGGTACAGCGGATCCACTACCTTCGTGAGTGTTACAAATGTAAAGTAGTGAGTGCACAGCCCTGTATAACAGTGTTTAATGTTGTGCCCCTCAAAATAACCCAACACACATCTATTAATGTCTAAACCTTGGCATCAAATGTGAGTACACCCCTAAGTGAAAAAGTCCAAATTGGGCCCAATTATCCATTTCCTTCCTCTGTGTCATGTGACTAGTTAGTGTAACAAGGTCTCATGTGTGAATGGAAAGCAGGTGTCTTAAGTTTGGTGTTAACCATCTCACACTCTCTAGTATTGGTCACTGGAAGTTCAACATAGCACTTCAACTTGACATACAGTTTGGTTAGAGAAAGCTCAGAAACCGTGCATAGTGGCACATCTTTTGCTGTGTGCCTGAGGTCATATTTAGTGGTGACTGTTTCAATGAAAAAAATAAAAAAATAAAAGATATATATATATATATATATATATATATATATATATATATATATATACTGTATAATGCATTGCTTTCCATTACAGATCATATCGCAAAAAAGAGAATGCTTTTTCATTGCTCTCATTTTGTAGTATGTATACTGTAAAAGGCAGAAAACTGTCTCTCTAGAGCCATCTGTAGGTAGCTACTATGTAAATCAATGTTTTATTCCATCATTGATAATATATTCAATGTGCCATCAGAAAATGATTTAAATAAGAAATATTCTTTCTGTAGATGCCGGAATCGGGATTTTGCACAGTGCAGCAGAATCCCGTTAAAATCAATCCTGCTGCAGGGGAATGACGTGCAGAATTATTTTGCAGAATTCTGCATGGACGTTCCGTTGTGTGAACTTTGCCTAAGGCCCCTTTCACATTAACATTGGTGCCCAGCAGTGGGACGGCCGCTGCAGAATAGCGGGAGAAAAATTACAGCATGTGCCGTCTTCTTCTCCTGTTATTCATAACGGCGCTCGGCGGCCCCCATAATAGTAAATGGGAGACGCCGGGACCCATTGTTTGCCATTGCCCCCCGTTGTTTGCCGTTGCTCCCCGTTTTTAGTTTTTGGCTTGAATGGGACAGGGTGTGTCGTCAGGGCAGGTACCAAATTGTCACCGACTAATGTGAACACAACCACTCCTGCATGCTTTAAGCAATGTTCCAGCAACATGGACCAGCGATTGACCACCACATGCAGGAATGGTTTTGCCCGTTACACAGCCATTCTTCTTCAAGCCAAGGGAAATGTAACGGTCCTGGATGTGGATCCTCTAGCATATGTGGCAGATGACACAGGCTGTATTGGGGAGCGGAGTCTAAGGTGCCGCTCATCTTCACCAGAGCCCGCCACAAGGCAGGATGGGCTTGCTGCGCAGGCCACATCCAGGTCGCTACCCCTAATACAACTGGACCACACAGGTAGCTGGGCAAAGACAAGGTACAGAAGGGTAAGGCAGAGGCACGTAAAACAGAAAACGTAGTAGAAGGGTCGATAAACACGAGCAAGGCAAAAGACAATAGAGAATGCTAAATCTCAGGCTAGGGGCACTGAAGATCCGGCAGGGAGGAGCTGCTTTATATAGCATAGCAGTGGGACCAGGCACCAATCAGTGGTGCACTGGCCCTTTAAATTTCAGGCAGCTGGCGCACGCGTGCCCTAGGAGGTGGGGGCGTGTGTGATGGGAACCAGAGGGCCGAGCGGGTCACGATTCACATGCGGGCGTGCCCCGTGATGCGAATTGTGGCCCGGACAGGAGAGCGGAGTGGTGAGGGCTCACGGTCAGAGCGCCGGACCGGAGCGCTCACCATAACGGGAAATGATTAGACCCTGTCAACAAGGGGTTGGGAGTGTAGCATCATAGTGCAAGGAAAGTTAATACCCTGGACAACCCCATTCTTGCAGTGAATTCTCTGTGCTGGTGTTGTGTAGGACCGACCACTCCAAGGATTAGAACCTAAGAAGCCCTTGGTTCTCCATCCTTAACCCCCACAAAGGGGTGTCGACTATCCAGGTCATTAACCTTAGCTTGGTCACCACTGAAAGATGCTGATGTGGATATAGCGTGGTACAGAAAGATGTAATAGAGGTGTAGTTCTTCAAAAAGTAGGTAAGGGTCACTCAGAGTCAGGTCATGGGGACAGGTCAAGGCAGAAAGCAGTAAGAATGGTCAAGTAAAAAGCTGGGTCAAACACAGGAGAAGCAGTTTTAGGGTAATAATAGATATTTATTGCTCAGGCAGAGGTGGCAGCCCCTTTATATAGGTGGAGATCGGTGGGGGAATGCAAACTGGGGTGCACATTAGTCCTCCTACTCCAGTGTTGCCTCCTGCTGCTGCATTCGCCACGGGTTCCAAGCTCTGTTTGTCTCTTCCTGAGAAGTATGAAGGGGATCCCAAGTCTTGCCGTGGTTTTGTGACTCCATGCGATAAAGGAAAGCCTGTTGCTGCTAGGAGAGCAGAAAAGCCAGGCACGCATGTGTAACAAGATTAGGTAAGTGGCCCATAAGAGGGCCAAAGGGCACCATTGAGAACTGTGTCCCCTTCATAATTTTTTGTCATGGTACCTTACATACAGTTCAGGCTGTACCTGTTACAGTGGTTTTGTCCCATTCAGTTAATTTGGTGGGCCGTGCCTAAAGTTGGCCCATTTCTCATCAAATACTGATGCCCAACAATATTATTGCCTTAAAAAAATTATTTTAATTCACATTTTATTATGAAAATTCTCTACCTACTGAAAAAAAGAGAATCTTTAAATACAACATTTTTATTATTCAATAAATAGATCGGTAAATGTTTTCAATACTTGTGTTTTTAATAAAAACAGTTATTTTAAGGCTCAGCATTTTTTGTTTCCTATTTTTCTCTTTAGAATTAGCCTTTTTAGGTCATGTTTACAGTGGTAAAGCGTTTGTTTCAAGTCGCTCCATTCATGCAGTTAAATGATACCAGATAGACAAAACATCTTGTAATTGACCACTTCTGAAGCATCCCTTTTATTCGTAGATAATAGTTACCGTGGTAACCGCCCCTATGAAGCCGAGCAGAGAGAGACGGCGATGAATAGAGAGGTCACTGCGCGACATGAAAAATTAGGTTATTCGGCTTTGTGCAAACCCATATTTTGTTGATTCGGAGCCAAAATATTATTAAATGTTGTAAAAGAAGTAACTCAGAAAATAAAACACATTTGGGGCTGTTACATACATTTCATATAAGTCAATAACGCTGTAGAAAATGTCATAAATTTCTAGTATGTGATTAACAGGACTTTTCACTGAGGCTTAGGTAATAAAATATATGCTGAGCGTGAGGAATTGATCCCTTGGTAATCTCCTATTAACCGATCGCTCAGGACGGCCAGAGTGAGAATTGCCCTGTGTTATTGTGCTTATGGGTTAAATTTGCCTCCCCCCAGGGCTTCACCCCCACAGCGTGGTCTGCCAGTTCAGTCTAACAATAGGGTCATTGTAAAGAACTAGAACTTTTTAAATATATTGCGTTATACAAAGTGATAAACAACTGATCTTATTTATAAACACCTGTGGAATTTTAGCCGCTGAAATTGATCCGTGCAAAGAAAGAACACGTTCATTCTTTGCCGGGAAGTCCGCTAGCACTGCATACCCATCAACAGTGCTGCATGGCCCCACCGCTGACGTATTTCGGAGGTGGCCGCAGGAATTCCGTGAGCGGAGATTTCATACCAAATACATAGTGTGAACATACCCTAAGGGGGAGATTTATCAAAACCTGCCCAGAAGAACCAATCAGATTGCTTCTTTCATTTTTGAAAAAGGCCTGTGAAAATGAAATTCTGCTTACCAAAATATATAGTATAGTGAATGGATTTTCTGTTCACAAATTCACACTTCAGAATTTGTGAACGGAAAATCCGCTTTCCCTTTAAGAATTACATATAAATAGTGTTGCTCGCGAATATTCGCAATGCGAATTTTATTCGCGAATATTCGCGAATATAGTGCTATATATTCGTAATTACGAATATTCGTTTTTTTTTTTTTTCCACAGCACACACCACAGTGATCATCCCTCTCTGCTTCCAGCTTGTGTGGTGTAAAGAAGGCTCTAATACTACTGTGTGAGACTGGTGTGCTAATTTTCACATATGCGAATTTTGCTTATGCTAATTTTTGTATATGCTACTTTTCGCATATGATAATTTTCGCATACGCGAATTTTCACATATACAAAATTAAAACGTGAATATTACGAATATGCGAATATTCGCGAATATATGATGAATATTCGTCCATATATTCGCGAATATTCGCGAATTCGAATATGGCCTATGCCGCTCAACACTACATATAAAGCAGATATACTGACTGGATGACTGTGGTGGAAATACAGTTGCAGACAGGATACATATTAAGTTCAAATAGATTCTCTCTACAGTGAAAGTTCTACACAGGTTGGTTTACTGTGGTCACGATACTAGAACTTTACTCACAGTTTTGCAGCACAATACCCAATATACAGGGCGCATGCTGAAGACACATCTGTGATATGTTCAGCCACAGAGCAATAACACACTGTAGGTCATGGAAGAGATTATTGTATGCAGAGGAGCCCTTGTATAACAATTTTCCTCCTCTGACCAGTAGATACTCCTTCTTGAAACTGCAACCTGAAGCACAATGGGGGAGATTGAGCAATACCTGTGGAGAGGCAAAGTTGCCTAGTTTTCCATAGCAACCAATCAGATTACTTCTTTCATTTTTCATAGGCCTTGTTAAGAAGGAAAGAAGAAAGCTGATTGGTTGCTATGGACAACTGGACAACGTTGCCTCTCCACAGGTTTTGATAGATCTCCCCCAATGTCCTTACAATGTGGATTGGAGATGACCTTTTGGCCGATATCCTTTAAACTCAGCACAGTGTCATGATCCATATCTGTCTTAGGTGGATGTTACTTGCAACTGGAATAGGATTTGAGACTTGCATGTAGCATGCCTTGCCTGGAATGAGGCATGTGTTATTTATTTGGCATTTTGAACTATTTTTAATTTGTAGCCTGAGTTTCTGTGATATAGGAAAATGTGAGTATTCCGCAGACCCCTGGTCCTCTTTCTAGCCTCCGTTGTCTTGCTACTTCTTCTTTTTCTTTTTTTTTTAATTCCCACTAAATTCCAACTTCCCTTGGCCTATTAAATTGCCTCTAGGGAATCAACATTGTTGGGAGACAAGGAGGACCAAAGGTCTGGGCAAAAATCTCATTTTACAGCATACCTGTCATATCGCAGAAAAAAATAATAATGCGTCTATATATTTACTCACTAGGTCATGTGAATGCTTTACATGTCTCTTTTATGTATCTAGCTTCTGTATTTGGCTCACAAATCCCTTTGCTCTGCTGGTCACTCCTTCTGACATCCACTGCTCAGGAAGGGGCGTGTCCGAGGCAACCACTGAGCCTGCCCTCACTCATTCACATACATTCACTTCCTCCCTGATTCTTCTGTGTTGTGTTGGGTCTCATCATCCAATCACTGTAGGCTGCTCTGTAACCCCCTCCTCTCTGTTATCAAACAGGAGTCTGATAGGACAGGAGTGAGCACAGGGGAGTGTTAGTCCCGCCTTCACTTCCTGGACTTTGTTCCTGCCTGGGACAAAGATGAAGCTGCAGTCGGACAGGATTATGTTCTGGATGGTATGGGGACCCCTAGTGGTCTTTTTTCATAAGCCATGATTTCTATAAAAAGCAGATAACTGTTTTTTTTTTTTAATGAAGTATATTAGAAACGTTAACATTTTGCCAAGATGTACAACATATAAAAGTTTTTTATTCTGACAGTGCCCCTTTAAGTTTTGCTCAAAACAAGCCCCTAAATTGATCTGTATGTTATTGATTGCAATTGAATTTCCTATAACATTTCTTTAAACCAGTGTTTTCCCAACAGTGTGCCACCAGCTGTTGCAAAACTACAACTCCCAGCATGCCCGGACAGCCTTCGTCTGTCCGAGCATGCTGGGAGTTGTAGTTTTGCAACAGCTGGAGACACACTGTTTGGAAAACACTGCTGTAAACTAATAAACTTAATATTAGTATATATTAGTACATTCTGTTCTCCCTGTTCTGACTACACATAACCACTCACACGTCTCACTAAAAAAGATCAAAGTGACAAGACGGTTTAACCCTCTGCCCTCCTTGGATCATTACACGTCTATAAAGTGTCCAGAATTTGAAGGTAAAAAAATAAATTTTTAACATGAGTAATTCCATTTTAAAACTGTTTGTTTCAATTGCAGGGACACATTTTTCCATGTGTTAGTATATGTAGATAACGCAGGGTCACCCACAGTTAATAAAAACATTTTCCCGGATTCCGGCAAACATTTATACTGTGTAAGTGAAAAATGCCCCTGCAGACATTCGCAAGTATTAAGTTCACTGGGTGCTTGGTATGCACAGAAAACTATGACACGGAGATCATAGATGGTGCATTCATTTCATCCGCCATTAGTCATTAGGATGTAATACTGACATGAATGGAGGAGATGTGGCAATGATATGAAAAGACGGCATTCACAAAAATGACCCTTTGTAAGGTTGAATTATTTTTGGGGCTCATTTTTGGTGAATAGGACTAAAGGGGGTTTTCGGGGGCATAAAAAGTTATTTGGCTGTAGTCCAAATGTAAATTAAATCTACAAATGTACTCTCATACTGAATACTGTGTTTGTCTGCTGCACTATTCCATACAGCGGCATCCGATTAAAAAGATATACTGTACAACATACATTCTTGTTGCATATACACTGGTATCCATTGAAAACATACATAGGGGAAATCCTTCTTAAAGGGGTACTCCGCCCCTAGACATCTTATCCCCTATCCAAAGGATAGGGGATAAGATGTCAGATCGCTGCTGGGGAGCCCCGGGATCGCCGCTGCGGCACCGTACTATCGTTACTGCACAGAGCGAGTTCGCTCTGCACGTAATGACGGGCAATACAGGGGCCGGAGCATCGTTACGTCACGGCTCTGCCCCTCGTGACATCACAGCACGCCCCCCTCAATACACATCTATGGGAGGGGGCGTGGTGGTCATCACGCCCCCTGCCATAGACTTGCATTAAGGGGACGGGCCATGTTGTCATAAGGGGCAGAGCCATGACGTCACGCTGCTCCGTCCCCTGTATCGTCCGTCATTACGCACAGAGCAAACTTGCTCTGTGCAGCAATGATAGCGCGGTGCCGCAGCGGTGATCCCGGGGCTCCCCAGCAGCGGGACCATGGCGATCTGACATCTTATCCCCTATCCTTTGGATAGGGGATAAGATGTCTGGGGGCAGAGTACCCCTTTAAGGGTAGGGTCTCATGACACGGATCCGCACAGGGGCAGACTGACCAGCCAATCCGTTTGGACATGGTCCGAGGGCCTGGCCGGGTAAAGAGCCTGCCGCTGCTGCTACTGAGGATCCAGGACACTTCCCAGATTTCCAGGCAGATAGTGCTGCTTTCTGCTGTATGTGCGGCTCACGCACACATGACAGAAAGCCTACTCTATGTTGAGCCGCATTTGTGGCCTACACAGAGAGGAGATGTGACCTCCGCCTCCTCGCAGCACGGAGTGCAGGTGCCTATGACGTCACTCATTGGCGCCTGCACTGAGGAGGATGGAAGACGCGGGCCCCTGCTGCTTTCCGGAGGAGATTGCTCCATGGGACATAATCAGGTGAGCATAATTTTATTAAATTTTTTTTCATCCTGAGGAGGGGGGATGTGGACTCTGCTGCCTCTACCTTATGTGGGGGAACTCTGCTGCCTACACCTACTGTGGGGGAACTCTGCTGCCTACACCTACTGTGGGGGAACAATGCTGCCTACACCCACTGTTGGGGAACTCTGCTGCCTACACCTAATGTGGGGGAACTCTGCTGCCTACACATAATGTGGGGGAATTCTGCTGCCTACACCTAATGTGGGAGAACTCTGCTGCCTACACCTAATGTGGGTGAACTCTTCTGCCTACACCTACTGTGGGGGAACTCTGCTGCCTACACCTACTGTGGGGGAACAATGCTGCCTACACCTAATGTGGGGGAATTCTGCTGCCTACACCTAATGTGGGGGAACTCTGCGGCCTACACCTAATGTGGGAGAACTCTGCTGCCTACACCTAATGTGGGTGAACTCTGCTGCCTACACCTACTGTGGGGGAACTCTGCTGCCTACACCTACTGTGGGGGAACTTTGCAGCCTATACCTAATGTGGGGGAACTCTGCTGCCTACACCTACTCTGGGGGAACTCTGCTGCCTACTCCTTATGTGGGTGAACTCTGCTGCCTACAGCTACTCTATGTTGAGCCGCATTTGTGGCCTACACAGAGAGGAGACGTGACCTCCGCCTCCTCGCAGCACGGAGTGCAGGTGCCGATGACGTCACTCATTGGCGCCTGCACTGAGGAGGATGGAAGACGCGGGCCCCTGCTGCTTTCCGGAGGAGATTGCTCCATGGGACATAATCAGGTGAGCATAATTTTATAAAAAAAAATTTCATCCTGAGGAGGGGGGATGTGGACTCTGCTGCCTCTACCATATGTGGGGGAACTCTGCTGCCTACACCTACTGTTGGGGAACTCTACTGCCTACACATAATGTGGGGGAATTCTGCTGCCTACACCTACTCTGGGGGAACTCTGCTGCCTACTCCTTATGTGGGTGAACTCTGCTGCCTACAGCTACTGTGGGGGAACTCTGCTGCCTACACCTAATGTGGGGGAACTCTGTTGCCTGCACCTAATGTGGGGCACTATCTGCTATGTCCCTGCCTAGCTAATATGGGGACAAACTACCAAACTAATGGGAGGGCTACCTACTACTTACATAGGGGTTTTCATACAGGGGGCATCTATCTGGGGTATTTACCTAAAGAGGGCATGACTACCTACCTGAGGGCATGATCTACTAGGGGTCACTACCTCCTAAGGACACTACCTACCTGGGGACATTACCTACTTGTAACTACCATAAGCAACACCATATTTTCTGTCCGCTAACACAAAATACTCTGATACTAGACTAGACTAGACTCTGGATATGCCACTGGGTGGAGGGGGGAGCTGGCTACCTACTTGACTAACTACCTGGCTACCTAACTTTATGCCTGGATGCCTTACTATTTACCTACATAACTGGCTGCCTAACTGCCTACCTACATATCTTGCTACCTACCTACATACCTAACTACCTAACTATGTACAAACCTGGCCTTTATACAAGGCCACCTACCTGGCTAGTCCCCTACCTACATATTTGGCTTCCTGATCTACCTACCTAGTTAACTATTTACTTGGCTACCTACCTACTTCCCCTTTTACTGTGGACACCAAGGAGGGCATTATTACAGTTTGTGGGCCTATAGATGGGAAGATTGTGTAGAAGAGGGAAGGGCGCTGGAAAAATGCAGAGTCTGACATGTTTGTCCTGAAGATGTTAAGAGATTGTTATAGCGGTCTGATCCAGACAGAGAAGAAAAGGAAAGAGGACGCCGATGATCAGAAAATACATTATAGTCAGTCCCTATATGTAACTGTAATCACTTATCTGGTATACAGATCCTGTGTACAGCTGATATCTACTGCCATTTGGTCCTGTAAATAATCACTTATATTGTATACAGATCCTGTATAGTATGCTGGTCTGTGTATAGTGATTTTAGTGTACCAGCGGCTGAGTATAGTAGGGGCCCTTGCTTTTTTTTGGGCCTAGAGGCCCTGAGTGTTGTCAGTCTGCCCCTGGATCCGCAGTATAAAATACGCTGTACTGTCCCAATACTGTACGTTTGAACCTACCCCAAGGGTAGGGTTACACAACATGGATACGCAGCGTATTTTACGCTGCGGATCTGTCAGTGACTCGACCCTTAGTGTGTCTCCAGCTGTTCCCTCCTGCTTGCAGTATCAATCCGCCTCTCCAAGCAATCACAGAGGGCAAAACGCTGTGCGCAGGCCCCTGTGTGACTGCTTGGAGGGCGGATTGCCGCTGCAAGCAGGGGGGAACAGCTGGAGGCCCACTAAGGGTCGGGTCACCGGCAGATCCACAGCGTCCGTGTTGTGTGACCCTACCCTAAGGGTACATTTACACGTACAGTTTCCTGCGCAGATTTGATGCGCAGGATTTGTAACTGCAGATTAGAAGGTGTGCTCAGTCATTTAGTTTACTTTGTTAACTGCAGCAGATAAACCTTGGGCATCAAATCCTGTGTGTCAAATCTGTGCAAGGTACTTAACGTGTGACCGCACCCTTAAGGAGTATTCCGGGATTGAAAAATGTATCCCCTATGCTAAGGATAGGGGATAAAAATCAGATTGCATGGGGTCCAACCACTGGAACCCCCACGATCTCCTGCCCCAGTACCCCTGCTATCACCCTGAATGAGGTGTGTCGACCACCAGACGAAGCTGTGGCTGACATTCCCCCTCCATTCATCTCTCTACGAGAGCCAGAGTGCTGCATGTGGGCATCTCTGGCTCTCCCATAGAGCTGCATGGAGGGGGTGTGAGAGCCGAGACGCAGTGCGGAAAATTTCGGGGGGGGGGGTCACAATTTCTATTCTGGAGTACCATTTTAACTACTTCCAATACACAATGCAAGTTCCCCTCATTGGTTGAATCCACATGGGCAAAAACGGCAGTGAAATGTATGTACAGATTGGCATCTATGGATTTGTCATTGTTTTCAAAGAAATTTTCTTTTTTCTATGTATTGAGCAGAAATTGCTATAAAAATCTGCATAAAACATGTAACAGGGTTTTTGTAAGGAGCTTTTTTTTTTGTATCTACGGTATCTACAGAATAGTATGCCTTGTCTGGGGTCTATGTGTGATAAAAGGGACCAATGGGGTGCAGTCTGTGGTAGAGGGGCATGGGAACAGTCTATGGCAGACGGGCATTGGGGCATATGTGGTAAGATGGCAGAACAGGACACACTGTGGCCAAGAAGGGGTATGGAAACTGTGGTAGAGGGTGGGGGGTTCATGAAGCAGTCTGTGGCAGGAGGGGCACAGAACAGACTGTGGCAGAGAAGGGAGCATGGGGCAGACTTTGGCAAAGAGCAGGGTGTACGACAAGTTGTTGGAGAAAGGAAGATTAGGACATTAGATTGAAGGGGCAGACTATATGGCTTAGTTACTTAGCTAACCCAGCCCCCTTCTGCTTGAGCGATGTCTGAAATGGGATGTGGTTTAACTAATAATTTCAGCCAACTCCTTCACATATATCACCTAGTCAGAGGGCAGATGGATGGATGGATGAGTCTAAGATCAGAACAGTGGCATAATATTCAGAAGGAACGTACATTAGTAAAGGCCACTTTATTGGATGAATGCTCGTTCCAGATAATAAACCCGGGTAAAAGGGATAATGATCAGCTGATGAACGAGCGAACGCAAGTTTATTGGCTGATCACATTTTTGGTGCTGACAGTAAAATCATTGTTATCGGCCGCACATCGTGTCAGCAGGTAATGTATGGCCGACAATGGGGAATTGAAGACCCGCATGAACCAGCCAGCGATTAATAAAGCCTTGAGTAGTCTAGTAAACACATGCCAGTAAGCAGGATGGGCACTCACTCGTGGGAAAGGACCCTAAGTTTTAATTATTTACGTTTGGGTAATAGCTAAATAACTTGTGTCCCCTAAAACACTTTTCATTAATAAAACCAGATATTACTTGGCATATTGCACCCTCTCAGTGTTCAGTGTTATATTGGTCCTTTAAGGCAAACTCTATCCAAAATACAGAATTACCCTATTAGTTTATTTAATTTCCCTGAAGAACATTTTCTATTTTTGTGGAATTATTCACTCCAGTACTACAATGCTATATATTGGCCCGAGCATGCAATATCGACCTGGCAAACAGAACATATAAAAATATTTGATATTTTCTCTGAGGCACAAAGCACTAGAATAGGAGGGTAAGTTATGATTTCTGGAAACAATGTAGTTCAGGGTGCAATGCTGTGTATGTAAACATTAAACTCAATTGGAGTTATGAGTCCATATACAGTATAAGAGAACGTGCAAAGTCTGCACTATATCCAGAACTGTGTTACCTCTGTGGATGGACACTGACATCAGCAAGTATATACTGACATCAGTAGGCATATACTGGCAGTGCTTGGTGTGCAAGTAGAGAATAACAGGCAATCCATATAGAAAGTATCATTCCACCGCACTCGCCATAATCCTTTTGCTATTCTTTATTAAGGGTGTCTCTCCACATCAAACTTTGCTGAACGGGCAGGAGAGCAACACTAGACTTGCGCTTTTAAAAGATGCTGCTCTCTGCAGTGTGATCAGTGAGTGCAGCCATACAGCAGTGCAGTCAGTGAGTGCTGCCATATAGCTGTGTAGTCAGTGAGTGCCAACATACAGCAGTAAGGTCAGTGAGTGCCGCCATACAGCTGTGTGATCAGTGAGTGCAGCCATACAGCAGTGCAGTCAGTGAGTGCCACCATACAGCAGTAAGGTCAGTGAGTGCTGCCATACAGCAATGTGGTCAGTGAGTGCCGCCATACAGCAGTGTGGTCAGTGAGTACCACCATACAGCAGTGTGGTCAGTGAGTGCCGCCATACAGCAGTGTGGTCAGTGAGTGCAGCCATACAGCAGTGCGATCAGTGAGTGCAGCCATACAGCTGTGTGATCAGTGAGTGCCGCCATACAGCTGTGTGATCAGTGAGTGCCGCCATACAGCAGTGTGGTCAGTGAGTGCAGCCATAAAGCAGTGTGATCTGTGAGTGCAGCCATACAGCTGTGCGATCAGTGAGTGCCGCCATACAGCAGTGTGATCAGTGAGTGCAGCCATACAGCAGTGGGATCAGTGAGTGCAGCCATACAGCTGTGTGATCAGTGAGTGCAGCCATACAGCAGTGCAGTCAGTGAGTGCTGCCATATAGCTGTGTAGTCAGTGAGTGCCATCATACAGAAGTAAGGTCAGTGAGTGCTGCCATACAGCAATGTGGTCAGTGAGTGCCGCCATACAGTAGTGCGGTCAGTGAGTGCAGCCATACAGCAGTGTGATCAGTGAGTGCAGCCATACAGCAGTGTGGTCAGTGAGTGCAGCCATACAGCAGTGTGCTCAGTGAGTGCAGCCATACAGCAGTGTGATCAGTGAGTGCAGCCATACAGCTGTGTGATCAGTGAGTGCAGCCATACAGCAGTGTGGTCAGTGAGTGCAGCCATACAGCAGTGTGATCAGTGAGTGCAGCCATACCGCAGTGCAGTCAGTGAGTGCTGCCATATAGCTGTGTAGCCAGTGAGTGCCACCATACAGAAGTAAGGTCAGTGAGTGCTGCCATACAGCAATGTGGTCAGTGAGTGCCACCATCCAGCTGTGTGATCAGTGAGTGCCGCCATACAGCAGTGTGATCAGTGAGTTTCGCCATACAGCAGTGCGGTCAGTGATTTTCGCCATACAGCAGTGCGGTCAGTGAGTGCCGCCATACAGCAGTGTGCTCAGTGAGTGCCGCCATAATACAGCAGTGTGGACAGTGAGTGCCGCCATACAGCAGTGTGGTCAGTGAGTGCCGCCATACAGCAGTGTGCTCAGTGAGTGCCGCCATAATACAGCAGTGTGGACAGTGAGTGCCGCCATACAGCAGTGTGATCAGTGAGTACTGCCATACAGCAGTGTGATCAGTGAGTGCCGCCGTACAGCAGTGTGGTCAGTGAGTGCCGCCATACAGCAGTGTGGTCAGTGAGTGCCGCCATACAGCAGTGTGGTCAGTGAGTGCCGCCATACAGTAGTGTGGTCAGTGAGTGCCGCCATACAGCAGTGTGGTCAGTGAGTGCCGCCATACAGCAGTGTGATCAGTGAGTACCACCATACAGCAGTGTGGTCAGTGAGTACCGCCATACAGCAGTGCGGTCAGTGAGTACCGCCATACAGCAGTGTGGTCAGTGAGTGCCGCCATACAGCAGTGTGGTCAGTGAGTGCCGCCATACAGTAGTGTGGTCAGTGAGTGCCACCGTACAGCAGTGTGGTCAGTGAGTGCCGCCATACAGCAGTGTGATCAGTGAGTGCAGCCATACAGCAGTGCAGTCAGTGAGTGCTGCCATATAGCTGTGTAGTCAGTGAGTGCCAACATACAGCAGTAAGGTCAGTGAGTGCTGCCATACAGCTGTGTGATCAGTGAGTGCAGCCATACAGCAGTGCAGTCAGTGAGTGCTGCCATATAGCTGTGTAGTCAGTGAGTGCCACCATACAGCAGTAAGGTCAGTGAGTGCTGCCATACAGCAATGTGGTCAGTGAGTGCCGCCATACAGCAGTGCGGTCAGTGAGTGCCACCATACAGTAGTGCGGTCAATGAGTGCCGCCATACAGCAGTGCAGTCAGTGAGTGCCGCCATACAGCAGTGTGGTCAGTGAGTGCCTCCATACAGTAGTGTGGTCAGTGAGTGCCGCCATACAGCAGTGTGGTCAGTGAGTGCCGCCATACAGCAGTGTGGTCAGTGAGTGCAGCCATACAGTAGTGTGGTCAGTGAGTGCCGCCATACAGTAGTGTGGTCAGTGAGTGCCACCGTACAGCAGTGTGGTCAGTGAGTGCCGCCATACAGCAGTGTGATCAGTGAGTGCAGCCATACAGCAGTGCAGTCAGTGAGTACTGCCATATAGCTGTGTAGTCAGTGAGTGCCACCATACAGCAGTAAGGTCAGTGAGTGCTGCCATACAGCAATGTGGTCAGTGAGTGCCACCATACAGCAGTAAGGTCAGTGAGTGCTGCCATACAGCAATGTGGTCAGTGAGTGCCGCCATACAGCAGTGCGGTCAGTGAGTGCCACCATACAGTAGTGCGGTCAATGAGTGCCGCCATACAGCAGTGTGGTCAGTGAGTGCCGCCATACAGCAGTGTGGTCAGTGAGTGCCTCCATACAGTAGTGTGGTCAGTGAGTGCCGCCATACAGCAGTGTGGTCAGTGAGTGCCGCCGTACAGCAGTGTGGTCAGTGAGTGCAGCCATACAGTAGTGTGGTCAGTGAGTGCCGCCATACAGCAGTGTGATCAGTGAGTGCCGCCGTACAGCAGTGTGGTCAGTGAGTGCCGCCATACAGTAGTGTGGTCAGTGAGTGCCGCCATACAGCAGTGTGGTCAGTGAGTGCCGCCGTACAGCAGTGTGGTCAGTGAATGCCGCCGTACAGCAGTGTGGTCAGTGAGTGCCGCCATACAGCAGTGTGGTCAGTGAGTGCCGCCATACAGCAGTGTGGTCAGTGAGTGCCGCCATAATACAGCAGTGTGGACAGTTTCATATACAGTTTAAAGCTCAAATGACATCGATCAGTGTTTCCCAAGTAGGGTGCCTCCAGCTGTTGCAAAACTACAACTCCCAGCATGGCCGGACAGCTAAAGGCTGTCCAGCCATGCTGGGAGTTGTAGTTTTGCAACAGCTGGAGGCACCCTGCTTGGGAAACACTGACATAGACTCTCAACACTAAGGAAAACTTTTTCCAAACTTTTGCTAATTGTCATTAAACTCTACTCCGAGAGCGAGAGATATCTTCGGGTAGCCGCAAGCCTAAAAAAGCAAAACAAAAAAAAAACAAAAAAACATCTTAAATTGGCCATAACATTAGAAAAATAATTGTGAGGCACATTAAAAATCAATCTGATGTATAATTAAGTTACAATGATCATCTATGCATCAACTAGTCTCTTTAGCTTTTAGCTGAGAGAGGATAAGGAAGGCTGATATTGATCACTCCAGTACCGCCACGCTATCATCAATACTAAAAGGTTCAGCCCGACTGCTGCGTAATCCAACTGGCAGACACCGCGATCATACCGAGAGACTGAAGGGCAAAACGCTGACTCCGGCTAAGGTGTCCAGTACTGTCTAATCATTTAAAAGCATTCGCCTACCGAGCCGGGACCAGTCTTCTAGTCTCCACCCAACTCTCACGCTTCAAGCCGGCTCCAGACTGAGAGGAAGAAGAAACTGAATCAATTCGTTCCCATAGAACACTGTCATCAGACTCCCCTCGTGGCCGGCACCCCCTGATGACAGTAAATGTGCATTACCTTATGGACTCCAAGATCACTTTCTATTCTACAAAGTTTATTTTATCCATATTTTACGATTAATGTTTTATTTTATATAGTAATACCGTAAAATGCTATTCTGGATGAACAAAAAGTGAATAAAAAATTATATTTTAGGATATCTGAGAATTTACATTTGTGTATTATAGACTTTCTGTCTTTTTATTATGAAAAATAAGCATGCCTTCAATATTTAAAGCTTACATGTCTTATCAAACAACAAGAAAAAAAAGTTAAATGTTACTCAGTACCTAATTCTGAACATGTTTATATTATTTGTAAGTGTCTAGCACCTAAAGTTCTCTCCCAAATACCTTCTTTCTGTCACTCACTTGTGTTCTGGAAGGGTGCATGTCCTTACTCTGCATGACTCATCTTCCTCCCTGAGTCTGCTGTGCTGTGCTGGGTCTCTTCACTGCAGGCTGCTCTGTAACCCCTTCTCTCGGTCATCAGACTTCCCTCATGGCCAGCACCCCCTGATGACAGTAAAAGTTAATTACCTTATATATGTGGTAGCCCTTGGGGAGTGTATGATAGTGGTGGTATGGTATAAGTATATAAGGGGTTAATGTTAACCCTAGAGTTCGTGACGCCAGGCTGAGGGCTGGTATGCTGAATCAATGTTCCGGCCTATCGCCGCCCTTCCCAGTAATGATAGGTGCATGAAATAACTGAAGGTCCACAAGGAGATTTGAACTTGAACTTGGATAACTTTTACTGAAGTGCTTGCAATATTCACGGCACAGTAACAGTCTCATACAAACAGTCTTTAGGTTGCTTAGTGACTGGCAGTAGTTGCGGACCTTGAGCTAGACATACAGTCTCTGAATTTAGGAAGAGATTTGCAGATCCATCCGGATTTAGGGGAGTTATTAGGTCCGGTGATGCTGCAGAGTGTTTGGGAAGTGATACACTCTATAATTAGATTGTTCAGCCATCGCCGCAAGGCTCAGGCCTAACTCACTGCGATAATTGCTGCGCAGGTCTTGCTTGCTTGCCCAGTAACAAGAGAGCGAGAAGATGGCTGCCACTCCCTTATATGGGCAGGGGGCGGGGCGAATCTAATTGGTCCGAACATCTGCCATTCACCATTACATGGTGTAATGGGATTGCTCACATCACAGGGCCTCCAAAGGTCCTTAAGCCTAATGCCATAGAGTTCACCTCGTCACATGACCCGCAGGTTCTGCAATGCTACTGGAAACAAGTAATTAACCGTTTATCTACACATATCATTCTATTTACATTAACCTATGAATAAATTACTGATTATAAACTAGAATAGAGGCGACTAGGGGTAGACTGGCTGACAGGGATCCCTACATCCTAGGGACTCTGGCTATGGGGACCCATACATAAATAAGTACCATATAGAATGCGGTACTGGGACACCACAAACCCCTTACTAAAGATAAGTCGGCCTCAACGTCTGTCCCCTGAGACAGAGGGACTAGGACTAGAACAGGATGCTATAGAACAGGATGATCTGAACATTTGCTATACATCCTTAGTAGACTAAACACATTTTGATGCTATCTAGATATTTGAATGCTATCTAGACAATTGAAGAAGTTATCTATCCTTTAGTTTCTAGCTTCCTATACAACTCTATAAAGCTTATGATACATTTTGAAGCTTACTAGGCAATTAAGTCTTCCTAGACAATCAGACAGCTGCCTAAGACACTTTTATTAGCTCTCTATACATTTTGATGAGGCTAAACTGAACATTAGCACATACTTCTGTACATAAGGCTAGTTAAACATTAGTACAGCTCTATTTACCTTTTGCATCAAGCTGACTAGACATTTGTATTATCTCACACATTTTATATGCCAAACAATAAGTTACTTGTTAGTTAGCACACAAAGGGTATACTGGCTAGCCGGATGCTAGGTCACAGTAAGGGTGGCTGCTAGGGTCTATCGACTACACGCTACTTACCCCTAGAGCACTTCCAAAACAACCTATCCAGTTTATTCTTAGGATTACGTGTTTATTTTTTTGTACAAGCAAGAGCATCTACTGGCCAGGCAGAGCATCTCACACACGCAATGAATAAAGAAGAGAAGAAGTGTACCTAACAGTGGCAGGAATTGGGTATCAATAAGCTACAATTCCTTAAGTGTTTTTCTGAAGTGAGATATTTATTTAGTTTTTGTGTATGTACTAGAGAAATTTTTAGGTAGTACATTAAGTGAGTAATCTAGGGTACTGAAAAGTGATCGGCAGAGCATTGAAGTGGGTTATCAAAGGTACTGTGTGTGCATGCACTAATTGTGAGTCCTGGTACCTGATGGGTAATTTGCCCTGTGTAGTCCTTTGAGACCGCCGCAACACCACCTCCGAGTCATCAGGAGTTCCTTCACTTGAGGATTCTTCAAGAACTTCAGTCCCCGAGGGACCAGCTGGAGGGCTGGAAACAGGAGCAACTTCTTTGGTAGAACTGAGGGGTTCTCTTAAGACAGATGGAGTAGTGGCTTCAATTTCCGGAGCGGTCACTGGAGCAGGACTGAGGTTGGGTGTAGCGACCAATGGTGGTTGACATGGGGCAACAGCTACTGGCAACTGTCTGGTTGGTTAGGCCAGTGTCAGCTGACTAGCTGGGAACGGTATGCCCCAATACATGGTAGGCTGCTGAGATGGGAACAAAGGAACATCCATGGTGGGATGAATTCCTTCTCCCGGCACATACTCTCTCACAGGCCTTGTCGGAGGTGGAGTAGAAGTAGCAGGAGGAGCAGAAGGAGTAGGAGGAGATGGGCCAAGCATATCTTCTTTCCGGCACACATTTATCCTATTCCGGTGAACCACCTGTGGCTCGAACCCATCTTTTTGTATCTCATACACGTCTGTTTCAGGGTAAGGAACTGCAGTGATGGTGTATGGCTCCGTTTCCCACAGGGAGTCCAATGTATGGGTTCTAGGAAATTTTCTGAGCCACACTTTATCTCCAAGCTGCAAGGGCTGAGCTGAAGCATGTCGATTATAGTCTTTCTGCTGGCGCTCATGAACTTCACCCATTTTCTTCTCAACGATGTCCTTGGCTTCCTCAATTCTTCGTCGATGCTCTGACACCCAACCTTGGGAAGCCTGAGGAGAATTGTTGAAAGGCTCCTGTAACCCAAAGGTTCGATCCTTTGGCAATTGGCCGTGTCGGCCCATCATCAAGAAAAAGGGCGTATAACCCTTAGAGCAGTGAACAGTGTTGTTGTAGATCTCCAGAAGTTCTGGCAGGAGCTGAGGCCACTCTTCGTGCTTCGAGACCGAGGCTGCTCTGAGCATCTGGATGAACACTTGATTGATCCTCTCACAGAGTCCATTCCCTTGGGGATGGTAGGCTGTTGTCCTGAGCTTCTTGCAATCATGCAGCCGGCAAAGTTCCTGGAACAACTGGGCTTCAAAGGCAGTTCCCCGATCTGTGAGGACCGACTCGGGACACCCCAACGGTTGGAACCAATGCCGATAGAAGAGTTGAGCAGCAGTCTTGGCAGTAAGATCCTTGACGGGGACCACGACCACCCACTTGGAGTAATGATCCACCATTGTTAGGACATGACAATAGCCAGTTCGAGTGGGGGTCAGCTTCACATAGTCCAAGGCAACAATTTGATTCGGTCTTTCTGTACAGATGGGATGCAAAGGGGCTCTTGCGTCCCTCCCGGGGTTCTTTATCATGTTGCACACGGAGCACTCGGCACACCATTTCTCGATGTCTCCCCGCATCCCAAACCAGTAGAATCTCCTTCTGACTGTGATCTCTGTCTTATGGACCCCAAAGTGTCTGGATTGGTCATGATAAGCATTCAGAACCATGGCTGCATCCCTCCTGGGGACCACAATCTGGTGTATGCGGTCTCCGGAGACTGGGTCCAGGGAATTTCGGTAGACCAACCCCTTGTGCAGGAACAGGCGGTTTCTCTGCCACCACAGCCGCTTCAATTCGAGGCACTTTCTTGTGGAGGCAATAGTCGAGGAGGTCCCCGATAACTCTGCTCTCATCCTGAAGTGTCTTCCAGTTAGACAGATTTTCAGAGACCTTGGGAGATTCAGGTCCATCACCCACCTGGGCAGTTAGAGCATTCTGGCTCACGAACCTTCGGTAGAAGGGAGGCACTTCTACATCTTCCCACACATCTTCAGCAGGAAGTGCTTCTCCCGGGGCCATGCGAGAAAGGACATCCGCATTGACATTGGTTTTTCCACTGCGGTTAAAATCACAGTTGGCCAACCGAGAGGCCCAACGCTGTTCAAGAGCTCCCAACTTAGCGGTGTTCAAATGGGCCAAGGGGTTGTTATCAGTGTAGACCGTGAAGGGAGTAGCAGCCAGATAATCTTTAAACTTCTCAGTAATAGCCCAAACCAGGGCCAGGAGTTCCAGCTTGAAGGAGCTGTAGTTAGCATCATTCTTCTCAGCACCTCGAAGATGCCGGCTGGCATATGCAATCACCCTCTCCTTGCCATCTGGCTATTGAGATAAGACCGCCCCCAGACCTTCAAAGCTAGCGTCTGTGTATAAACGGAAAGGCAGGCTGTAATCAGGATACGTCAATATGGGGGGTTCCGTGAGGAGATACTTCAGGGCTGGAAAGGCATCTTCTTGTTCTTCGGCCCACTGGATGGGAAGCCTCCCATTATAATTATCCCGGGCAGTCCCTCTCAGTAATTCGGTCAAGGGTCCGGCAATTTGAGCAAAATGAGGGATGAAACGCCGGTAATATCCAGCAAACCCCAGGAAACTTTGGACGTCTCGCCCCGTCCTGGGTGTAGGCCACTCTTTCACAGCACTCACTTTGTCTGGATCAGGCTGGACCCCTTGAGCACTGATGACATGTCCTAAGTAGTGCACTTGAGGCTTTAGCAAGTGACATTTGGAAGATTTAATCTTGAGTCCATGTCGGATAAGAACTTGGAAAACTTCTTTCAGGTGATCCAGGTGTTCCTGATACATTCGAGAGTAGACTATGACATCATCTAGATACAACAAAACACTCTGGAAGTTAAGGTGCCCTAAGCATCGCTCCATTAGGCGTTGGAAAGTAGTTGGTGTGTTGCACAGTCCAAAGGGCATACTTTTGATCTCGAAGATACCCATGGGGGTCACAAATGCGGTCTTCTCTCTGTCCTCCTCTGCCATTGGCACCTGCCAGTAGCCGCTCGTCAGATCCAGTGTGGAAAAGTAGGCGGCAGACCCCAACGCAGTCAAGGATTCTTCAATGCGTGGGAGAGGATAGGCATCCTTATGAGTTATGTTGTTTAGCTTCCGGTAGTCTACGCAAAAGCGGATGGTGCCATCTTTCTTTTTCACCAAGACCAAAGGTGCAGCCCACGGACTCTGGCTTTCTTGGATGACATCGGCCTCTTTCATCTCCACCAGCATTTTCTTTATGGTCTGATACATCCCAGGAGCCACAGGGCGATGTCTCTCTTTAATGGGTGAATTGTCTCCAGTGAGAATCCTATGTTTGATCATGGCGGTCCTGCCAAAGTCTGTGGGAAATTTGCTAAAAGCTTCTTGATGTTTCTTAGCCACGTGGATGACTCCTTCCACCTGTTTCTTGGGGGTATCTTCATCTCCTATCTGCAGCTGGTTCCACCAAGGTTCCGCAGGGCTCTGATCAGGTCCAGGTTGGACCCCCTGTGACTTCGAGACTACATCCCTGATGTCTAGATGGTGTGAAGTGGCCACTGCGGTGTACTTGGGTAACTGGACAGCAACTTGAGAGAGATTGATAAGCCTCACCGGGACCTTCCCATTCCGTAAGGTTACAAGGCTTCTGGCAGCTCGCACCAAGGGACAATCTTCCAGCAGAAGGGGCTCCAAGAGCGCTTGGTAATCTTGATTTTTCACCCCGGGTCGGGCACGGCACCAAATAACTGTCTCCGTCTGTGGCTGTAGCCTAATGGCTCGGATATCTTGAGTCCTTACTCGACAGATTTCTCCATGATGATTTACGAACTTCTGTTCTGCTTGGAGGATTTTGAGATGGTGTTGGGCAGCTCGCCGGCCTGGGGTTGACAAGTGAGGGAGAGATGCATGCAGTGCACAGATAATATCATCAAAACAGTGCCTCATAATATTCATACCTAAAATGAAATTGGCTGCTCCCTCATCTCTAACATTTGTGACGATCACCCCTTGCCTTCCTAACACATGTTTTCCCACCTGCACCGTGGGCACCCAGTAACCATGTCTGGGTACTGGTTTTCCGTTCCCTGCAATTACTCTGAAGTCCACTTCCTGAGGGTCACACAACCTTTCTGGGACCCAGTACTTATAGAAAACCCCCTGTGGGATATTGGATACCTGAGACCCCGTATCTATCAGAGCTTGTAATCGGAAACCTTCAATCATCACCTGTACATAAGGGCAAGCAGCCACATACATAGACAGTCCTTTCTTATCGCTGGTTGATTCTGGACCTTCGATCTGTACTCCTGGGGTGCGGTCTTCGACCCCAGGGGACGCCCGTTTAAAGCCCAGCATTGGCTCTTCCAGTGTCCATTCTTGTTACAATAACTACAAATGGGTCTTTGGCTCCCAGGTGGTCTCACAGGAGGAACACTAGGTGGAGTGACAGGGCGAGGGTCAGCCTTCTTTGGTGGTGGTGTTTCAGATCTGGAAGGGTTTGGCCATACTGCCATCTCTTTAAAGGCCTTGGCTAACTGTTCAATGTCCTGTTTAATGTCTTGTAAGTCAGCTGTCCAAGGACTAGGAGAAGGTGTTGGTGGGGCAGATTGAGAAGGGACAGGCGGTTGGGGCGAAGGACCCTGAGAGTCTGTAGCAGGAACACTAATTTCTTCTGTCTGAGGTCCCGACTCTATTACTTTCACCGCTAGTCTCTTAAAGGCTGGGAATGCCATGTCGGGATTCTGTACGGCCAGCATCCTAAGTTGGGCCTTATCCCATTTGTTTAGCGCACCCTCTATAAAACGGACCATCAGAACTCGATTGCCCTGATTGGGCGTGATGCCGTCCAACTTCTGTACCGCCTCTAATGCGCTCTGCAAAGCCACTGCATATGCTCGGAGGGTCTCCCCTGGCTTCTGGCGTCGTTCATAGAGTCGGAGGCGTACCTCTGAGGGGGAGTGAGATTCAAACACTTGAGAAAGTCCTTCAAAAATCTGTCCCACTGTGGCCTTATCAGCCACTGGCCATGTGCAAAGTTATTCCAAGGCGGGCCCCTTGAGTTGTCCCAGAAGCATTTGTGCCTGTTGATGAGGGGGAAGTGCATAAAATGCAAAGAGGCTGTAGAATTTTTCTTTAAAGTCTCTTAGTGTAAAAGGATCACCATTGTAGGTGGGAAGCACAGGATTCCCCAAGAAGACAGTTGCAGCAACTGGGGCTCCCAACACATAGGGAGAGACTGAGGGTGGACTGGTTGGGTCCTGTTCCGCCGGTGTTGGAGGTCTTGCCGACATCACAGGCAGGGCACGCCCTTGGGTGGTCGAGAGTGTTGGCGAGGGCGGCAACGTTCTTCTAGCTGCGGGTGGAGACCCCGTTGGCTGGGCCGCTGGAGCATCGCCCCCTTGCTGTTCAGGTGGGGACTGTGGGACTGCAGGTTCCGACATTTCTGTATTTGTTATACTGGCCCTTTAAATAGACCTTGGATTCCTAGGTCCCAGGGAAATACGCAATTGTTCTTTAATCTTGAACTTGAGAGTGTAGATTTCAAACTTGAGAGCGGTGACCTGAAACTCAACAGCCTTTAATTGGAATTTGAGTGCGTTGATCGGCAGCTGAAGCGATTCTATTCGGTAATCTGATGTCTCAGAGTCCCGTACTGTTCCGGTTCTTCACAGCTTCTAGCCTGTTGGTGCACTCTGCTGGGCTGTCTCTCTTTGTTGGTTTCTGGCCCTAGGCTCCGACAAAATGGCCGCCGCGGCACCAAGGGCTTCGGTGGGCGGGGTCTCTGGATCACGTGCGTAGGGATGTCTCGCGCTGACTTGTAGCTCCGCAGTACTGTTCACCTGCCCCCTTACTTTACATGCGCACTTCCTCCACACAGCACCGTGCGCGGAACCCCTTACTCCGGAGTATAAGTCACAGTACATTAATAAAGTTCACTTGTTAGGGGGGAGTACACTTTCACTAGTGGCAATGGTAGGCACACACCCGAATCCTGTTCGTGCAACGCCAAAAAGGCTTTGTGGTAGCCCTTGGGGGGTGTATGATAGTGGTGGTATGGTATAAGTATATAAGGGGTTAATGTTAACCCTAGAGTTCGTGACGCCAGGCTGAGGGCTGGTATGCTGAATCAATGTTCCGGCCTATCGACGCCCTTCCCAGTAACGATAGGTGCATGAAATAACTGAAGGTTCACAAGGAGATTTGAACTTGAACTTGGATAACTTTTACTGAAGTGCTTGCAATATTCATGGCACAGTAACAGTCTCATACAAACAGTCTTTAGGTTGCTTAGTGACTGGCAGTAGTTGCGGACCTTGAGCTAGACATACAGTCTCTGAATTTAGGAAGAGATTTGCAGATCCGTCTGGATTTAGGGGAGTTATTAGGTCCGGTGATGCTGCAGAGTTGTTACGCCGAGCGCTCCGGGTCCCCGCTCCTCCCCGGAGCGCTCGCAACATTCTCGCTACTGCAGCGCCCCGGTCAGATCCACTGACCGGGTGCGCTGCGATACCGCCTCCAGCCGGGATGCGATTCGCGATGCGGGTGGCGCCCGCTCGCGATGCGCACCCCGGCTCCCGTACCTGACTCGCTCTCCGTCGGTCCTGTCCCGGCGCGCGCGGCCCCGCTCCCTAGGGCGCGCGCGCGCCGGGTCTCTGCGATTTAAAGGGCTGTGATTGGCGCAGTTGTTCTAATTAGTGTGTTCACCTGTGCACTCCCTATGTATACCTCACTTCCCCTGCACTCCCTCGCCGGATCTTGTTGCCATTGTGCCAGTGAAAGCGTTTCCTTGTGTGTTCCTAGCCTGTGTTCCAGACCTCCTGCCGTTGCCCCTGACTACGATCCTTGCTGCCTGCCCCGACCTTCTGCTACGTCCGACCTTGCTCTTGTCTACTCCCTTGTACCGCGCCTATCTTCAGCAGTCAGAGAGGTTGAGCCGTTGCTAGTGGATACGACCTGGTTACTACCGCCGCTGCAAGACCATCCCGCTTTGCGGCGGGCTCTGGTGAATACCAGTAGTAGCTTAGAACCGGTCCACTAGCACGGTCCACGCCAATCCCTCTCTGGCACAGAGGATCCACCTCCTGCCAGCCGAATCGTGACAGTAGATCCGGCCATGGATCCCGCTGAAGTTCCACTGCCAGTTGTCGCCGACCTCACCACGGTGGTCGCCCAGCAGTCGCAACAGATAGCGCAACAAGGCCACCAGCTGTCTCAACTGACCGTGATGCTACAGCAGCTACTACCACAGCTTCAGCAATCATCTCCTCCGCCAGCTCCTGCACCTCCTCCGCAGCGAGTGGCCGCTTCCGGCCTACGACTATCCTTGCCGGATAAATTTGATGGGGACTCTAAGTTTTGCCGTGGCTTTCTTTCACAATGTTCTCTGCACTTGGAGATGATGTCGGACCAGTTTCCTACTGAAAGGTCTAAGGTGGCTTTCGTAGTCAGCCTTCTGTCTGGGAAAGCTCTGTCATGGGCCACACCGCTCTGGGACCGCAATGACCCCGTCACTGCCTCTGTACACTCTTTCTTCTCGGAAATTCGAAGTGTCTTTGAGGAACCTGCCCGAGCCTCTTCTGCTGAGACTGCCCTGCTGAACCTGGTCCAGGGTAATTCTTCTGTTGGCGAGTACGCCATCCAATTCCGTACTCTTGCTTCCGAATTATCCTGGAATAATGAGGCCCTCTGCGCGACCTTTAAAAAAGGCCTATCCAGCAACATTAAAGATGTTCTGGCCGCACGAGAAATTCCTGCTAACCTGCATGAACTCATTCATCTAGCCACTCGCATTGACATGCGTTTTTCCGAAAGGCGTCAGGAGCTCCGCCAGGATATGGACTTTGTTCGCACGAGGCGTTTTTTCTCCTCGGCTCCTCTCTCCTCTGGTCCTCTGCAATCCGTTCCTGTGCCTCCCGCCGTGGAGGCTATGCAAGTTGACCGGTCTCGCTTGACACCTCAAGAGAGGACACGACGCCGCATGGAGAATCTTTGCCTGTACTGTGCCGGTACCGAACACTTCCTGAAGGATTGTCCTATCCGTCCTCCCCGCCTGGAAAGACGTACGCTGACTCCGCACAAAGGTGAGACAGTTCTTGATGTCAACTCTGCTTCTCCACGCCTGACTGTGCCTGTGCGGATATCTGCCTCTACCTTCTCCTTCTCTACTATGGCCTTCTTGGATTCCGGATCTGCAGGAAATTTTATTTTGGCCTCTCTCATCAACAGGTTCAACATCCCGGTGACCAGTCTCGCCAGACCCCTCTACATCAATTGTGTTAACAATGAAAGATTGGACTGTACCGTACGTTACCGCACGGAGCCCCTCCTAATGTGCATCGGACCTCATCACGAAAAAATTGAGTTTTTGGTCCTCTCCAATTGCACTTCCGAAATTCTCCTTGGACTACCGTGGCTTCAACGCCATTCCCCAACCCTTGATTGGTCCACAGGAGAGATCAAGAGCTGGGGTACTTCTTGTTTCAAGGACTGTCTTAAACCGGTTCCCAGTACTCCCTGCCGTGACCCTGTGGTTCCCCCTGTAACCGGTCTCCCTAAGGCTTATATGGACTATGCTGACGTATTTTGCAAAAAACAAGCTGAGACTTTACCTCCTCACAGGCCTTATGACTGTCCTATTGACCTCCTCCCGGGCACTACTCCACCCCGGGGCAGAATTTATCCTCTGTCCGCCCCAGAGACTCTTGCTATGTCTGATGGTTTATCCGCAAAACCTCCTCTCCTGCCGGAGCTGGATTTTTCTTTGTGTCCAAAAAAGATGGCTCCCTACGTCCTTGCATTGATTACCGCGGACTTAATAAAATCACGGTAAAGAACCGCTACCCCCTACCTCTTATCTCTGAACTTTTTGATCGCCTTCAAGGTGCCCACATCTTTACCAAACTGGACTTAAGAGGTGCTTATAATCTCATCCGCATCAGGGAGGGGGACGAATGGAAAACTGCATTTAACACTAGAGATGGACACTTTGAGTATCTGGTCATGCCCTTTGGCCTGTGCAACGCCCCTGCCGTCTTCCAAGACTTTGTTAATGAAATTTTTCGTGATCTCTTATATTCCTGTGTTGTTGTGTATCTGGACGATATTCTGATTTTTTCTGCCAACTTAGAGGAACACCGCCAGCATGTCCGCATGGTTCTTCAGAGACTTCGAGACAATCAACTTTATTCCAAAATGGAGAAATGTCTGTTTGAATGTCAATCTCTTCCTTTCCTAGGATACTTGGTTTCTGGCCAGGGACTACAAATGGACCCAGATAAACTCTCTGCCATCTTAGATTGGCCACGCCCCTCCGGACTCCGTGCTATCCAACGTTTTTTGGGGTTCGCCAATTATTACAGACAATTTATTCCTCATTTTTCCACTATTGTGGCTCCTATCGTGGCTTTAACCAAGAAGAATGCCAATCCTAAGTCCTGGTCTCCTCAAACGGAAGACGCATTTAAACGGCTCAAGTCTGCCTTTTCTTCTGCTCCCGTGCTCTCCAGACCTGACCCATCTAAACCCTTCCTATTGGAGGTTGATGCCTCCTCAGTGGGAGCTGGAGCGGTCCTTCTACAAAAAAATTCTTCCGGGCATGCTGTTACTTGTGGTTTTTTTTCTAGGACCTTCTCTCCGGCGGAGAGGAACTACTCCATCAGGGATTGAGAACTACTGGCCATTAAATTGGCACTTGAGGAATGGAGGCATCTGCTGGAGGGATCAAAATTTCCAGTTATCATTTACACCGATCACAAGAATCTCTCCTATCTCCAGTCTGCCCAACGGCTGAATCCTCGCCAGGCCAGGTGGTCTTTGTTCTTTGCCCGTTTTAACTTTGAAATTCATTTTCGCCCTGCCGACAAGAACATTAGGGCCGATGCTCTCTCTCGTTCCTCGGATGCTTCGGAAGTAGAGGTCTCTCCGCAACACATCATTCCTCCTGACTGTCTGATCTCCACTTCTCCAGCCTCCATCAGGCAAACTCCTCCAGGGAAGACCTTCGTTTCTCCACGCCAGCGTCTCGGGATTCTCAAATGGGGTCACTCCTCCCATCTCGCAGGTCATGCGGGCATCAAAAAGCCCTTGCAACTCATCTCTCGCTTCTATTGGTGGCCGACTCTGGAGACGGATGTTGTTGATTTTGTGAGGGCCTGTACTGTCTGTGCCCGGGATAAGACTCCTCGCCAGAAGCCTGCTGTCTCCTTCATCCTCTGCCTGTCCCCGAACAGCCTTGGTCTCTGATTGGTATGGACTTTATTACAGACTTACCCCCATCCCGTGGCAACACTGTTGTTTGGGTGGTCGTTGATCGATTTTCCAAGATGGCACATTTTATTCCTCTTCCTGGTCTTCCTTCAGCGCCTCAGTTGGCAAAACAATTTTTTGTACACATTTTTCGTCTTCACGGTTTGCCCACGCAGATCGTCTCGGATAGAGGCGTCCAATTCGTGTCAAAATTCTGGAGGGCTCTCTGTAAACAACTCAAGATTAAATTAAACTTCTCTTCTGCTTATCATCCTCAATCCAATGGGCAAGTAGAAAGAATTAACCAGGTCCTGGGTGACTATTTACGGCATTTTGTTTCCTCCCGCCAGGATGACTGGGCAGATCTTCTACCATGGGCCGAATTCTCGTACAACTTCAGAGTCTCTGAATCTTCTTCTAAATCCCCATTTTTCGTGGTGTACGGCCGTCACCCTCTTCCCCCCCTCCCTACTCCCTTGCCCTCTGGTTTGCCCGCTGTGGATGAAGTGACTCGTGATCTTTCCACCATATGGAAAGAGACCCAAAATTCTCTTTTACAGGCCTCATCTCGCATGAAAAAGTTTGCCGATAAGAAAAGAAGAGCTCCCCCCATTTTTTCTCCCGGAGACAAGGTATGGCTCTCCGCTAAATATGTCCGCTTCCATGTCCCCAGCTACAAACTGGGACCACGCTATCTTGGTCCTTTCAAAATCTTGTGCCAAATTAATCCTGTCTCTTACAAACTTCTTCTTCCTCCTTCTCTTCGTATTCCTAATGCCTTTCATGTCTCTCTTCTTAAACCACTCATCATCAACCGTTTCTCTCCCAAACTTGTTTCTCCCACTCCTGTTTCCGGTTCCTCTGACATCTTCTCCGTAAAGGAGATACTGGCCACCAAGACGGTCAGAGGGAAAAAAAATTTTTGGGTTGATTGGGAGGGCTGTGGTCCTGAAGAGAGATCCTGGGAACCTGAGGGCAACATCCTAGACAAAAGTCTGGTCCTCAGGTTCTCAGGCTCCAAGAAGAGGGGGAGACCCAAGGGGGGGGGGGGGGGGGTACTGTTACGCCGAGCGCTCCGGGTCCCCGCTCCTCCCCGGAGCGCTCGCAACATCCTCGCTACTGCAGCGCCCCGGTCAGATCCACTGACCGGGTGCGCTGCGATACCGCCTCCAGCCGGGATGCGATTCGCGATGCGGGTGGCGCCCGCTCGCGATGCGCACCCCGGCTCCCGTACCTGACTCGCTCTCCGTCGGTCCTGTCCCGGCGCGCGCGGCCCCGCTCCCTAGGGCGCGCGCGCGCCGGGTCTCTGCGATTTAAAGGGCTGTGATTGGCGCAGTTGTTCTAATTAGTGTGTTCACCTGTGCACTCCCTATGTATACCTCACTTCCCCTGCACTCCCTCGCCGGATCTTGTTGCCATTGTGCCAGTGAAAGCGTTTCCTTGTGTGTTCCTAGCCTGTGTTCCAGACCTCCTGCCGTTGCCCCTGACTACGATCCTTGCTGCCTGCCCCGACCTTCTGCTACGTCCGACCTTGCTCTTGTCTACTCCCTTGTACCGCGCCTATCTTCAGCAGTCAGAGAGGTTGAGCCGTTGCTAGTGGATACGACCTGGTTACTACCGCCGCTGCAAGACCATCCCGCTTTGCGGCGGGCTCTGGTGAATACCAGTAGTAGCTTAGAACCGGTCCACTAGCACGGTCCACGCCAATCCCTCTCTGGCACAGAGGATCCACCTCCTGCCAGCCGAATCGTGACAAGAGTGTTTGGGAAGTGATACACTCTATAATTAGATTGTTCAGCCATCGCCGCAAGGCTCAGGCCTAACTCACTGTGATAATTGCTGCGCAGGTCTTGCTTGCCCAGGAACAAGAGAGCGAGAAGATGGCCGCCACTCCCTTATATGGGTAGGGGGCGGGGCGAATCTAGTTGGTCCGAACATCTGCCATTCACCATTACATGGTGTAATGTGATTGCTCACGTCACAGGGCCTCCAAAGGTCCTTAAGCCTAATGCCATAGAGTTCACCTCGTCACATGACCCGCAGGTCCTGCAACGCTACTGGAAACAAGTAATTAACCGTTTATCTACACATATCATTCTATTTACATTAACCTATGAATAAATTACTGATTATAAACTAGAATAGAGGCGACTAGGGGTAGACTGGCTGACAGGGATCCCTACGTCCTAGGGACTCTGGCTATGGGGACCCATACATAAATAAGTACCGCATAGAATGCGGTACTGGGACACCACATATACTCTTTAGACAAGACCAAAAAAGTTAAATGTTACTTAGTACCTAATCCTGATCATGCACATGTCATTTTTATGTGTCTAGCACTTATAGTTCTTTCACAAATACTTTCTTTCTGTTGATCACTTGGTTTGTCATTCTGTTCTCTGGAGGGGGCATGTCTGCACTCACTTACCATGCATTCACTTTCTGAGTCTGCTGTACTGTGCTGGGTCTCCTTATCCAATAACTGCAGGCTGCTCTGCAACCTATTCTCACGTTTTTTTATGCTATAGTTTGATAGGGCAGGAGTGAGATATATATATATATATATATATATTTACATATATATTAACATACACATATGCTTGTAGACACCAACAGCAACATACAGTATATACACAGTTTGTCACACACATATTGTATGTACTTTCACAGACATGCACACATATATGCACAGTGACATAAATAATTCTCTTCCCTGCAGGGTGGGCACAGCAGGACCTGACTGCTCCAGCCAGCAGTGATGTACAGACCTTGAAAATATCTCTTCCCTCCTCCTTCTTCTTCTGCAGATATAAGTGCTGTCTGTATGCATGTAATGCTTTCTGCCATCTGCTGGTGAAAAATGAGAACCTCCCATGTTAGAAGCACACCAAGAGTATTCCATGCACACAATATTTAGAGTTCCACTGGGTCCGCTATAATTGTTTTCTGATGGGAAATGTTATGTATCTTTCTGTATATATATATATATATATATATATATATATATATATATATATATATACATATATATATATATATATATATATATATATATATGTGTGTACGTGTGCGTGTAATTTTTTTTACTCTTATTTTTTTACATTTTTTTTATTTGTAACCAGTTAAGGGGGTACTCTGGTGGAAAACTTTTTTTTTTTTTAATCAACTGGCACCAGAAAGTTAAACAAATTTATAAATTACTTCTATTAAAAAAATCTTAATCCTACCAGTACTTATTAGCTGCTGAATACTGAATACTACAGAGGAAATGGTTTTCTTTTTGAATACTGAATACTACAGAGGAAATGGTTTTCTTTTTGAAACACAGTGCTCTCTGCTGACATCATGACCACAGTGCTCTCTGCTGACATCTCTGTCCATTTTAAGAACTGTCCAGAGTAGGAGAAAATCCCCATAGCAAACATTTGCTGCTCTGGACAGTTCCTAAAATGGACAAAGATGTCAGCAGAGAGCACTGTGCTTGTGATGTCAGCAGACAGCTCTGTGTTCCAAAAAGAAAAACATTTCCTCTGTAGTATACAGCCCCTAAAAAGTACTGGAAAGATTAAGAATTTTTATTAGAAGTCATTTACAAATCTGTTTAACTTTCTGGCACCAGTTGATTTAAAAAAAAAGAAAAAAAGTTTTCCACGGGAGTACCCCTTTAATGGAGGGGGCATGGCATGACACCATGGCCACCCGAACCCAGAGTTCTAAACGGGTGCACAGTGGCCAGACCCCTCGATCAGACATCTTATCCCCTATCCTTTGGATAAGATGTCTAGGGACAGAGTGCCCCTTTAAACGTCAAACAAAGAGACATCAGACAGAACCATAGTAGGTACAATCACTAAACACCACTATAAAATATGTTGGTGCTGTATAAATATTAGGTAATAAATAACGGATTTAGAAGCATACTGTATTTTTCGCCGTATAAGACGCACTTTTTCTTCCCCAAAACTGGGGGGGGGGGTGGGGGAGTTGGTGCGTCTTATACGGCGAATACACACCTATCGCAACGATACCTGTGGCCATCAATGGCCGGGACCCACAGCTAATACAGGACATCACCGATCACGGTGATGCCCTGTATTAACCCTTCAGACGCGGCAATCAAAGCTGACCTCCGCGTCTGAAGCGAAAGTGACACTAACCCGGCTGCATCGGGAGGGACCTTACCTGCCTCCTCGGTGTCTGCTCCGTGCCGGGATCCCCTGCATGGCCGGCGCTCTTCACGTCGTCGCGCACGCCACCCCGTCATCCAATAGGAGCAGCGTGCGTAGCGATGTGATGGCGGCGACGGAGAGCGAGGATACCGGGCAGTAGAGACATTCCGGAGCGACGGGGACACCCTGGGGATGCGGCGACAGCGATGGAGGGCGACATCCAGGGCAGCGGTGATGGGTCCGGAGCGGCCGGGACATGTCAGTATTACCTCCTATACCAGTGGTCTTCAACCTGCGGACCACCAGATGTTGCAAAACTACAACTCCTGGCATGCCCGGACAGCCAACGGCTGTCCGGGCATGCTGGGAGTTGTAGTTTTGCAATATCTGGAGGTCCGCTGGTTGAAGATCACTGTGACCTATACTTTACATTGTATTCTAGATTTTCTTCATCCTATAGGGCGAAAAATACGGTAAATCCCTTGAAAGGTTTCTACATAGTGACCGGTTGGGAGAGAAAACTAATGTCACTTACTTGACGGTATTGGGAATGTACCGCTCTAATAATAGTCTTCATTTTTTCTGATGTCAGACCTTCAAAGTCCGCATGAAAACACTGGTACTAATACACAAGTGTAGAAAAAGCGAAACATTGCTTAATGTGCCTATCATGCCAAGTAATGTGGTAATATGTTCTCCAGTCGAGGTTCAAAGACACTTTCATAAAACAAACACTGCGCTGGTTGTTCAGAAGGTCACTTTCACGAGATGGAGAAGAATGGCGCTTTATCCTCTCGGTTTAATTTATTCGGAACATTCATCCAAGGTATTAGATCAAAGAAACTGTCTGCAGGAGCCTTGAGGGCATGTAAAATTGCCCTGCTGTAATACATCCAGCTTACTGATAACACAAATTTCTTACATTATCTATGGTCTCTTTATTTTTAAATGCATCCAGCGAGTGCGGACAGAGACATATTACACATTATTTCTATTGGAAGTGACTCGCTTTACTTGGCTTTCCTTAGGTCAAGTTTTAGGGAGGCCTCAACACAAATTCACATGTAAGGGGGGGGGGGGGGGGGGTCACTGTTTTGCTTGACCTAGGCAGATATATATGCGTTTTGTGAGATTAGAAAAATATGGCTACTTCTTCCCCCCCCCCAAACAGCGCCAGACTATGTCATAGGTTGTTTATGGTACTGCATGTATGTGATTGGGGGGGTTCATCGGGCAGTGGTTTCACCTTTTAGAACTTGATTAAAGGGGTACTCCGCCGGAAAACATCTTATCCCCTATCCAGCGGGACCCCAAATCTCTGCTGTGGCACCCCAGTCATCCGGTGCATGGTGCGAACTCCACTCCGTGCCGGATGACTGGTGAATACAGCCGCCACGCCCCCTCCATTAGCCGCCACGCCCCCTCCATTAGCCGCCAAGCCACTCCTATAGACGGAAGCTCCAAGCTGGCCCAGAGATCCGGGGGGGGGGCATCGGCCGGATCCCCGTGGACAGACATCTTATCCCCTATGCAAAGGGGATCCACAATTGCATAGCAAATGGGGGGGAGCAAATTTTATTCTTCAAAAACATTGATCTCCAAACTGCGGCCCTCTAGGTGTTGCAAAAGTACAACTCCCAGCATGCCCGGACAGCCAACGGCTGTCCGGGCATGCTGGGAGTTGTAGTTTTGCAATATCTGGAGGTGCACAGTTTAAAGACCACTGTTCCAAAACATTCCAATTATGACACAATCATCTTCCTATGTATAACACGCTGGGCACCTTTAGGTACATTTTTCATATACGCTATTGTTTGGCAATGCTATCTTTCCATATATTGAACTTTAAATGGGTACTCCCCTGGAAAACATTTTTAAAATCAACTGGCACCAGAAAGTTAAACGGATTTGTCAATTACTTCTATTTGAAAATCTTAATCCTTCCAGTACTTATCAGCCGCTGTATGCTCCACAGAAAGTTCTTTTCTTTTTGAATTTCCTTTCTGTCTATCCACAGTGCTCTCTGCTGACACCTCTGTCCATGTCAGGAACTGTCCAGAGCAGGAGAGTTTTGCTATGGGGATTTGCTCCTGCTCAGGACAGTTCCTAAAATAGACAGAGGTGTCAGCAGAGAGCACTGTGGTCAGACAGAAAGGAAATTCAAAAGGAAAAAGAACTTCCTGTGTAGCATACAGCAGCTGATAAGTACTGGAAGGATTTTTAAATAGAAGTAATTTGCAAATCTGGTTAACTTTCTGGCACCAGTTGATTTAAAAAAAAATGTTATCCAGTGGAGTACCCCTTTAATAGTTCTATTCCTCAGCTGACTATATCTATCATACAGTGTTATCCCCGAATGGGGTTAATATAAGAGCATTCATGTGTCCTGAGGAACCTTCAGGTTCAGAAGGTTCTCCAACGCCCAAACCGTATCTACACGATTGCTCTCAGAAGGAGACTTCACTATGCAATGTAATGTAATACCAAAAACTTTAGATTAACAATGCATTGTAAACGTTTGGCCTATAAGATCGTATCTGGAATACTTTCCATCTGAATTGCATTAGACGCACTGATACACGATGAGCCTATGTAATGCAGATACATACACAAACCATATGGCCGGGGAGGTAGCATTGTGTCCTATTCTTGCAATGTAACCGAGTGATGGAGAACTTGGCGTAGGAACCCGATGCCGGTTCTGTAGATGGTTATGTAACCAATCCTATAAACAGTCTAGTACAAGGGGGTCAGGGTGTTTTCTTATTTTGTTTCCTACCTTCTCTCCGAATTTCCTGGACACCCGTAGACCTTCTGCTTAAGACTGAGCTCCAGCTGGAATTCATTCTCCGCATCCTTCTGCTGTCTCCTCCTGATGATAAACAATATGGGATTTGTATTACGACTTGACATTCTAATATATTCTTCGTGCAAGAGGCTTTTACTCTCCTGCTTCATTCTCTGAAAAGGTTACACCTGTAAGGCTGGGTTCACATATGTCTGGCATCGGGCATAGGTGAACTCAGCCTAAATCTCTACGCAACTGATGCCACAACTAATGACAAGTTGGCATCAGTTGTATGGCATCCGGCGTCCATTGTTTCTGGACGGCAGACTGCTGCGTTCTCTTCTCCGGTGCCCTCCGGTGCGTCCAACCATTCGGCGTAAAAATTGAGACGCTGGATGATTGTGAACTTTCCCATTGAAATAAATGGGATCAGTTCTAGCATCAGTTTCCCTCCAGTGCACGCCAAAGGGAAACTGTGCCGGACAACTGATATATGTGAACCCAGCCTATCATAGGTGAGGTTCTCTTAGGACTGCATACACCCCTTATGTCTACTGCTAAATACCTTCTATTTTGGGGTTCTTCCTTTTTGTACACATCACAATTTATTATCCTGTTAGGTAGGTTCACACTATGGAAACTCAGCTTGGAAATTCTGGTGCAGCTTGGAAATTCATTGGTGGTAATGGGATTCTGCTGCACTGCAGAGTTTTCAAGGCGGGCTTTGCACCTAGAAAATCCCCTAAAAAAATTCTGCCAGAACATTAAACAGATCAATGCCGTCTATGGGGACTGATTCGGTCGGCGCAGGCCACACTCAGAGTTCGGAGATTCTGAAGTGTGAACCTGGCCTTATGCTTTGTCTACTGTTTTTTGAATCTTTTTTGTTGATACAGGTTATTTGTACCAAATGTTATGCTGGCTATAGAAATCCCTATCTATCACGACTTTTTGGATCAGCAAGGTAAGCTGTGGGTACAGATATGTAGTGCGGGGACACTAATGACAACCATATTTACCTGTGCCCGTTTTGTGGTCCCGTTGTCCCGCTATCTTCTTCCATATCTTCCCTTCTTGAGGCGGGTGTGGGGCATGGACGGAGATTCCTGATGTAACTGCTGCTCTTTCCAGAGGCCCAGCAGAGAAGCAGCAGTGGTAACATCAGGAAGCTCCACCCGTGCCCCAAGCCAGCTCCAAAGGAAGATAATTGTTACAGCGAGCGCTCCGGCCTCCACCTCCGGACTGGAGCGCCCGCTGCCTGTGTTTCCCCTTCTGGGGTCCCGGCGTCTCCCGGTTAAACACACTGACCGGGAGCGCGGGTCTCAGCCTGGCAGGGACGCGGCTAGCGTGGCAGCTGGTCCCCGCCGTGTCCCCGTTAAGCTTACCTGCTCCCCGTGCGGTCTCCCTGGTTCCCGGAGTGTGCGGCCCCGCTCTCTAGGGAGCGCGCACGCCGGCTTCAGTAAATTGAAAGGGCCAGCGCTCCAGTAATTGGTGCGCTGGTTCCACACCTCCCTTGTCAATTCCCAATAAAAGACACCTGCCCCTTCCTGCCCTTGCCGGATCTTTGTGCCTTGTGCCTCTGAGAAAGCGTTCCCTACAGTGTTATTGCCTAACCAGTTGATGAACCCTTGCTACCGTATACTCGCCTGTGAACCCTTGCTGCCTGCCCTGACCTCTGCTATGTCCGACTATGCTCTTGCCTGCTCCCTGTGTACCACGCCATATCAGCCACCAGAGAGGTCGAGTTGCTATTGGAGGATACGACCTGGTGGTTACCGCCGCAGCAAGTCCATCCCGCCTTGCGGCGGGCTCTGGTGGAAACCAGTAACCACTTAGAACCTATCTTCTGGTACAACCCGCGTCATTGCCTCTCTGGTTTAGAGGATCCACTTCCAGTCCTGCCGGTACGTGACAATAATGGGACAACAGGACAACGGAACGTGGAAAGGTAAGTATGGTTGTCATCAGTGTTACCTGCACTAAACATCTCTACCAACAGTTTAGTATGGGTGACACTGATGACAGCTTTCCTTTAATTCTATGGAGGTAGGGAGATATAGGACAAGCAGAAAACTTTGGTGCCATCTTGTTTGTGCATTAGAAACGAGTCAACAACTCAAGACCAATGATTAAATTCTAATCCAGATGTGCAAAAAAATATATATACCTAAAACGTATCCTGTAACATACAGTGGGTGAAAAAACTATTGAAAACGTCATCACTTTTCTTACTAAATATATTTCCAAAGGTGCTATTGACATGCAATCACTAAATGTTGGTAACAGCCCAAGTAATCATACATACAAAGAAACCAAAACAAATAAGTTTTGTGTAATAAGGGGAAATGAAAAAAACATTGAACACATAAAGAAAGGGAGATGCAGAAAGGCCTGGAGAACCAGGACAACAGCTCAAATATATCAGTAATTGCAAAGCAATTCAGCCCCTTATCAGTGCAAATTAATATCAGCTGGTTCAGTCCCAACTGATGGCTTTAAAAATGTCTCATTGGTAAGGTGTCACACAGAACATATCTCATGTTGGGTAAAAGCAAAGAGCTGTCTCAAGACCTTCACAACTTAATTGTTGTAAAACATACTGTAACAATGTTGTTGGTTACAGGCGCATTTCCTTTGAATGTTCCAGTGAGCACCATAATACGGAAGTGGAAAAACAGTAATTTGACCATAAATGTGCCTCGACCAGGTAGGTGCCCCTCAGAAGAGTTATCCAAGAGCCAAGGACACTTGAGGAGAACTTCAAAAAGACCTGGAATTAGCAGGTAAAATTGTCTCAAAGAAACATTCTAGTGAGAAAAATGGTGACATGTACGCTGTATATCAGCTTAAAAATGGATACACACAACAAGGACAAATACAAATAGTGATACTATTCTAGAGTAGTGTTGCTCGCGAATATTCGCAATTCGAATATTATTCGCGAATATCGCATATTCGCGAATTTGCGAATTTCGCGAATATAGCGCTATATATTCGTAATTACGAATATTCGTTTTTTTTTTGTTTTGTTTTTCTTCACAGTACACATCACAGTGATCACCCCTCTCTGCTTCCAGCTTGTGTGGTGTAAAGAAGGCTGTAATACTACTGTGTGAGACTGGCGTGCGAAAATTCGCATATGCGAAGATTAGCATATGCTAATTTTCGCATATGCGAATTTCCACATATGTTAATTTTCGTATGCGCGTATTTTCGCATACGCGAAAATAAAACGAGGATATAACGAATATGCGAATATTCGCGAATATATGACGAATATTCGTCCATATATTCGCGAATATTCGCGAATTCGAATATGGCCTATGCCGCTCAACACTATTCTAGAGCCAACATCCACTGGATACAAAAACAGTGATGACAGTGATGAGGGCAGGGCCGATTTTAGGCTTAGCGTGGCCCTGGGCAAAATCAAAAGTGGGGCCCCAAAAGTAGTAATAGTGCACTAACCAGATTTGCACATTTTTTGTCACTTCAAATACCATAAAAAATATCTAAAAAGCAATTGAAAAGTCCGAAACAAAAATGATACAGATAAAAACTTCATACATCCCCATACTCAGAAAAATAAAACAGTTATAGGGATCAGAATAGTACAATTTTAAGCATACTCATTTTTGTACAAAAACTAAAGTAGTAAAAAAAAAAAAAAACTATATAAACTGGGTATTGTTGTAACCGTATGGACCTACAAAATAGAGATAGTGTGTCGTTTTTACCGAAAGGTGCACTGCGTAGAAACAGATGCCCCCAACTTTTACAGAATGGCGTTGTAATATTGAGGTTCTGAACCAATGCGTAGTATGACACGGCATGCCTGCTACCCGTCACCAATACAAGCAGCCACTGCTCTTTGTGGCAGAGGGCACCACCACCATCGCGCCTAATCCTAATGTAGTGAGGGTGGTGTGATGGAGCTCAATGCGCCCCAGACAAATTTGCGTCCGCTCCTCCCCTCCTGTCTCCGGACATTTCCAAACCGGTTCTCCAATATACATTTTTTGCCTCCACCTCCCCGCTCTGTATTACTGGATACTGCGTGTGCTGCTGCGGCCTCTGACCCTCCCACCTGCCTGACAGCCATCATCCTGCCAGTTTTCTCACTCTCATCATCCTCACACTAAGGCCCCTTACACACCGCTGTTGCTACCCATCGGGAACGGCCATTAAAGTCTCTTTTTTTTCTGAAGAATTTAACGCTTGTTCATTTACTATTATGGGGGCCGCCGGGCACCGTTATTTTTAGATGGGATTAGCGGGAGAAAAAGACGGAACAAGCAGTAATTTTTCTCCCACTATTTCCCCGGGCTTCCCCGGCGGTCGTCACACCGCCGTGCGCTAACAGCAATGTGAGAGAAGCCAAACCACACTCCCATCATCCTCCCACTGTCCCCAAACACACAGAGACATATACACATCCAAGAGTATATACCTTTATAGCAAATGCATACTATACTTATACACACACAGATCTTTACTTATTTGGAGATACATGAGTATAATCATGTTGATGTAATAATAATTTAATAAATATTTATAAATCGCTATATGCATCTATATATGTACACACACTTATATATCAGTGTTTTCCAAACATTGTATTGAAAGCTTTTGAAAAACTACGACTCCCCGTCAGGGCCGGCGTTAGGGGGGGGGGGGGGGGGGGGCATCCTAGGCAGTTGAATAGGGCCCCCATCCAAAAGGGGGCCCCTGAAAAGCTTTAGGGCATTACTAATAGTGTTGAGCGGCATAGGCCATATTCGAATTCGCGAATATTCCCGAATATATGGACGAATATTCGTCATATATTCGCGAATATTCGCATATTCGCACTATTCTCGTTTTATTTTCGCGTAAGCGAAAATTCACGAATGCGAAAATTAACATATACGAAAATTAGCATATACAAAATTAGCATAAGTTAAAATTCGCATATACGAAAATTAGCATATGCAAATTTTCGCATATGCGAAAATGCGCACACCAGTCTCACACAGTAGCATCAGAGCCTTCTTTACACCACACAAGCTGGAAGCAGAGAGGGGTGATCACTGTGATGTGTACTGTGAAAAAAAATAAATAAATAAAAAAATAAATAAAAACGAATATTCGTAATTACGAATATATAGTGCTATATTTGCAAATATTAGCGAATTCGCGAATATGCGATATTCGCAAATAAAATTTGCATTGCGAATATTCGCGAGCAACACTAATTACTAACAATACTGCATTTTGCACAAAATCGCGGTAAAATCGCTGCGTTTTTGCCGTGATTTTACCGCAATTTCGCGCAAACTGCAGTTTTCAGGGCTAAAGGCACTAACCCTCCTCCCCCTGTCCTCAGCATTCTGGAGGAGCACTGCTTGCGCTCGACTAATCAGACGTCACCACGCTCAGGCAGCGCTCCACTAGTAAATCCCCTCACATCCTCATCATATTTAGTGGAGGAATGAACGCTGCTTGCGCTCCACTGCTCGGGGCCCCTGGCGATCGCTGCCAGAACTTTTTTTTTATTCTACTATGTGCGGCCCTGCAGGGCTGAGGAGGCCAGGGGCTGCTGGGAGCTCCTACTGACGTGACCCTGGGGCAGAAGCAAGGCAGCCTCAGCCAACCCGATCTCCAGCAATCATCTCCTGGGGGTAAGGAGAGGCTTTGGGTTGGGGATGTGTATTGTATATGTGTGTATATGATCTTTTATGTGTACTTGTATTATGTGTGCATGATAGATATATGTGTATGTATGATGTGTGTATGTGTGTTAGATGTCTATGTATGTATGTATGATGTGGGTATGTATGAGGTTTGTTACAGTGTGTCACCCTAGTAGTAAGGAGATTACATGAGGAGGAGGTTTGTTACAGTGTGTCACCCCAGTAGTAAGGTGATTACATGAGGAGGAGGTTTGTTACAGTGTGTCACCCCAGTAGTAAGGAGATTACATGAGGAGGTGGTTTGTTACAGTGTGTCACCCCAGTAGTAAGGTGATTACATGAGGAGGTGGTTTGTTACAGTGTGTCACCCCAGTAGTAAGGTGATTACATGAGGAGGAGGTTTGTCACAGTGTGTGACCCCAGTAGTAAGGAGATTACATGAGGAGGTTTGTTACAGTGTGTCACCCTAGAAGTAAGGTGATTACATGAGGAGGAGGTTTGTTACAGTGTGTCACCCCAGTAGTAAGGAGATTACATGAGGAGGAGGTTTGTCACAGTGTGTCACCCTAATAGTAAGGTAATTACATGAGAAAGAGGTTTGTTACAGTGTATCACCCTAGTAGTAAGGTGATTACATTAGGAGGAGGTTTGTTACAGTGTGTCACCCCAGTAGTAAGGAGATGACATCAGGAGGAGGTTTGTTACAGTGTGTCACCCCAGTAGTAAGGAGATTACATGAGGAGGAGGTTTGTTACAGTGTGTCACCCCAGTAGTAAGGTGGGAGTCAAGGGGCAGAAAAATGTGTTTTTGCCTATGGTGGCAAAAATGAGGGGGGAGGGGCAAAACAATTGCTTGCCCAGGGTCCAATTAAAATTAAAGTATTGATAGTGTGAGTATCAGTGGCAGATCCGGGGGTGGGGTGCGGTTGGATTAATTTCCCCCATCACTATTAAGGACATCCCTGTGTCCCGAAAGATCTTTTCGGGACACAAGGTTGCCCACATTAACTCTCTGCGGCCCTGCATTAACTTTAAAAACACAGGGGTGCACGCCAGAGATAGAACACGCCGGGACGTCACTGACATCCCGTGCATGCGCCCATAGGAACGGAGGCGCAGAGCATCAAGCAGGAGGATGCCCGCTGGCCAGCATGGTAAGTCACCAGCGGCACGTCATCTTCAGTGCTCAGACCATTGCTCCTTTGGTCCCGGGACCTACTGCTATGGCCTATAAGCCAGGAGGAGAGGTGGTCAGAGCACTGAAGCAGGGCAATACATAGACATACAACCTCCAGCCATACACTGTATATGGTTGTAGGCTGTATGTCTGTGGGGGAACATACTGCCAACCTAATGTGGGGGAACTATAATGCCAACCTAATGTGGGGGGACTATACTGACAACCTAATGTGGGGGAACTATACTGACAACCTAATGTGGGGGGGACTATACTGACAACCTAATGTGGGGGGACTATACTGCCAACCTAATGTGGGGGAACTATACTGCCAACCTAATGTGGGGGAAGATACTGCCAACCTAAAGAAAGGGAACTATACTGCCAACCTAATGTGGGGGAACTATACTGCACACCTAATGTGGGGGAACTATACTGCCAACCTAATGTGGGGGAACTACAACCTAATGTGGAGGGAACTATACTGCCAACCCAATGTGGGGGAACATACTGCCAACCTAATGAAAGGAAACTATACTGCCAACCTAATGTGGGGGAACTATACTGCCAACCTAATGTGGGGGAACTATACTGCCAACCTAATGTGGGGGAACTATACTACCAACCTAATGTGGGGGGAACTATACTGCCAACCTAATGTGAGGGAACTACAACCTAATGTGGGGGGAACTATACTGCCAACCTAATGTGGGGGAACTATACTGCCAACCTAATATGGGGGAACTATACTGCCAACCTAATGTGGGGGAACTAAAACCTAATGTGGGGGGAACTATACTGCCTATACTGCCAACCTAATGTGGGGGGAACTATACTGCCAACCTAATGTGGGGAAACTATACTGCCAACCTAATGTGGAGGAACTATACTGCCAACCTAATGTGGGGGAACTATACTGCCAACCTAATGTGGGGGAACTATACTACCAACCTAATGTGGGGGGAACTATACTGCCAACCTAATGTGGGGGAACTACAACCTAATGTGGGGGGAACTATACTGCCAACCTAATGTGGGGGAACTATACTGCCAACCTAATATGGGGGAACTATACTGCCAACCTAATGTGGGGGAACTAAAACCTAATGTGGGGGGAACTATACTGCCTATACTGCCAACCTAATGTGGGGGGAACTATACTGCCAACCTAATGTGGGGAAACTATACTGCCAACCTAATGTGGAGGAACTATACTGCCAACCTAATGTGGGGGAACTATACTGCCAACCTAATGTGGGGGAACTATGCTGCCAACCTAATGTGGGGGGAACTATACTGCCAACCTAATGTGGGGGGAACTATACTGCCAACCTAATGTGGGGGAACTACAACCTAATGTGGGGGGAACTATACTGCCAACCTAATGTGGGGGAACTATACTGCCAACCTAATATGGGGGAACAATACTGCCAACCTAATGTGGGGGGAACTATACTGCCAACCTAATGTGGGGAAACTATACTGCCAACCTAATGTGGAGGAACTATACTGCCAACCTAATGTGGGGGAACTATACTGCCAACCTAATGTGGGGGAACTATGCTGCCAACCTAATGTGGGGGGAACTATACTGCCAACCTAATGTGGGGGAACTACAACCTAATGTGGGGGGAACTATACTGCCAACCTAATGTGGGGGAACTATACTGCCAACCTAATATGGGGGAACAATACTGCCAACCTAATGTGGGGGGAACTATACTGCCAACCTAATGTGGGGAAACTATACTGCCAACCTAATGTGGGGGAACTATACTGCCAACCTAATGTCGGAACATTTTCAGCAGGCCAGGGGCGGGCAAGGCGGGGGAATGGGGTGGCAACAGCTGGAGGCACAAAATGGGTTGGGTCACCGGCAGATCCACAGATGTTTCCAGCACGGAAATTCCATTTTCTGTGTCCGCACAGAATGCATGGCTGTCTATGAGATGCTGCATTCCTGTGCAGTCCTACTGGCGGCATATTATGTCGGTGTCCTGCAGTTTGGGGAATATCTGCACGGAGATTCTCCATGTGGATATTCTGTCTGTGAACTTAGCCTTATAGTATATGTGGGCGCTATTACTGATAGGTAGCATTGAGATCACTGTTTATCTGTGTGCGGTGACTATTACTGTATAAAGAACAAGGTTACAATATAAGGTTAGGGCTACATGGCAAAAATGGGTCGCACAGTCAAAGATCGCCATGTTATTCTCCTTGAATCGTGCTGAATCTCAGCTAATGTAAGTAAATGTGGTCACACATAGAGAAATCCAGCACAAATCAGTTCTTGCTCTTTAGGTGGTTTATTAAACCCATAAAACAGCATCATAAAATGTTTGGCTTTCTGTGACCCTGTGGTTTCCTGTGACCATGCATTTTATGATGCCGTTTTGCGCTGGATTTCCCTATGTGTCCTTTCAAGTTGCTGTTGCTCCACAGGTGTCCGTGCGCTTCGTTCTTGCAAAGGGAGGAGCTGAGATGATCTGCACTAAATGGGGTCACATTGTGAATTACCACAGCCACAAATTCATCCTGGATGGAATTATTAATTTTCACATGTTGTAGTCACAGCCATTTGTGATTTTCAGCTCAATCTCATTTACTCACATTAGCTGCGCAGCACAATTCAGGGGGCGCAACATAGTGATCTTTGATCACGCAATCTGGGGGCCCCATTTTTCATTTTTGCCCAGGGCCTCACTTAGTCTAAAACCGGCCCTGCTCCCCGCATGCCCAGACAGGCTTTTGCTGTCCAGCCATGCTGGGAGTTGTAGTTTTGCAAAACTAGAGACACTCTCTAAAACACTTGTATGTAAACACTAATGTATGTATCTCTCTCTCCAGTGTTTTCCACACTGTGTGACTCCAGCTGCTGCAAAACTGTCAGGGCATGCTGGGAGCTGTAGTTTTACAAAAAGCTTGCAACATATTGTTTGATAAACACTGAGATATATGTCAGTGCAAAATTACAACTCCCAGCATGCCTGGACAGGATATGGATGTCTGGGCATGCTGGGAGTTGTAGTTTTGCAACAGCTGGAGGCACCCTGGTTGGGAAACACAACACTAGATATAAATAAACTTACTTTTACTGAGAGCTTGCTGGGGGCATAGAATACTTTAGCAGCTAGGTGTTGATGGGCAGATTCTGTTGTTAAAGGGGCCCGGCCTCTCCCTGCCAGCACTACATGAATGGCCTCTGCTGAGAGCTTTTAACTTCTAAATGGTGCTGGCTGCACTCCTACACATTCCCCCAGCCGAAAACACTGTAGCAGCCCGCAGGGGGCCCCCTGGGGCATGGGCGCCCTGGGCAATTGCCCGGTTTGCCCCGCCTTAACTCCGGCCCTGTCTGAGGGTTATAGGACAAGATGGTAGAAGGAGAGGAAAAGGAAGGGGACCATGCACGCTACAAGCTAACCCCTCTCCCCACTTACCCTGTCTTTTGGGGGGCCCATCACCTTAACAGGGTGGCTCTTACCATGATTACAAGTCCTAACCTACAAATATGTGAGGAAAAAAACAATAAACAGTGGTCAGAGTACTTAGTTACTGTAGTTAACCACTCAGAATGTGGTCCAACCTTTTGTACGTCATTGGCTCTAGATTCAAAAAAAATGTCATAGATAAGTAACTGCACTCTCTGATGGGACAACCAGAAGATATAAACTACAGCCTACAACAATGCAGGACACACATAGTTATGGTTATCCAAGGTGTAATTGTATCGTATAGTTATCTTGTTTACTAAACCTTTGACATTCATTTTTGTGGAGATTAGAGTCACGACTTTTCCATTACAAAAGGCATCAGGAGCTGGACTGCGCCCATAGACAATGCAGATATTTGTGAAATTGGACAAATTCAGCTATAAGCTATACATACCCTATTAAAACCGTCCAGTTTGGAGACTTATACAAGACAGAATTAGTTTTTTCGGCAGGTATAAGGTTAAAGGACTGGTAACCATTACATCACAGTCCTTCCCCTAGTCTACTGTCTCCATCATTCGATGCATGACACTAACAGCATTTTCCGAGGTCCCTTTCCCACCCATGTCAACACAGTCATACTGTCCAGGGTGTGATCACATTCATACACTAATATTCCTAAAAGTAATACGAAATAATGTGCAATTATAGACATCTATAAAAACTCCGGGACTGCACAAAACGTTCAGAATAAATACTACCGATACACGTTCTTCATCTAATGTTCATGGGCACCTTTATAATCTTACGGGTATTACCAGTTCTTGTCCAATCTTACACGAACAATCGGCTATATTTCACTTACCCCTTTGGTGCGCGCATCCATTTTGCAGCCAGAGTTAATAAAGGAGGACCCCGTTCATATCCCACTTCTAGTGGAGAACAATTAGAACTTCTAGTGCATCTCTCACTTTGGAGGGGACAACATTTCCATGCCTTAAAGGGGTACTCCACCGGAAAACATCTTATCCCCTATCCAAAGGATAAGGGATAAGATGTCTGATTGCGGGGGTCCCGCCACTGGGCACCCCAGTCATCTGGTGCACAGAGCGAATTCCGCTCCATGCCGGATCACTGGCGAATACATTCATGTCTATGGGAGGAGACGTGATGGCTGCGTAGTAGCGATCATGTCCCCTCCCATAGACATGAATGGAGGGGGCGTGGCGTGACATCACAAGCGCGGAAGCTCCAAGCTTCTGTCTTCTGGACGTCGCCGCTGCTGGCCCAGAGATCGCAGTGGTCCCAAGAGGCGGGACCCCTGCGATCAGACATCTTATCCCCTATCCTTTGAATAGGGCATTAAGATGTTTTTTTGGCAGAGTACCCCTTTAAACTTACCGAATTTGTTTCAACTAACAAAATGTAATGCTTCATTTCTCCTGTGGTGGCGCTGAAGAGAAATTGAATGTCTAGCATGTCCAGGCACAACACTAACAACCTATTTGTTTTGATTAAGAAGATGTAATGCTTTATATCTCCTGTGGGGGTGCTGCAGAGAAACTGAACACTTTATGGCTAAGGGTCCCACCTGGGAAGCTCTTTGTAACCTGCTTGTCTTTTCTAGCAGAGAAAACTTTGTCGAAAGTTGGCTATCCCTTTAAATATAAGTAAATTGAAAGGTTGAATTTGTCCGGTATAGACCTTAGATAGCAGAATATTTCCACACAAATAAAAGCAAGGCCAAACTTATAATGCGAACGTGGGAACCTTTAGCCCGCAGAACTTTATCACTGTGCGCTACTTTTACAGCTCCAGCTGCCTTCCACAAAACAAAGCTATCATGCCATCACTAAACATTTTATTACTGAAAACATCAGAAATTAGATACATGTGAAATGTTCAAAGTCGTCCTAAAAGTGAATTATAGGAAGATGTTGCAGAATACAAATTGCTTTTAAATAAAGATTCTTGGAAAGCATTGAGTCACTTCCCCTTCCCAAGTTCTTTTTATCCCTATAAATATAAAGTACCGTATATACTCGAGTATAAGCCGAGTTTTTCAGCACGATTTTTCGCACTGAAACGCCCCCCTCGGCTTATACTCGAGTGAACTCTCCGCCTGTCAATCCCTTCTCAGTGGTCTTCAAACTGCAGACCTCCAGATGTTGTAAAACTACAACTCCCAGCATGCCGATGGCTGACCACTGCGGCCTTCAATATCATCCAGACCCCCCCCCCCCCTTTAGTTTTCTATTCACCTCCCCTCAATGGGAAGGGAGAGTGAGCTGCTCCGGGCCATCTATGCTGCAGGGACCGTCCGGTGGGGAGGGTTTGTCGTTCCGGGTTGTCCATCTTCACTGGGAGGCACTCTTCTTCGCTCTGTGCGGCCACGAACTAGTGACGGTGCCTTGACGACAACGCACAGGGACATCCGTGCGCAGCGGACCAGCTCACCCTTCCTTCCCACAGAGGGGAGGTGAGTAGAAAACTAAAGGGGGGTCTGGATGATGACGAAGGCCGCAGTGGTCTTCAACCTGCAGACCTCCAGATGTTTCAAAACTACAACTCCCAGCATGCCCGGACAGCCGAAGGCTGTCTGGGCATACTGGGAGTTGTAGTTTGGCAACATCTTGAGGTCCACAGGTTGAAGACCACTGATGAAGGGATTGACAGGCGGTGATGATGAAGTGGGGGGGATGATGACGAGGGGGATGATGACAGGGTGATGATGACGGGGGTCTGGATGATGACAGGTTGATGATGATGAAGGTGTTAATGAAGAGGGTCTGGATGATGACTGGGGGGGATGATATATTTCCCACCCTAGGCTTATAGTTTAGTCAATAACTTTTCCTGGGTTTTTGGGGTGAAATTAGGGGCCTCGGCTTATATTCGGGTCGGCTTATACTCGAGTATATCCGGTATATAGTATTATATGGTTTATGTGTCCTATTATCCTTTTTTAAAGATCATGATTGCTCACTTGTCCACACTTTCCTATGTTATCCCTTTACCCGTTACTACTACAGACAGTTTTTGCCTTTATGACGCAGTGATTTTTATTTCCTTTTTTTTTTTTTTTTTTTTTTTTTTTTAGATAACCATAATTTTTAAGTGTAACTCCTGAACTGCTCTCCTGTCCATTCTGCACAGATTGGTGATGAGAAATGCTGATGACGATGGGCGATACAATTGGCAAGGCAACCATACGACACCGAGTTCCGTTGTACCGCCCAACATCAGCTGCATCTCTCCTCACCGATCTGTGAAGAACAGGCAGGAAAGCAGCTCTGGAGTTGATATATATCAACTGGCTCCAGAAAGTTAAACAGATTTGTAAATTACTTTTATTAAAAAATCTTAATCCTTTCAGTACTTATGAGCTGCTGAAGTTGAGTTGTTCTTTTCTGCCTAAGTTCTGATGACATGTGTCTCGGAAACCGCCCAATTTAGAAGCAAATCCCCATAGCAAACCTCTTCTACTCTGTGCAGTTCCCGAGACAAGCAGAGATGTCAGCAGAGAGCACTGTTGCCAGACAGAAAATAACAACTCAACTTCAGCAGCTGATAATTATTGAAAAGATTAAGATTTTTTAATAGAAGTAATTTACAAATCTGTTTAACTTTCTGGAGCCAGTTGATATATATATATAAAAAACAAGTTTTTCCAGGAATACCCCTTTAAATTTCCATGATTGTAGCTACATGAAGGCTTGATTTGTAACTTAGTTATTAACTTTCCTGTAAGGGGAGTCGTCCAGATGAAAACCTGTTTTAAAATTGAAATTGAAGAAAGGCAGTAGTATACGGAGAATTTGTTTAAGGCAGTTCCCCACAGAAGTTAAAGGGGTACTCCGATGCTCCAGCTTTCTGAACAATTTGTTCAGAATGCTCGAAGCCGGAGGCAGAGATTGTGATGTCACTGTCATGCCCCTTGTGATGTCATGCCACACCCCTCCATTCATGTCTATGGGAGTGGGTGTGATGTGACATCACGAGGGAGCGTGCCCGTGACGTCACGACCACTGCCGCAGGAACCCGGTGTTTGCTTAGAATGCCAGGTGCTACAGGAGATCGCGAGGAACCCCAGCAGTAGGACCCCTCGCGATCAGACATCTGGATAGAGGATAAGATGTCTAGCAGCGGAGTACCCCTTTAAAACTATGTCTACTAGCCAAACAAGAGCTTGCTTCAAAACAACGTGTCACCCATCTGTTAGACAAGTATTTGGGGAGTTTTGATGGTATAGTGCAGGGTGCGCTATTATTGTACTACTAAAAAAGGTAACATTTATGATAAAATAAGTTAGTTAGAAATTATCCTATTCTGACCCCTATGGCATTTTTTTTTTAATGTTTATGCCATTCACTGAGTGGGATCATAATCTAATAGTTCGCACATTTTTGAACGCGATGAAACCACATAAGTATTTTTTGTTTGTTTGGTTTTATTTAAATAGAAAGGGGGAGATTAAAATTTTTATTAGGGTGGGGGCATATACAGCCCAGTTGGGCTGATATGATCCTCACAATGGTGTTGCAGGGATCCAATGAGCTTTCTCAAACACACCGTCACCTACATTTTGCCTGTAGATACCATTAATGGCATTGATCATGGCATCTAGAGGGTTAGTGACAGAAATCAGTATGAAGTGAAGGTGAAGTGCTGATAGCTACTGGGACCCATTTCATGTTTATGGTATAAATGTACGTCATGGTGCGCTAAGTCCAAGGGCACCATGACATACATTTACATCATGGCTCCTCTAGGGATTAACTTTTAAATTTTTTGTATTTTTTTAAGCTCCAGACTTATATAGCAACTATTTTCACCCCACAATCCCATTACAGCAAGATAATGACTGTAAGTCACAGCCGTGCTCCCATTTTAGTTCCTGTGCCCCTGTGATCACCATAAAGTACATGTAAAGCATTGTGGCAACTGACTCCCGCTCGTGTTGTACCTGTCATATGTTGGAAGGTAACACTATTAATGAGACATTCTGAGGCACTGTATGAGGGCCTTTAATAAGGTCATTCCGATATACAAAAACTCCCAGCGCTCCTTCAACAGTTGAAAAGGTCCAAGAATTTATGTATCTTTTTGAGAATACAGAAGATGTCAGCTGAGAAGACCTTACCTGTTCTAGTTGAGTCTTTTCCGTGGTTTAACAGATTTACAGTACTTCTGCTTGTGGACGAGACCTTGGCACCTTTAGCTATCTATCTATCTATCTTCTATCTCATATCTATCTATCTACCTATCTATCTCATATCTATCTATCTATCTATCTATCTATCTCATATATATCTATCTATCTATCTATCTATCTCATATCTATCTACCTATCTATCTCATATCTATCTATCTATCTCATATCTATCTACCTATCTATCTCATATCTATCTATCTATCTCATATCTATCTACCTATCTATCTCATATCTATCTATCTACCTATCTAAAGGAAAAATTGAAGCAGCTTAACCCAAGAAAGAAAGGATAATGATGTGTGCCAGCAGGTCGCTGTCCCAGGTTACGGGTCAAATGTAGGAAGCCAAATAGAAAAAATCTGCAGCACTCCAAAGTAAGGTGCAAAAAGATGGTGGATTCATCAGCCTAACGGCATAGCTATGCTATCTATCTATCTATCTTCCTATCTATCTATCTATCTATCTCATATCTATCTATAAATCTATCTATTTCATGTCTATCTATCTATCTAATATCTGTCTATCATCTATCTATTTTCTCTATCTATCTATCTATCTATTTCATATCTATCTATCTAATATCTATCTGTCTATCATCTATCTATTTTCTCTATCTATCTATCTATCTCATATCTATCTCCTCTTAGCTTTTTTTTTTAACCCCCTTAAGATATGAATGTGTCACTTTATGTCACTAGTGTCTTCGGGCAGTCAACTTTGTTCTTTTCAATTGTATTTTTGTTTCTACTACAAAAAGGATAAAAATAGATTGAACATAAAATAGATCTGTACTCTAGTATACATTTAATGTTAGGTTACCTAGTACATCCATTTAGGTAGTAGTTGACGTCATCCTCTTATTTAGGTGTGTTTTACCTTCCGTGACATCTCTCTCCATTACAGAATACTTTCACCATGAATCAAGCGCATAAGTGCCCTTACATAAAGCAAAACAGAATAGACAGGCACTTGTCCCATTATTGATAAGAGGTGAGAGTATAGAGCAGATGTACAGGGAACATGTGCCAACAGGCTCCCTCAAAGTGTCTGCTTGTTATCCATGGGACATAGGTTTTAATCCTTGTCTATGCAGAATAAACATTGTGGTATAATTCTAATCTATAAAACACCAATAGTTCATATAGATCTAATAAAAATACAATATTATCGTGTCGTGTCATGTTTCCTTCTTTCAGCTTCGATAATAATTCTACTCCAGCTTCTGATGCAGAAAGTTCAAAGGTGTAGATTATATAAAAAGAAGCCACAATGATGTATATACAGCTTGGGCTGAGAACCACGTGAGGGAACAATAAACAGCAAACAGGGAAACTTTTTTAGGCAATTTTCTCATCTGCATAGTCAATGATTTTGCTAAAAATGCTGAATAAAATAGCACAACGTGCATCACTGTCTTGTCCAATAAAATACCAGGAAACCCCAAAACATCCATGAAAATCAATGAGGTCCGTCGGGCACCATTGATTCCGCAAGTCTGTTTTTTCTGTTGTCCTCCTATGACAAAGCAGAAAAATACAATTTACTAGTTACAATTTGAAAAGACACATGTTCAGACTGTGTGAATAAAGGATTATGATTTTCTAATATGCACAAGCAAAACATAAATTTGCTGTCCAAGAGTTTTGGATAAATTGCTCCCAAAAAAAATGAATTAGGTTGGTAACTCTTAGGGTATGTTCACACTACGGATAATGAATGGAATCTCCGCTCGCAGAATTCCGCGAGCGGAGATTCCATTCTGGCGGCCGCCGCCGCAATACTTCGGCGGTAGGACCGCGCAGCACTACGCCATCACCATTGACAGCTATGCAGTGTTTGTGGACTTCCGCGCAAACAATGAACATGTTCTTTCTTTGCGCTGAACAATTTCAGCGGCGGACGATGAAATTCCGCAGTGTGAACAGGTCTCGCGGAAACCCATTCACACTGATGTTTATGTTCACAGAACGTAATTCCATTCATGGAATTCCGCTCACAGAATTCTGCAGGAATTACGTAGTGTGAACATACCCTTAATAAAAACAACTGAACCGGACAGTCTGTTGCACAATAGAAACCTCCGGATCTCGATGACCCATTGACTGGTTTCTGTTTGGTGTCCATATATTTGCAGGATTTATTTTGATTTATTAGCAGGAAAAAACTGCATGCGATTTCCCTTGCAAAACTGTGCCTTTATTACCCCTACGGTAGACATTAAAGGGTACCTCTCATCAAAAAAACTTTTGATATATTATAGATTAATGTATGCAGAATAACTTTATAATTGCATGTTATTAAAAAAAAATATGCTTCTTTCTATTTAATTTTCCAGTTTGAAGAAATGACCACTAGGGGTCTCCCTACCAGTCCTGGCAGCAAGCATTTCAGACTCATGCTGGAGTCCTAAACACTACGAGCTGCCAGTCTGCTTTGTTCACAGCCTGTTTGGCTGTGAACAAAGCAGGCTGGCAGCTCTGAGTGTTTAGGACTCCAGCATGAGTCAGAAATGCTTGCTGATGGGACTGATCGGGAAAAATACAATAGAAAGAAGCATATTTTTCATTAACATGCTATTGGAAAGTTATTCAACATTCATTAATCTAAAATATATCAAAAGTTTATTTGATGAGAGGTACCCTTTAAATGTGCAATGAGCTAGTCCTACCTGCAAGTGTCCGTGCTCCATGTCTCTGCACCATTGAAAATAAAGAATATTGCACCGTATCCTGGTGAGTGACGTCCCTCTTTTTCTCCTTTGTATATGTTTGTGAATATCGTAGTTCTAAGGGACTTGGAACCACTCAGAGTACAGTGCCTGCCAGCACTCTACGGAACTGTTTCAGTTTATCCAGGAACCATACTGTGCGTACCTTGCTGCCTAGTACAGAGGGAGGAGTTGCGTTTGGGGTTGAAGTGCCGACTATCCATTCTTTCTTGAGCTATTAAATGTGCAATGTTGTCTTAAATGTTTCTCCAACACTCCACTTATTGCAGCTTGTCCAGTGCACTTTCTGTAGCATTGTTTCACTGCATAGCAGAAAAGAGTGTGTGTTGTGCACTCATTGGCCAGAGGAGTAAGGGAAAGGAAGTGCTTGCGTGTGTACTGTTGGCAAACAACCCAGCTCTGGTCCCACCCCCTGAAATGCAAAGTATGAGATATTGGAGCGTAAAGGGGTATTCCTGGATTTGGATTTTTTTTTACTCACTATGCCACAGGGGCTGTAAAGTTAGTGTAGTTCATAATATAGTGTCCTGTACCTGTGTTTCATGGTGGTCTCACAATTCTTCTGTGATTTTTGCCACAATGTTTATTTTTAACAGCATACAAAATGACTCTCAGGTTTTCCCAAGTTGCAGTGCGGCCCAAGACATTACATCACTAGTCAGATGATAAAATGGAGCCTGTCTTTGCTTCAATGGGTTGAGTGACCTCTGAGTGTGAGGGACATCATTCTGCTAGAAATGGTAGATTTGCAAGTGCTGGAGGCACCCTGGTTAGAAAACACTGGTCTATTCCATGGAGGGGATCACAGGTGTGTTTCAATGGATGGGGTGGCTGATGTGTGAGAGGGAGAAACTTACAAACATGGGATCATGGGACATGTAGTTGGAGGGATGGAACTCCATCAGGAAATGCCAGTTCACAAAAAGATAGCCACAGTGTTATCTCACAACATAGCTATTTAGCTCCAAGACAACTCAGATTCTTCCAAAGCATGCCCATTACTGTCTGGCAGGTACGTACTAAAATCCCTTTATGGTGGAGAACCCCTTCATCCCTGATCATTCTACTATGTTTTTTCTACATTCAACAATCTTTTCTTGCTTGTTTTTGCAATTCATATATCCAGGTTACAAACCTTCCTAGGGTTACACATAATCTCCACATAAAGTTTATAAGACTTGTAAAACAAATGATTTGGTCACTTAGCCATTTAGGACTAAATAATTTATGCACCAAGCCATTAGATCTACAATATATGTGAGGCTCGTCGCCTTTACTCGTGCAATGAGTTGCAATACTACACACAGCCAATAGACAAGACTGGCACTATTTCTGGGGGAAAAAAAAAAAAAAAGAATTCAGATACTTTTTCCAAATTGTAAAAAGCCCTTTGAAATCCAAAAGCCATGCCATTGGGAATGACAATGTAGGATCTTGCAGTGACCCCATTGTAATTGCCTTCTCTTTGTAGTGCCTTGTATAATTCGTTTAAATACGTTGGATGTTGTTCTAAAAGATAATTAAAAATGCTACATGGAATGACAAAAGTTGTATTGTTTCAATGAGGTTTAATACCACAATTTCCTAATTATTCATTTTTACAAAACCGCAGTGGAAACAAAGGTTCATTTTGTAATAAAACTCAAACCAGAAACTGCACAGATTCTCCTAAGTAGGAAACATTGGCTCCGACAAGCGTGTATAAAATGTGCCATGTGATTCCTGTATAGAAAATTAAACATTAACATGAGATGCCAAACAAGTAACATAACATACACATCTTGCCCGGAGCGATGAAAATCTTATAAAAACAAAATCTCTCCTAATGCTCATCAGCCTCTTTTAGTTCCTCATTAACATGATAACATTTCTCTAAATAAGGGCATTTCTGTATTTAAGGAGATATATCCCGCAGAAAAACTTCTCCTCTGGATAGAGGATAAGTTTTACATTGCGGGGGGTCTGACCGCTGGTCACACTAGGTACAGTGAAACCTCCTTGAGATGACCACCCAAAATTACATTGAAAAGGGGTCTTCTATGGGGGTGGTTTTCACAAAGAAAATGGCAATTATGCAAATGTTTGGTGGACAGATAATCCAAAACACAAAATCTGGTCTGAAGAAAGGGTGGTCTTCTCAAAGAGGTTGTCTTTTGGGGAGGTTTCATTTTACTTGAAAAGCAAAACCCATTACCATAATGTAACATTGATGGTTGGCAACCACTTGCGTGCAGCATATCCAGCTGCTTACCTCGGCCGACTTGCTCATTCAGCTCCTTCTCCCGTCTACAGACACTGGACATCCTTTTCTATACTGTCACAGGCGACATGCCATCTCTTTCAGGGTTCATGCATGTTACTGATTCCAGTCCTTCTGCAGTCCCTGCCAGGTTTTCTACAGCAAAAGAGTTTGTCTGCATTGTTCCTGTGATCATATGTTCCTGACCTAAGCCTGTTTCATGACTCTGTCTCTATCTGGTCCTCCTGTACCTCACTGACCTCCTGTGTATGACCTGGACTGTCAACCACGCTTTTCTGAGCTAGCTACCTCCTGTCTGCTTCTGAGATACTTTATACCTACTCTGCCCTAGAATACCAGTTACACTGTGAGCTCACCCCTCCTGCCTGTCTTCCCTTGTGCTTGGCACAAGGGTGTTCTGGCCTGCCTGGCCAGCCAACACTTAAAGGTGTACTCCAAAGGGGAAAAAAAAAAACATTTCAAATCAACTGGTCCCAGAAAGTTAAACAGATTTGTAAATTATTTCTATTTAAAAATCTTAATCCTTACAGTACTTATCAGCTGCTGTATGCTCCACAGGAAGTTGTATGTTTTTTTCTGTCTGACCACAGTGCTCTCTACTGACACCTCTGTCCGTGTAGGAACTGAGAATAGAGAGCTCAGGACAGTGTCTGACACAGACAGATGTGGCAGCAGAGAGCACTGTGGTCAGACAGAAAAAAAACATACAACTTCCTCTGGAGCATACAGTAGCTGATAAGTACTGGAAGGATTAAGATTTTTAAATAGAGGTAATTTAGGCACACGGAGGTCTGTTTAACTTTTTGGACTGATTTAAAAATAATAAAAAAACGGAAAACGAAAAAAAAAAAATATTCTACCAGAGTACCCCTTTAACTGGGACCACTCTTGCAGTAGTGACCTGGTGTCCTCCATGTAGCAGAAGTCCAGCTTCAACCTCCTGGAGTGGGAAATAGGGTGAAAACCAGGGGAATACTCTGCTCCCAAGTTTGGCCATTTTCACCATTTCTATGGTTCCTTTTGTCTTTTTTGTGCATTACTGGATGAAACTCAAGGGAGCTGTGCTAAATATTCATGGCTAATACAGTAACTACACATTTCTTAGTTCATTCTAGGTCCAGTAGTTTTCCTGTAAAATGTTAATCTTAAAATCATGTAATTCTTGTCTATAATGGGTATTGATCATTTCATTATAGGAACGTGCAATCTTTCAGTAGATTTGTACAAATTATTAACAAAACCAAAAATCTTTCATTATTCAGACCAGGGTTCTGCCACCGCCGTCACCTCCTGGATTAATTGTCCTTTCAGTTTGCATCGAAAGATCAGGGAAAATGAATATCATTTGACTCATAATGGGCTTGATTTTTTGCAGGGGCCGGCCTCAGATAATTGCATACTTATCTGTAAAACCAATGCATTTTCCATTTCAGGCATATCTTGGTGCGGACTCTCTGGTGCCAGCACAAGCCGTGTAGGAGTGGTCCAGCCTTTAGCCATACAGTAAACAAACCCTTAGGGCTTTAACAGGGACACGCAAATGTATTTTTCATAAGAGCTCGTCTTTGTTAACATTGACAAAGCTTGTACTTACATATTGAAATGTCTAGCAAGGTCGCTATAGTATAAAGCTTCTTTATTGTTCATGTATTATCCTATTGTATTTACCATTAGTGTGTCACGGAAAAAATCCACATTATACTCTCTAGAGTAATTGGCTTTGATGCTGTATAGAACGATCTCAAAGCAGTGTTTTCAAATATTGTGTCTCCAGCTGTTGCAAAACTACTCCCTGCATGCCCGGACAGAGGAAGACATTAAAGGGGTAGATAAGTGAATTGGGGAAAGTTAGGAAGGCCCTCCCCTACATTAAGTAGTAAGGTCCCTTCATGTAGTTTAACCCATGATGCAGGTACCCCAAGTAGGTTGGTGCCACCTGTGAGTAGGTTCCTTTGTAGATAGCTGCCCACTGTAGATAAATTACTCCCTGTAGCTAATAGCAGCCTTCTATAAGTAGGGGCTACTGCCTGTAGGTAGGTTCCCCTGTAGATAGTAGCCCCCTTTATATAGTCTCAGCCCCATGCATATAATGGTAGCAGCAGCCCCCTTTAGGTAGTAGTATTAGCAGGCTCTTTTAGGTAGTAGTAGCAGTAGCAACCTCTTAAAGGTAGAAGCAGCAGTCCTCTTTAGGCAGTAGTGGTAGTAGTAGCAGAACATTTTAGGTAGTAGTTGAAGTAGTAGCAGCCCCCTTTAGGTAGTAGTAGTAGCAGCAGCAGCCCTTTTAGGGTATTAATAGCATTAATCGCCTTTAGGTAGTAATAGCAGCAGCCCCCTTTAGGTCGTAGTAGTAGCAGCCCTTTTAGGGTATTAATAGCATTAATCGCCTTTAGGTAGTAATAGCAGCAGCCTCCTTTAGGTAGTAGCAGTTGCAGCCCCCTTAAAGTAATAGTAGAAGCAGCCTACTTTAGATAGTAGTATTAGCAGCTCCCTTTAGGTAGCAGTAGAATTCGCAGCCTCCTCATGGTAGTAGTAGCAGCAGCCCCCTTCAGATAGTAGTTGTAGCAGCAGCAGTCCCCTTTAGTTAATAGTATTAGCAGCCCCCTTTAGGTAGTAGTAACAGTAACCCCCTTTAGGTAGTTTTAGCATCAGCCCCCTTTAGATAGTAGTAGTAGCAGCAGTTCCCTTTAGTTAGTAGTATTATCAACCCCCTTTAGGTAGTAGTAACAGCAACCCCCCTTTAGGTAGTTTTAGCAGCAGCCCCTTTAGGTATTAGATGCAGTCCCCTTTAGGCTGCAGTAGCAGCAGTCCTCTTTATGCAGTGGTAGAAGTGGCAGAATCTTTTAGGTAGGAGCAACAGCAGCTTCCTTTAGGTGGTAATAGTAGCAGCAGAAGCCACCTTTAGGTAGTAATAGTTGCAGTCCCCTTTAGGTAGCGGTAGTTACAGCCCCCTCCGGTCTGTGCTCCATCCCATGATGACATCACACATGTGCCAAAGCGCAGAGGAAGGATGTTCGGCTCCTCAGGCTGCCTGCATGATGCAGGCAGCAACAAGAATGAATAAAAGTGTCAGGAGCCAATGGCTCTTCACTCTGTCAAACAGCTGAGCGCCGCATTTAACTCTAGGCGCGTCATAAAGACGTGTTTACAGTTAAATGAGATCTGGACCGGCCGGCCCTGCGGACAAATGCCCATTGTGCCTGATTCCCAATCTGACTCTATCTATCCTGTCCATTGCTCTCTCCATGTATCTACACATGTATGTTAATGTTCCTATTTGGAATTTAGAATTTGGCTTGCATATGTCTCTTTGTTACAAGAATATGATGCTGTGTAATAGCAGCGTTAATTCTTTATTGCTATAAAATAATGCTCTGCTTTTATTGCACAGATTAACACAGTCTGTATGGATAACTGCATGAAACTCATCGGTCTCAGCGGCGACATCTTTTAAGAGCGAGGTGATTGATCTGAGCGCTTCTGAACAATAGCAATGTGCTGTTTGGGAAATGCGGTCATGTGGAGCCATGAAAAATGAATTAGTGACAGCTAGTGTCCCCGCGGAGAAATGATGTTTTGTATGGTAAAAAGCAATGGAGCCAAACTGTTGATGAGACAACTTAATAGAATGGAGAACTTTATAAACGTAAGTTTAAGTGGTGGGGGTCCGCCGGGCTTAGGAAATAACATTTAGATCTCTGTGATCTTCCAAGTAGAGAAAAATTGGAAAGCGGCATGTGCGCTTATGGAATCTGCAGTCTGATATAATCTGATTGTCTGGGGGGACCACATACATGTCTGAGGGCTAAACCAAGTAAATGCACAAGATTCCTCATCCTATACAAATGTACTTTTTTCCCTGATCAGAGCCAAACACTGAAAGTGAACTTTTAATCTAATATATTTCTAATTTCTGATTGTAGTTAGATTTTATTTCCTTTTTGTACATTATTATGGGGGCAGCCATCTTGCCTGAGCTGTTGACAACATTTAGTGATATGCTTTACTGCAGGACCCATAGACAATAATAGAAAGGGCCTGTCCCATTCAGATGAGTTGCAGACATTACTGGGCATTCTTTGTGACTTTTTTAGAGATCATTCTACAGGGAGGGGGAGTGAATGGTGCTGTGAATGGTGGTGGATCCAGTGTTATCTATATAGTGCTATACAGTGGTGCAACCTTTCATTCTGCTCTTGAAGAGAAAGTCATTACTAGGAAGTGATGTGTACAGAACAGGATGCCTGATCTTAGTGTTAGTCCTAGTGGGCAGAATGGGAACTGCAATATTTCAGGAAAATTTTTAAATATAGACTGCAAAATGAAAAATTATAATTTAAACAACAGTTGATTTTATAATGACACATTCTCTTTAAAAAAAAATAATTGTACATTTTAAAGCCAGGGGGACCATCCATGCACACGCCAATGTTTTAACCCTTCGTAAGTCAAAACTGGTACATAAAATGTAAATCCCAAGGACATGCTTAAGATCTTTCCATTTTTTTGCTATACCCTTTTCATTCGCATGATGAACCTGAGTCAATTACAAAATTACAAAGGTATTGCGATCATATAATGATATGATTCCAATCTCTGGACAGTGCTGACAAGTTTCCACTGGTACTTCTCTAGCAAAGTTCCTTATGGGCAAGTGTGACAAACTAACACTGATTTACTATTGTTTAATAGTATAATAGTTTAAAAGTAATAACTTTTGTGTGGTTTTGTGCCAAAATGTGGTGCAGTGTATCAAATTTTAGCACAATGAGACGCTCCAGAGGAAGTTGTGTAGCTCTTTTCAGTCTGACCACAGTGCTCCCTGCTGCCACCTCTGGCTGTGTCAGGAACTGTCCAGAGCAGGAGAGGTTTTCTATGGGGATTTGTTCCTACTCTGGACAGTTCCTGACATGGACAGATGTGGCAGCAGAGAGCACTGTAGTCAGACTGGAAAGAACTACACAACTTCCTCTGGAGCATACAGTAGCTGATAAGTACTGGAATGATTAATATTTTTACATAGAAGTAATTTATCAATTTATTTAACTTTTTGGCACCAGTTAATTTGAAAAAAAAAAATTTTTGTTACTCCGGAGTACCCCTCTAAGTGATAGAAAGTTTCCTCCTCTGTCTCCCTAGTAGGATTTATGAGGGAGACCTTTCACAGGATAGGGGAGTAGAAATAAACTTTAGTTCTTAACAGGTGTGAACTGGATCATGACACTGTTTGACTTGTCACAATATATCTGTGTTTTTGTGGAATGAAACAGTATCCCTGATTCAATCTACTAAATTCACATGCAACACTTGCTGCATTCTAAGCTATGGGGTAGTGTTGAGCGGCATAGGCCATATTCGAATTCGCAAATATTCGCGAATATATGGACGAATATTCGTCATATATTCACGAATATTCGCATAGCCGTTATATTCTAGTTTTATTTTCAAACATGCGAAAATTCGCGTATGCGAAAATTAACATATGTGAAAATTAGCATTCACAAAATTAACATTCGCACGCCAGTCTCACACAGTAGTATTAGAGCCTTCTTTACACCACACAAGCTGGAAGCAGAGAGGGGTGATCACTGTGATGTGTACTGTGAAGAAGAAAATAAAAACAAAAAAAAAAAAAACGAATATTCGTAATTACGAATATATAGCGCTATATTCGCGAAATTCGCGAATTCGCGAATATGCGATATTCGCGAATAATATTCGAATTGCGAATATTCGCGAGCAACACTACTATGGGGCATGTGAATCCAAACATCTGAACGGGGGTATTTTTGCAGAATGTGCATAGATTTCTGCAAATTATTCAGGTGAATAAGACAACAGCACAAACTTTTCTATACTATACTATATTATACATAGAGTGGCAGACATTTAGAAAAATGGCCCCATTCTGAATTTTCTCACTGATAAATTTGGTGTAAGCCATGCAAGATAATGCTGATTCTGCAGATATATAAGATCAATATATTGCGGAATGAATCCTATTGAAATCAATGGGGCATAAATTCTGGCGAATTTGGCAGACTTTCTGCGGAAAATCTGGCGTGTGAACATACCCTAAGGCTTTGTTCACACAGTGTGAAAATTTTGAGGTGAATTTTATTGTACCTGTGTGTTTTTTGGCTGTACTCCGCAAAATGGTGAACGCATTTTTGCTGATTATGTCCGAAAATGCATGCGTAGAATAAAATACACCATCAAATTTCACACTGTGTGAACATAGCTTGACAGATAAGTCCAGATCCACATATAATGCTGCAAATTGGGTGTCGATATGCAGAATTTATTTATTAATTTATTTATTTACCGTATATATCGAGTATTTGCCGTTCCGAATATAAGTCGAGGCCCCTAATTTCACCCCAAAAACCTAGGAAAACGTATTGACTTGAGTATAAGCCTAGGGTGGGAAATACATCATCCCCCCCCCCCGTCATCGTCCCCCCCCTCCCCTGTCATCATCCATCATCCCCCTACCCCTGTAATCATCCAGACCCCCCTGTCCATATGACCCCCTGTCCATATCACCCCCTGTCCATATCACCCCCTGTCCATATCACTCCCTGTCAATATTCCCCCTGTTATCATCCAGACGCCCCTGTCAGTATCCCCCCTGTCCGTATGACCCACTGTCATCATTCAGACCCCCCTTTCGTTTTCTTCTCACCTCACCAGTTGTTGCTCTAGTAGCTGCAGGGACCCTCCAGGGAGGGTGAGCCTTCACTGCAGGGACCGTCCACATTCCTGTGTCCGGTGGGAGGCCGGGAGGCCTTCTTCTCTGCTCCGGGCCATCCTCGGACTAGTGACGCTGCATTGACGCCACCACGTAGGGACGTCCGTGCGCAGTAGATGTCTGTGGGCAGGGACACCCCTGACGTCATATGTCTGCCCAGCATGGACCTCCTTGCGCGGCAGCGTCAATGCAGCATCACTAGTCCGGGGATGGCCCGATGCGGAGAAGAGTTCCTCCAGGTGAAGATGGCCGGCCCGGACCAGCTCACCCTCCCCACCGGAATGTGGATGGTCCCTGCAGTGAAGATGGACGGCCCGGAGTGGAGAAGAATGCCTCCCGGTGAAGATGGCCGGCCCGGACCAGCTCACACTCCCCACCGGAATGCGGATGGTCACTGCAGTGAAGATGGACGGCACGGATTGGAGAAGAGTGCCTCCCGGTTAAGATGGACGGCCCGGACCAGCTCAACCTCCCCACTGGAATGCGGATGGTCCCTGCAGTGAAGATGGACGGCCCGGCCGCCCCCCCCCCCCCCCCCCCCCACCGGTATGCCTAAAGCGATATTTTTTTTTTTGTTCACACGAGTATAAGCTGAGGGGGGCCATTTCAGCACAAAAAATCGTGCTGAAAACCTCGGCTTATACTCGAGTATATACGGTAAGTATTTATTTATTTTGTTAAATAAATAATTAATTCATTTATTGATACATTTATTTAATTTATTTATTCATTCATTCATACATTTATTTATTTTATTAATTATTTTATTAATTAATTCATACATTTATTTATTTATTCATTCATTCATACATTTATTTGTGTGTTTTCTTTCTTTCTTTATTTATTTATTTTGCTGCTTTGGAACTCGGATATACTTTATTCATTAACACAGTGTTTCCCAACCAGGGTGTCTCCAGCTGTTGCAAAACTACAACTCCCAGCATGCCCGGACAGCCAACGGCTGTCCGGGCATGCTGGGAATTGAAGTTTTGCAACAGCCGGAGGCTACCTGGTTGGGAAACACTAAAATTAACAAATAAGAATAATATTATTTAAAACAAGGATTATAATTAATGTTCCTATTGACTCCTCCCACCACTCTCGCCGATTTTGTATAATATACGGATTGTCACAAGTGACCGCACCTCAATGTCTGTTTGCTTTGTCCCTCATTGTAAAGCCTCCCTTCTTTTATAAGTGACTGTATGTTTTCTCTTCTCCTCAGCAATAATTGTATCTATTCCTTTTTCTTGTTCCTTTGTGCAGCTAAATGACATAACCAAAATATTGTTCTTCTCCTCTTCAGAGTTTTCTTTGTCCGGAACAATTGCCCTTTTGTGTGATTTATTTTCTTCGTGGCTCTTCGGATGGCTCTCACAATACTTCTTTTGCTCTCTCGGGTCTTTTGATCTTTTCCATGTGAAACAGTGATCTGGCTGGACTGCCTGGGTAAGGTCATAAAATAAGAAGTGCACAAAGTGTTATTCGCGCTCGGTATCACGTACCATGTTTGTACTGTCTAAGCCAACGGAAATAGATGAGCTATGAATGGTGTTATAGGGAGGGGGCACGACAAAGAGAACGCTATAGGAGAGATATAATAATCTATAAAGCATTTTTGTGCACATGGGGGGGTGAAGATATAAAGAGATATAAAGACAAAACCATATATATTAAGCAGTGTAGAAATACATTGTGGCTTTTATAATTTCAGTATTGATGTTTTAATATTTGGTATGTGTGGTGACACAGGGGTGCAAGGATTCCTTATCATTTCGTGACGCCAGGGCACTGTTAGCCTATACACGGTCCAAGGTGGAGACAGCTTCACCTGGGCCAGGCACGGGGGGGGGGGGTTAAAAAACACACTAACGTCGGGTTACAGATAACTTTCTTTTACTGAGCAGGTGCAGACTGTGTACAACACACAGTACGGAGCAGAGTAGAAGGGGTGCAGTGTGACCCTTGGGAGCCCTGTTGCCTTGCCTGGACTTATGGTGCTTTTCACCCACTTGAACAATACCAACTTGAGATTAGAGACTGGAAGATTTCCCACGCTGGCTAGGGTTCTGACAAGGTCGAATGACTATCAAATAATAATATATATAATAATATTTTTTTTAAATAAAGGGTTAATTAGGGCTTGTGTGGGAATGCTTTGTTGTAATAAAAATTTTAAAAACATGTGTCGTGTTTAAAAAATAAAATATTTTACAGGCTTAGTAGTGGAAGCCGTCTTATAGACGGAGTCCATTGTTAAGCCGGGGGTAAGCCTTAGCCTCAAAAACAGCTACCGCTAAATCCCAATTATTACCACCGCCACAGGGGTGCTTTAAAGAGCTGGTACCAACGGGCCTGGAGCATCAAAAATTGAGCTCCTGGGCCTAGTCGGTCACAGGCTGGCTTTATTTAGGCTGGGGAGGGCCAGTAACAATGGTCCTCTTCCACCCTGGTAACATCAGGCTGTTGCCACTTGGTTGGTACCTGACTGATACTGAAAATATGGGAACCACATGCATTTTTTTCAACTTATTTATTCATGAAAAAAAACATATAGGGTTCCCCGTATTTTCAGTATCAGCCAAACATCATCATTAGAGGCGGGGCTACAGAAGAAGACCGATGGACCAAGATGAAGGATGGTAAGCAATTTTTTCCCTTATACAGTATACAGCAATGGCTGTATAACCCCCCCCCCCCCCCCCCAAGAGTTAATTAGCGCTTAGTAGTGCTAATTAACCTTTTCATTACTGGACTGGTGCTTAGCCCTCAGCCCAGCAAGAAACAACTTTTGACATGTCAATCAGACATGTCAAAAGTTGTTTTGATCGCAGCAGGTCGCAGATCTGCGATCGTTAATGACAGGCAGTGAGTCTCAGTCCCGACAGCCACTGCAAACAACAACTTTTGACATGTCTGATTGACATGTCAAAAGTAGTTTTTTACTACTGTAGCCCTAACCCCTTGCTGGGCTCAGCTCAGCAAGGGTTAAAGCATAAACTGTGCTCACAGCTGTCTTCCTCAAGCCACAAACCCCCCAAAGTTTGGATCAAATCTGGGTTCAGGGAGCTCGGCTCGCTCAACTCTACTTACCACCGTGCACTCTATATTTGCCAGAATGAGTACTATTGCATTCAACTTAACAAATGCACAGTGATGCATTCAGTTTATGTATTAATACATACCCCTGTACAGGAGCAGGGAGTCCAGTCATTGACAAGAGTCCCTGTCCCCGTAAGTACATTCCATGCAATGCTATGATAGTGTAGTGCGTCCCAGAAACAGAGTAGCATGCCATCAATTATTTTGGTTGCTGCTACATCTACACAAATATATCCTCACCTAGGTAAGGGCTACACAGTGAATTTTGCCAAGACAGAGAGAATCAAGTGTAAAACTGTCTACATCTCAGCTAATGGAAGTCATTGTGGTCACTTAGCAATTACAGAACTTACGTGTTGCAACATACAGTGGGGCAATACATTTTTTAGTCAGCCACCAATTGTGCAAGTTCTCCCACTTAAAAAGATGAGAGGGGGCTGTATGGAAAAATAATCCATAGAATCACATTATCTGATTTTTAAAGAATTTATTTGTAATCTATGGTGGAAAATAAGTATTTGGTCAATAACAAAAGTTCATCTCAATACTTTGTTATATACCCTTTGTTGGCAATGACAGAGGTCAAATGTTTTCTGTAAGTCTTCACTAGTGTTGAGCGGCATAGGCCATATTCGAATTCGCGAATATTCGCGAATATATGGACGAATATTCGTCATATATTCGCGAATATTCGCATATTCGTTATATTCTCGTTTTATTTTCGCATATGCGAATATTCACGTATGCGAAAATTAGCATGTGTGAATATTAGCAAATACAAAATTAGTGCGCGCGAAGATTCGCATATGCGAACATTAGCATATGCTAATTTTCGCATATGCGAATTTTCGTACGCCAGTCTCACACAGTAGTATTACAGCCTTCTTTACACCACACAAGCTGGAAGCAGAGAGGGGTGATCACTGTGATGTGTACTGTGAAGAAAAAAAAAACAAAAAAAAAAAAACAAAAAACGAATATTCGTAATTACGAATATATAGCGCTATATTCGCGAAATTCGCGAATACGCGAATATGCGATATTCTCGAATAATATTCGAATTGCGAATATTCGCGAGCAACACTAGTCTTCACAAGGTCTTCACACACTGTTGCTGGTATTTTGGCCCATTCCACCATGCAGATCTCCTCTAGAGCAGTGATGTTTTGGGGCTGTCGTTGGGTAACACAGACTTTCAACTCCCTCCAAAGGTTTTCTATGGGGTTTAGATCTGGAGACTGGCTAGGTCACTCCAGGACCTTGAAATGCTTCTTATGAAGCCACTCCTTCGTTGCCCTGGCGGTGTGTTTGGGATCATTGTCATGCTGAAGACCCAGCCCCATTTCATCTTCATCACCTTGCTGATGAAGGAGATTTTCACTCAAAATCTCATGATACATGGCCCCATTAATTCTTTACTTTACACGTATCAGTTGTCCTGGTCCCTTAGCAGAAAAACTGCCCCAAAGCATGATGGTTCCACCCCCATGCTTCACAGTAGGTATGGTGTTCTTTGGATGCAACTCAGCATTCTTTCTCCTCGAAACATGACAAGTTGAGTTTTTACCAAAAAGTTCTACTTTGGTTTCACCTGACCATGACATTCTCCCAATACTGTTCTGGATCATCCAAATGCTCTCTAGCAAACTTCAGATGGGCCCGGACATGTACTGGCTTAAGCAGGGGGTGACATGTCTGGCACTGCATGATTTGAGTCCCCGGCGGTGTAGTGTGTTACTGATGGTAGCCTTTGTTACTTTGGTCCCAGCTCTCTGCAGGTCAATCACTAGGTCCCCCGTGTGGTTCTGGGATTTTTCTCTCACCGTTCTTGTGATCATTTTGACACCATGGGGTGAGATCTTGCGTGGAGCCCCAGATCAAGGGAGATTATCAGTGGTCTTGTATGTCTTCCATTTTCTAATAATTGCTCCCACAGTTGATTTCTTCACACCAAGCTGCTTGCCTATTGCAGATTCAGTCTTCCCAGCCTGGTGCAGGTCTACAATTTTGTTTCTGGTGTCCATCGACAGCTCTTGGGTCTTGGCCATAGTGGAGTTTGGATTGTGACTGTTTGAGGTTGTGGACAGGTGTCTTTTATACTGATAACAAGATCAAACAGGAGACATTAATACAGGTAACAAGTGGAGGACAGAGGAGACTCTTAAAGAAGAAGTTACAGGTCTGTGAGAGACAGAAATCTTGCTTATTTGTAGGTGACCAAATACTTATTTTCCACAATTATTTGCAAATAAATTCTTTAAAAATCAGACAATGTGATTTTATGGATTTTTTTTTTTATAGGTATACCTATAATGAAAATTACAGGCCTCTCTCATCTTTTTAAGTGTGAGAACTTGCACAATTGGTGGCTGACTAAATGCATTTTTGCCCCACTGTAATTGCATTGACATCCTTAGTTGTGGTGCAGGGTCACATCACAGCAGTCATGATCGTGACCTGACAGTCAATACAGGATGCATTTCTGTCGAATGTTAGAGCAATCGGCGTGCCACAGAATGACCACATTCACTTTCGTTAGGTGCAATCTTTGGTCGTGGCTAATATTTCCATGTAGCAATCATGTGTCACTGCCTCTTGTGAGTGCATCGATTTTCTATAATACTCTGTGCAGCTGTGGCATTTTTTGTAACCTTTTTATTATATGATACCTTCCTCTAGGAAAGTAAGTATGGATTATTGTCTCAATGTTCAAAACAAAAAACAAAAAACAAAAAAAAAGATCACTGTAGTTTTAAACCTGTAGAATCTACAGAAGTACAAAGTAGAGGGATTATACTGCTACTATGTATTCACATAGTATCCCCATGTGTAACATGTATATTTTATACTCACCTCTTACAAAGTGATTTTGTGGGGCGGCAATTATCTTCTTAGTTCTGGCTCTCTCGGCTCTTTTGTTGGAGGGGATTCCTCTTAAAGAGCTTAACCTGTTTTTCATCTATGCCTCTTATGAATACAACTCCAGGCAGGCTTATCCTCAGATTGTGTGTCTTCAATAACGTCACCAATATAATGACAATGAGTTCTGTATTTGCTGAACATCAATGTCTACTATATGCTCCACCCCTACAACCTACCTGTCAAAGATGAATGACATCCTATTAGAATAGTATTAACACAACACCTCCCCTACTTATCCCGTACAATGATCCTAACTTTAGCTGTTCATCTAATGTATGCTCTTCATAAAGTACCGTATTTTTCGCCGTATAAGACGCACTTTTTCTTCCCCAAAACTGGGGGGAAAAAGTCGGTGCGTCTTATACGACGAATACACCCCTATCGCGGCGGTCCCTGCGGGACCCGCGGCTAATACAGGACATCACCGATCGCGGTGATGCCCTGTATTAACCCTTCAGACGTGGCGATCAAAGCTGACCGCCGCGTCTGAAGGGAAAGTGACACTAACCCGGCTGTTCAGTCGGGCTGTTCGGGACCGCCGCGATTTCACCGCAGCGGTCCCGAACAGCCCGACTGAATAGCCGGGTTAGTGCTTACAGGACACCGGGAGGGACCTTACCTGCCTCCTCGGTGTCTTCTCCGTTCAAGGATCCCCTGTATGGCCGGCGCTCTCCTTCCTCGTCATCACGTCGTCGCGTACGTGCGTCAGCGTGCGTAACGACGTGATGGCGGCGACGGAGAGTGAGGATACCCGGCCGGCAGCAGAGACATTCCGGAGCGACGGGGACACGGTGACAGCGATGGAGCGACATCCAGTGCAGCGGTGACAGGTCCGGAGCGGCGGGGACACGTGAGTGCAGGGGTCTTCAATCTGCGGACCTCCAGATGTTGCAAAACTACAACTCCCAGCATGCCCGGACAGCGAACGGCTGTCCGGGCATGCTGGGAGTTGTAGTTTTGCAACATCTGGAGATCTGCACGTTGAAGACCACTATTGGGTTAAAAATATTAATTTTTTTAGATTTTGCACCCATAAATTGGGTGCGTCTTATACGCCGGTGCGTCCTATAAGGCGAAAAATACGGTATATTTTTGTCCTGTATAAACATATTCCTTAGAGGGGTACTCTGCTCCTAGACATCTTATCTCCTACCCAATGGCGGGACCCCCGCAATCTCGGCTGCAGCACCCCAGACATCTGGTTCATGGAGCGAACTTCGCTCCATGCCGGAGGACTGGTGATGCGGGGCAGAAGTCACGGTCACGCCCCGCTTGTGCTGTCACGCCCCCTCCCATACACTTGCATTGAGAGGGCATGGCCATGATGTCACGAGCTGGGTGCGGCCGTGACATCACGAGCCTCCGGCGCTGCACCTGATGCTCTAAACGAATGCCGGGTACAGCCACCGTGGTAATGCCAGGCTGCTGCTGTTTGGTTTTGTTTGGGTGATTATTGCCAATATGAAAAGAATTTGGTTTATTCTTTGACTTTTCAGTTACTAATATTTGACAGTTTTAAAAGGAATCCCCCATTTAAAATTCTTCTTTCATCTATCCTTTTAGAGAATTCTGGGTTAAGAGATGGAGGTCTGCTGTTCAGCATTCACATCTCTTTATGGTGAAGAACATCTATAAAGTGTGTCCCTTGCTCTGGAAGACCTTCCCTGTCCTACATAACACAGACTACCCATTGATTTAAATGGCACGGTGTAATACTTAATTTCCCCTGTGGGGGTGCTGCAGGTTTGCCCACAGATTACAGCGGATCATTAAGGGTCCCAGCAGGGAGACTTTTTGTAATCAGTTTATACTCAAGAGAATCCTTTTAGAAGTAGGGATAATCCAAAGCGGAGAACTCCTTTACATTTTTGGTATCTATATTCCCGTTTATACAATTTCGTGTTAATACTATTAATAATAGTGTTCTCATTGATAAATCATAATCCTAATCTATTATTGTGAGTTGCGTGGGGCTAAAAAGAGTGTACCTTAGGTTGGGTACACACTGCATTTTGTATTACCATTTCAGTTTCCATTACAATATATTCAGTTTTGCTTTATAGAAACGCATAGTTGACTATGCTATTTCATACACAGCAAAGATAAAAAATAAAACTAAAAAAAATAATAGGTTTTCAAAACGTATAGTGTAAGTCATTAAGAAAGATTGTACTGTATTACTTACAGCAGAATATGTTTTATCAAAAGCTCTACAAGGGTATAAAACATATACATAAAATGTTAACAAAAAAGCAGCATTAACCCAGACATGGTATAGGTATATCCATGCATTACTCAGCGGCAGGACCCCGCGCGATCAGGCAACATATCCCCTATCCTTTAGATAGGGGATAAGTTGTCAGCACGGTAGTACCCCTTTAAGGAGAGAACCATATTGGTGTATGGAGATTTAGAGAGCAGTAGCACTCCATTGTGAATTCTGGGAAGAATAAATATGCAAAGTAACTCAGTCATGTCATTCCCAATTTCTAAGAGTAAGAGTGAAACACTGACATTAAGGGAAAGCTACCTGATAGGGTGGCATGATTGAGCTGTTCTGCAGATCCTTTCTTCCCAGAATTCCCTGTGAAGTGCTGATGGCCTAGAAATCGTCACACCTCAAGGAGAAATCTTACCCCTTTGACCCACGTCTCACCAGCCAAGCCAGCACACCCTGCTCTGTATTGATGAGGGGCAAGAACTCTGACACAGCTATCTGCAGATCGCTTCTTGGCTTTTTGGCTAAGATCAAGTGCATCTGTTCTTTTCAGTTTGCCCACTGGTGAGGATGGATGGCTGCATGGAGGAGCAGGTGTACGGGGTTGGTGCCATGAAGCCAGCTAAACATCTGCCCTGATGTGACCCGTTTCCTCTGAGTCTGGTCAATGAGCTGGGGGTGTAGAGCCGAGATACTTTTGTGCCTCGGAGAGTGGTGACCCTGAGGTGTCATAACTCACTGGGAAGATAGGATTCATTAAGTTGAGGCATCGTACAATTACTCTTCACCTTCGGCACTCACCCTTGGTATCCCAGCCTTCTGGCTAGGATCAGGGACTTTTTATAGATCCGTCCGGATGTTCGGGTAGTATATCTGCACTCATCCACTTACTTCTTTCTTTTTGTTGTCACTGTGCCACTTTGCATGTTTGTGTGTGTCCACAGGATTTGCAAGGTGCGGTAGCCCTTTTAGGTATCCCTCCTGTCAGTCTAGGGGAGGTGTGTGTGGCCATCAGGTTTTTCACCTCCCTGCAAAAACTCCAGGTACTCCTGCATGGACAGGGTACTGACCATTTAACGGCTCTGCGGGCAGATACCCTGGTTAATGCCTAGGTTGATGCCAGGAGCATTTGTGGTCCCTCTGTGAAAAGGGACATCGAATCTGGAACCTCACAGGTGCCTTTTGGCCCGGAGGTGAAGGGTAAGGTTTGTCGGGGGGCCTCTCTCCTGTCTGAGAAGGGCTTGCCTTAGACTGCATCCTTTGTGCACTTTGGCTGATAGAGAGCATGTGCCTCGGCTCTTTAACCCTTTATCTACCAAGGATGTAAATGTACGTCCTGGTTTGGCGGTACTTCGCGCACCAGGACTTACATTTACGTCCTGCCGTCATACATGCTAGCAGCTGCTGATAGCAGCTGGGGACCTGCCGGTAATGGCCGACATCCGCGATCACACGGATGTCCGCCATTAACCCCTCAGATGCCTTGATCTTTACAGATCACGGCATCTGCAGCAATACGCATGATAAAATAGATGATCGGATCGCATGCAGCGCTGCCGCGGTGATTCAATCATCTGTAATGGCGGACCGAGGTCCCCTCACCTGTTTCCGTCCATCTCCCGGCATCTCCTGCTCTGGTCTGAGATCGAGCAGACCAGAGCAGGAGATTGCCGGTAATACTGATCAGTGCTATGTCCTATGCATAGCACTGAACAGTATTAGCAATCAAGTGTAAAAAAAAAAATGTGAAAAATGTAAAAAAAAAATAAAAAAAAGGGAAAAATCCCCTCCCCCAATAAAAATGAAAATTGTCAGTTTTTCCCATTTTACCCCCAAAAAGCGTAATTTCTTTTTTATAAACATATTTGGTATCGCCGCATGCGTACATGTCCGAACTACCAAAATATAATGTTAATGATCCCGTACGGTGAACGGAATTTTTTTTTTTTTTTTAAAGTCCAAAAATGCAGCTTTTTTGTCACATTTTATAAATAAAAAAAATAATCAAAAATTATTTAAAAGTTTTATATATGCAAATGTGGTTTTGATAAAAAGTACAGATGACGGCGCAAATAATGAGCCCTCATACCACCCTATATACGGAAAAATGAAAAAGTTATAGGTGGTTAAAATACGGCGATTTTAGATTTTGTACAAAAAGTTTTAGATTTTTTTAAAGCGGTACACAAATATAAAAGTATCTAGCCATGGGTATCATTTTAATCGTATTGACCCACAGAATAAAGAACACATGTCATTTTTACCATAAATTGTACAGTATGAAAATGAAACCCTCCAAAATGTGCAAAATTGTGGTTTTCATTTAAATTTCCTCCCTAAAAAAATATTTTTGGTGGTTTGCAGTACATTTTATGGTACAATGAGAGGTTTCATTACAAAGTAAAATTGGTTGCGCAAAAAAAAACAAGCCCTTATATGGGTCTGTAGATGGAAATATAAAAGAGTTATGGATTTTAGAAGGTGAGGAGGAAAAAAAATGCAAAAATAACATTGGCCTGGTCCTTAAGGTGAAAATGGGCTTGGTCCTTAAGGGGTTAATAACTGTATGCTGATGGGTTTTTTTTTTCCCTGGAGAGATTTCTGGCTTGCAATACATTCCCAGTCAGTTTCTAAGACTTGAGTTAGAGTGAAGCACTGGCATAATTTAGACAATTTAGGTGTTTCCTTGCTTTAATTCATAAATAAATTGCTAATGAGGAGGTGAGCAAAGGATTACAAGTCCTTGTTTATTCATCCAAAATGTTACACCAACTGCAAAAATGTATTTAAGAATTTACCTCCTTTTCCCTCCTGTTCATGCGGCTCGATCAGATTGAAGGCAACATGGGCTGGATTTGACCATGGCCTTAAATGTTGCAAAATTCTCAGCTATTTAGAGCCAGTGAATCATTCTAGAACCCTACATGAGAAGGAGAAACCATCACAACAACACCACAAGTGTATCACAAAATAGATAAAAGTGTTTATACAGCATAAAAATAACATACATAGAAACATAACTGAAATGCTTAACATGGTTAGGAATGCTAAAAAATGGTCTGTGAAGTGATTAAAGTAAAAATCCAGGCTAATACCATAGACAAATTCAAGCCCACAGTGTACATATGTATCCCCTGGGCTGATAGCTGTATATTGTTTGTTTTCTAGTGTACTAGGTTAATGGCCGCTTTGGAACCCAACAATAGTAATGTTATCCTTAGGTTTGGAGGTTTTCCCAGTAGAAGATATAACTAAAAACAGACAGTAAGATTGAGAACTACGTTACAGGTACCAGACTATAGGAACAATGGTATAGGAACATATGGTGTGATAACTTATATCACAAAATAGATGTATCAGAAAATACATTTTATTGGACTTTAAATAAATCATTCCTTTGGGCATAGTTTTCTTTTCCTTTAAATGTTGTATTGTGTGGATAAAATCCTTCAAAAATTAGAATCAAGGCAAAATTTCTGAATGTAAATTTAAACGGTCACTGTTGCTTCAACAAACTTTTCCTAAATTAATAATGCAAGGAAATATAAGAACTGTTAGAAAAAAAATGGCATTGTCTAAACTTATCAGCTTTCTTTCCCCTAAATTCATAATTTGCTCTGAAAAACAGTTCAAGTCTGTCTTATTTTTATAAGATGGACTGTTGGCTCACTGATAGATCAGATTATCTGCAATCCATAGAGGTCTATGGAGTTGAGAGGGGGGGGGGGAGAGGGGGGAGAGGAGGTAGTGGCTAGAGAGATTCAGAGACAGACAGTGCAACAGCTGTGAGTGCACTGCATTTAATCTCACCAATGTGCATGAATCCCAGCTTACACTGCTCAATAGTGTGTTACAATGTCCTTCATGCTGCTGTTAAAGGTGTTCCATAGAGATACAGGACAAGTGAATGTGGTGAATATTAGGGGGTTGGGGTTAATGCTAGCTGTTTAAGTAATGGACACTGCCTATCAGGTGGCTTCCATTGTTAAGCCACAAAATACAAATAAAAAACAAATCTTTGTTTCTTGACTCAAAGTAATTTGGTCTTCTTCCTGTAAGACAAAAAAGAGGAAAAAAATTAAACAAAGAAATACAGCACACTGTTTCTCAACTAGCGGCTTTCCAAAACTACAACTCCCATCACTGAGGTGATTGGTCAGTGTCACATGAGTTCAACCCCCAAGGATCACCTATTGTTTTTTTTTTTTCCGTTTGTCTTACAGAAAGAAGACCGTCTTTGGATCAAAAACAAACAAAGAAAAAAGGATAGCTTTTTTTCCACTCAATAAAAGGGTTAACATAGGGACTATTTCATAAATAAATACTTTTTGAAATACAGTGGGTTCCCCCTATTTCCCAACCAGCTAGCAGGGCCAGACTGGCATTCCGGGACACCAGGAAAGTTCCCGGTAGGGCGACCGTCTGGTGGGCTGGCAGAGGCCGGCATGCTGCCACCCAGCAGCCGCTCACTCACATTAGCACACAAAGTCCTGACTTTAGTTTCAGGACCTTGTGTGCAGCGGCCACAGAGTGCCAGAGCGAAGAGCTATAAGCTCCCAGCTCTGCCACTCACCCCAGTGCCACTCACACCAGGAGGCAGTGCAGAATGTCTGTCATAGCACCTGCAGCGTGATGACGTCATATCATCGTGCTGCCATGGCCCTGACTTAGACATTCTGTGTGGCCTGGACAGACCTGGACATCACTTGAGCAGATGCAGCAGCTCTGCCTGGGCGCGGTGGGAAGGTGAGTTTTTGTTTTGTTTTATTTTTACATATAAACCACTGTCGTAATATAAGGGAGAGGGTTGGAAAGAAGCCTTTCTGCTTGTCTACTTTCCTAATGGGAGGAGGAGAGGCCACCTACCTAAGAGGGTGGGGGGACTTAAGCCACCTACTGCCCACCTATTTGAGGGCGGAGGGAGGACGAGCCACCTACCTAAGGGAAGGAGCTGAAGGAGCCCCTTACCAAAGGGGGAAGCTGAAGGAGCCACCTACCTACCTACTTGAGGAGGGGGGCCTGCCTATCTGCCTACCTAAAGAGGGGGGAGAAGCCACCTACCTTCCTGTGGGAGGGGGGGTGGAGAACCTACCTACCTAAGGGTGGGGAAAGAAAAGCTACCTACCTATCTGAGGGGGGGAGGAGCCAGCCTGTCTACCTAAGGGGGGAGAAGCCTCCTAACCACTTACCTACCTTATATAAGGGGGAGGGGGGATCTACTGAATAAATAAAAAACATACTTACCCTTTTTTACTCCAGTGTCATCTATACTTACTGCTACAGGGTTTCCCAACCAGAAGCAGAAACATTCTGCTATTGGCTTGGAGACCCCAAAGTAGTCATCAGTTGACAGCAAGCCAATGCTGTGTTTGACAGCTTTGACTTGCTGTGCAGTGTTGGGAAAATCTCTCTGGGTCAAGCGCAATGTGATTGCCCGGGGGATATAATAGAGTAAGCTAGGGATGCATACAGCATCCCAAGCTTACTGTATGTGAACCACCTTACTTACACCAGGTATAAAACACAGCACAAAAGTACTCAGGACATATAGTACAGTACATTGCTACAGTATTTTAAAAAAACAATAAAAAATAACAATTAAATAATATATATTAATAATAATAATAATAATAATATGATGTCACTACATCCCCACCACTAATAAACATTACCCACCAATTTACCCACACTGAAATACTCCTTTAATATTACTCATATTTATTTCAGTAACAATTAATATCAAAGCTACATTAAATTACATGGTTAAACAGGGCAACAATCCACATCTAATTCATGCCAAATATGGAAATACGGTATATACCATTCTTACTTATTTCTGTACAATGTTCTTTGATTGTTCCCAATAAGTCGAAAAACTAAAAAATCTCCCCACAGTTAGCATAACAAATGTGAACAATATTGAATATTTAATGTCCAGGTTTTGTAAGGGATACATCTGGCATACTTTGGAATTTTTGGAAACATTAACAAAATAAGTTGTGTGATGTAGAACTAATAAAACTTGTTATTTATTCTATTTCCTGACCAAAATTTCTTCCTGCAAGTGTAAATAGATCTTAAATCATTTAGCTTGAGAAGGAAACAGAGAATTCCTGCAGTAAGTATAATATTGTATATCATTCAAAGTAAATGCTAACTAGTAAGCAGAAACTCATGCTGATGGCAGATTAATAGCTTTTGGCTCATCCGACCTGACCATATGATTATTTTCATGTCTCCTCTAAACCCGTTGGTCTAAAATGCTTTTACAACACACATATACACACAGACAAGGACCAATGCAAGAAAAAGTTTCTGGGTTATATTTCAAGCCAGTTTGACCTACCGGAGTGTTTTGAGGTATGAATTGAAACCCATGCAAATAAGGGGAGAAAAAGGGGGCCACATACACTAGGAGCAGGACAGGCCCTCTTGGTCCCCAGACAGGAGTTTAGGAATACACCTCATCATCCTAGTCTGTAAAGTAAAATAAAGTCAGATGGCCAATCAATTATTTAATTGCACACTGTTGCCCCCTTTTACCCAACAGCCCCTATAGTTCTCATTTACAGTACCTACTTCCCATTTCCCTCCACCTCAGCTCCTTTCCTGTGAAAACATATTTATCCATATGGAGAATAAAACCTATTACTTATCAACAGAATAGGTGTTACATGTTTATTTGTTGGGGATTCAATTGCTGGGACCCACATCATTTATGAAAATGGGTGTCCCTTGTCTCTCAAGTGAATGGACTGGAAGTGTGTATACTCGGCCATGGCTCCAGTTCCTCTCTATGGCACTGTCAAAGATAACCAGGTACAACATTTTGCAATCTTCATAGTCCCATAGTGAGAGAATAGAGTGCCACTGCTCCATTCACTTGAGAGAAACCCGACCAAATATATAAAAATGTCTTAAAATGTATGTGTATGGGAGCAGAGACTCCTGTCAAAGGCCTCTGTCTGTCTGAGGAACTGTTAAGAGCAGGAGCAAATCCCCATAGCTATTGTCATGATCCATGTCGATGGATAGACAACTGGCCGCTGGTCCCTTCCTGCGCTAAAGTGCAGTGGCATAAAATCATAATATACGTAGTTGGTCACAGGCCAGAAACGGAAAACAAAAAAACAACCAGATATACCAAACAGGATACAAATTCTAACAGAGCAGAATATAAACAGGCAAACTGATACAGGAATATAGGACACTGTTCACACTGGAACACTGAACAAACAAACTGGACACCCCACTCCACAAAAGGAGTAGCCATCAATAATAAAGCCAAATAGGCTACTGTCCAGCGGACACACTCCACCGTGTGGACAAGATGCTGACCCAGTAGGAAACAGAAATATATTACATGAAACACTAGACTAAAACTGGATGAGTCTGAATAGGCTCCAGGATACCAAACAGGAATATAACTATACAGGGCACAGGTAACAAGCAAGACTCAGACATAGTGTGAACAGATACATCACAGAAAGGATATACACATACTAAAACCGAGAAATGTAACACAGACTAAAATCTACAAAGAAGAAGACTATTTAACCATGGCTAAAACTCAGATAAATATAAGGTAAATACTCAAGCAGACTTGAAAGTGTATAGCACAAACAGACATAATGACATTTAACTAACAGACATCATAGTATTGCACTGAATAACCAGCAACAGAATGCAGGAGAACTCTGGTTAAATAAGTCCACTGGAGTTCTCATTCATTCAGAGCATTAACTATTCCCTATCCAGGTAGATTAGCAAACTGCTCTGAACAAACTAGTGTGTGAATACACACCTAAACAGAAAATACAAAAACAAATAAACGGACATTACAGCAATCCTATCCTGCTCTTGAGATTTCTTGAGACAGACAGAGGTGTCAGCAGAGAGCACTGTGGTCAGACAGAAAATTAATTTAAAAAGAAAATAACTTTCTCTGGAGCATACAGCAGCTGAAAAGTGCTGGAAGGATTAAGAATTTTAAATAGAAGTAATTTACAAATCTGTTTAACTTTCTGGCACCAGTTGAATTGAAAAAAAATCTACGCAAAACAAATTTGAACAGTCGTTCATCTCTACTTATTACCTATCCTGTAGATATATAAGTTTTACTCTTGGGATAACCCTCCTAATGGTGTCTGTGGTAGCTGCCTGCTCTGCCTATGCTTTATCCCAATCCTGACACATGCCCAGAGCCAGCCAGACTAAAAATTGAGCCTAATTCATTGGCATGCAAATTTTACAGTAGTTGACAAAGGTAATAATACCTGACCAGTAACATTTAAGCACAGATCTGAAGAATTCTTACAAGGACTGGTATCAGCATTCACCATTATGTGGGTCCGGAGGTTACATGTATTCCAGATATTGTACTGTATTTTGTAAAAATTAACTGGATAAGATTTGCCAATTTTTTGTTTCTTTTTTGTTTTGAAAGCATTTTTGTGTTAACTGCTAAGTAGTAACAGTATTTTTTTCTTCATGAAAATAAAACCAGTGAAAAGTAAATTCAATTTATGCACAGAGTTTGTTCAGATGTTTCCGCACCAGTAAACGTTGCATGAAAACCTTTCCTCTTTTACGGAAACATCGTAAAATGTTTTTTTCATTTTTTTTCCTTATTCCCAAGCATCATATGTTTGCAATTTAAAACTATGAAATGATACCTTCTCAGTCAAGTTCCCACAATGAAAGGGGCATGGCTATTATAGAAAAAAAAAGAAGACTGGATAGATAATTGTACTGGATTTATATGATGCCAAACCCATCCTTGACAGGAAACCCGCAGATGATGTGGTGTCCAATTGGGCAGCAGTGACCAAGCCAAACCACAAAGCCTTGACGCTTTAATCATCTCCCTCCTTCTCCAGGACTGTGCAAGCAAAGTCAGCAGGAGCTCTTGCCAATGTGTTAGCCCAAAGTCCAATCACAGATGCATAAAGTCAGCTGAAAATTGTACAGCGCATATAAGAGCTGGTAACATGTCTCCCGTTGTGGTAACATGCGGATATTATTATCCAGCCAGCGTGTGATTACAATAAACCTCTGTGCGTAGTATCATGACATATCGTTCTGTTTACTGGAATGTATATTGTCCGGACTCTCTTTGTACAATGTATTTATACTCATTTAGCTGCTCGCTCTGAAAGGTGCTCTTCTCTCAAAAACATTGTGGGAAGATGTCCTTCACAGGATAAACTAACAGTCCGTGTCCAAAGTGAAATTTTAACACCAACTTAAATTATACATAAGGAACTAGCATGTATCGCTATTGGAACCCATTGTCTTTAATACCGATCTGTATTATGTAAACGTGTTCTTTAAGGCATTTTAGGAAATTGTAGAAATGTATGCTTTATATGCAGAAATCGTGCTGTGTCTGGAATGCATTTCAGTTCCATTGTCTTGTGAAGCCATAACATGACCCATTCAAGTTTTTATCAAATAGATCTTATTGAGAATAATTCAATGATAATTTCATGCAAGGCAGAGTCTACGTAACCTTTTAGCAAACATGTATGGTGGATCAGGAGCTGTATAAGGAATCTGGTGGAAACAATAAAAACTACAGCTCATTCCACAAAAAAACAAGCCTGCACACAGTTCTGTAGATGGAAAATAAAAATAAAGTTATGGTTGGCAGAATATGACAGCACAACGTCAAGGTTATTTTTTTTTTTTTTTTCATAATGTGGTCTGTGGAGGCAACCCAATCACTATACTTGTGCATACAATGAATGCACACAATGCATGATGTGCATGGTGACCAATTGCTCATATCAGGGAGAATTGGGAGGTGGGGGGCTTGTTTAGGAGATTGTAGGGGGTCACAGAGGTGCCAGGTCCCACCTCCATTGAGCAGGTTGTGCCATATTTTTTCCATCTTCTGATGATGGCTGTTATGGGGCTTTGTGAGGTATCCCAAGCTTGAGATATTTTTATAACCTAACCATGCATTGTACTTCTGCACAACTTTATCCCTGACCTGTTTGGTGAGCTCCTTGGTCTTTATGCTGCTGTTTGTTCAGTAATGCTCTCTAACAAACTCTAAGGCCTTCACAGAACAGGTGAATTTGTACTGAGAATAAAATACAGACAGGTGACCCTACTTACTACTTATGTGACTTGTGAAGGCAGCTGGTCACACCAGATCTTTGTTAGTGGTTTCACAGTATGCAGTCAACACTTTTCATATTTTCTTTTGTAAATTATTTTTGAGGGAGATTTATCAAAACCTGTCTACAGGAAAAGTTGATGAGTTGCCCATAGCAACAAATCAGATTGCTTCTTTCATTTTTGAAAAGGCCTGTAAAAAATTAAAGCAGCAATCTAGTTGCTATGGGCAACTCAGCAACTTTTCCACAGCGCAGGTTTTGATAAATCTCCCACATTGAATCTGTGGTTATAACATGACAAAGTGTAGAAAAGTCCAAGGGGGCAAATACCGTATGAAATGTTGCTTTCCTACTGAATGTTAGGAATATGAATATGCAGAGGACAGCAGATCTTATATTATTAACTCTGCTTAAAAAGGCAGTGTCATTATGAAAAGCTTTTTATATTTTGTAGTACTACTTATGAGATGTCTTTTTTCAATATACATTTATTTAAAAAATGTACATTTTTCACTAAAAAATGTAAAATGAAAATAGCCGCCACTAGGGGTCATCTATCTTTATGCAGACAGACTACACTGTATTTTGCTGCATACTGAATACCAGCCATAAAGTGTGTTTGTATGCAGTATAGGAGATCACCATTGCACCACTGCAGCTTTCAGCTGTTCCTAAACTACAAGTCCCTTGATGGGAGTTGAAGTTTTGCAACAGCTGGGGGTATAATCTATGTAAAACTCTGTTTTAAGGTAGAGCTGTGTATTCTCCAGCTGTGTGCCTCCAGCTCTTGCAAAACCACAGACAAAGAATGTGTGGGCATGCTGGGAGTTGTAGTTTTGCAACAGCTAAAGGCAACACTGCTCTAACACAATGCTTTACAAACACTACAGCTCCAGCTGTTGCAAAACTACAACTCCCAGCATGCTTGAACAGCCAATACTTTCTCTGACTCCTGAATGACAAAGAAGCTGATCAGACATTCAGGAGTCTGTAAAAGCTGAATAACACACATAGTGACAGCTATGTTGATTAGAATCCAGCTTTACTGGGAACAGATAGAAAATGTATACATAAAAACTACTGTGCAGTGATTTTCAGACTGCCAGGCTGCTCCCAGACTCAGAGCAGATGAGTCATCCACAGTGAGGGAGAGAGATGGACATGCTCCCTAAACAAGGCAAGAAGACAAAGCAAGTGAGCAAGATATAAATGCTATTTGATAGGGAAATATAGGTTCTAGACACATAAAACTATATGTACATGATCAGGATTAGGTACTGAGTAACATATCACTTTTTTTTTTTTTTTTTTTTTTAATCCCCACAACCCTCATGTCCACCCCATTGATCACATGGGCAAAAACACCATGCCCATCCAAAAGTCAAATCGGCTGTATATGTACATCATGTTATTGGAAAGAGTTAAGTCCAGATAAAATAGTGATGTAATGCTCTGGCTTTGAATTTCTTTTAAATAAAATGTAAATGACGGCTTACACTGATTTCCATAACTTGTCTATGGTGAATTCTTGTGATTTGGATAAATGATACCAGTCATTGCGGTATTGCTTAGTAAATAAACTACTGTAAATGATACTGGAAGACGTACAAAACCAATACAATTTTAAAAGATTGGACAACTTTAAGAATAAGTTCGATTGAACAAGACACCAGAAATACTGTTACTTTGTAACATACATTGTATCTAAACACAAGATGTATCACTGTGTTGTCACACCCATTCCCTAAATAGCAAACAATGTACACAGAGACTATGTAGGTTAAATAAGGGTTAGGGGGGCCTCTGAAAAACCTAATCATTGTGCACATCACTTCATAAATTTGCATGTATGCCAGGAAGCCCCTGAAAAGCTAAAACACATTCATATGCAAGCTGACCACTGGAGTACATTTGGGCAAAACTTATTTTTGTGCAAATAATAAATACAGAGTACCAACCAGTGCATCTGCAAACCACACCAAATGGAAATGCACTGTAAGAAAAACGAAGCCAGCGAAGAAAGCATGAAAATTAAACACACAATAATAACATAAGCAAAGCAATTTCGCTGACAAACACCTGTTGATGAATGTCCCCTATGAGTTAGGGTGGCCATAAATTAGCAACTACTGTTGACTGACAGTAATCTTTCCCGAACATGAAAGTTCGGCACTGTCAAACATTCATGTTTTTCCTGTAGGAGGTGGGAAGGGTAAGCCGCAGCCAGACAACTCTGGCCCTGGCTTATTCCTCCCAGAACAAAATGGTTGACCATAAAAATCCAACATGCCTGAACCTTCTCTCTACTAGTGTTGCTCGCCAATATTCGCAATTCGAATTTTATTCGCGAATATCGCATATTTGTGAATTCGCAAATATTCACGAATATAGCACTATATATTCGAAATTACGAATATTCGTTTTTCTTTTTTCACAGTACACATCACAGTGATTATCCCTCTCTGCTTCCAGCTTGTGTGGTCTAAAGAAGGCTCTAATACTACTGTGTGAGACCGGGCGAATATTCGCAAATGTTGCTTCCTCCCTTCTGCTGCTTCTATCAAGTACACTGGTATACTTGCTATAAAGTTCATAAAAACACGCGGAAAAAAAAGTATTACAAATATGCAAATTTAGCGAATATATGACGAATATTCGTCCATATATTCGCGAATAATCGCAAATTCGAATGTGGCCTATGCCGCTCAACACTACTCTCTACCGACATTATCTATTGGTGAAGAATCGGAAGATCACAATACGCCTTAGACCAGTGTTTCCCAACCAGGGCACTTCCAGCTGTTGCAAAACTACAACTCGTAACATGCTGCGAGTTATAGTTTTGCAACAGCTGGAGGGACCCTGGTTGAGAAACACTGCTCTGGACAGTTCCTGACACGGACAGAGGTGTCAGGAGAGGGCACTGTGGTCAGACTGGAAAGATTTACACAACTTCCTCTGGATCCTCTGAAAAATCTTAATCCTTCCAGGACTTATCAGCTGCTGTATGATCCAGAGGAAGTTGTTAATATCTTTCCAGTCTGACCACAGTGCCCTCTCCTGACACCTCTGTCCGTGTCAGGAACTGTCCAGAGCAGTGTTTCTCAACCAGGGTCCCCCCAGCTGTTGCAAAACTACAACTCCCAGGATGCCCGGACAGCCTTTGGCTGTCCGGGCATCCTGGGAGTTGTAGTTGTGCAACAGCTGGAGGATCCCTGGTTGGGAAACACTGGTCCAGAGAATGAGCAAACCTATCCTGCTCTGGAAAGCTCCTGACATGGACAGAGGTGGCAGCAGAGAGCACTGTGGTCAGACTGGAAAGAACTACACAACTTCCAACTTCCTCCGGAGAATACAGCAGCTGTGTAGTACTGGAAGGATTAATTAATTTTTACATAGAAGTCATTTACAAATCTGTACAACTTTCTGGCACCATTACATTTAAAAACTCTGCTTTTCCTTCCGGTGTACCCTTTTAATCCTAGCTGATCCCCAAGCCAGTTTTAACCTTTATTCACAAAAGGATCCTATTCAATCCGGATTATAAAACCATCAGAAAGAAATAAAGAAAATAAAGGTACACTTTTAGTATGGGATTTTATTTTTATTTTCTAATGAATAAAACTTTTTGAGGTCTTCCAGCTATGGACTTAGATTATGCAGTACCGACTGACAAGGAAGTCCTGGGAAACAAATGTATCCACAAATTCAATTTCCATTTGAAGAGCGGCTTCTTCGCATGATTCTGTCGTGAAACCATAAGTGTTATAAAATAGTCAGTTTTGCTTCCTTAGGTCAATGAGCCATTAAACCATATCTCAAACATAGCAATTACTTCCAGGATTCTGAAATTAAAACCAAGTGTGTTTATCGTAGTTAACTTGCACTTTAGCACCAGCAGCCTGAAACATAAAACATAAAAAAAAAAAAAAAAAACATTGGCCCGTTTTACTAAATTCGTCAGATTCTGTGGTGAACATTTTGCCAGAGAATATTCTGTTCAATAAACTAAGCGGTATACAACGCGAAAGACCAGAAAACAACAGTTTTCAATTCATTTGAGCTTTTTGTCAACAAACTGCCCAGGGTAAAAAAAATAAAATAAAAAAAAATGATTTAGAATTTTATCGTAATCTTTGTATTGTGTCAAATCTAAACAAATAATTAAAAATATTAAATAATTTATTTGTGTGTACATGTATGTGCAATAACCAGTATTCCACCATCGGTATACTGTAATTCTGTAGCCGAGGCTGGACTGGTCTACTGGGAATTTTCCCAGTAGGCTGTCGTCGTGTGGACCAGCTGGGGCTGATATCCTAACCAGGACTGGACTGGCCATCAGACACAGCACCCGGACGAGTATGCATTAAACTATAAGCGTGTCTTAATGGCACGCTTATGGTTAAATGCATGTGGTGCTCAGGTGTTTTGACAGAGCGAAGAGCCACTGGCTCCTCACCCTGTCAATCACTTTTGTGGCTGCTCGCGATAGGCAGGCAGGCGCAAAAGGCCTGAGCATCCTTCCTCTGAGCTCCGGCACATGTGTGACATCATCATGCGATGGAGCACAGACCTGAGGAGAAATAGAGAGTGGAGGCCATGTTGTTGACTGCGAGGGATCAGGTGAGTATGTTCGTTTGTTTTTGTTTTTTTATTTTTTGGCTTCTATTATTATTATTACTACCTATGGGGGGATTCTGCTGCTACTATTATTACCTATAGGGGCTTCTGCCACTATTATAACTACCTATGGGGGCTTTTGCTTCTACTATTACTACCGAATGCTGCTGCTACTGTGGTATCCCGGTACAGGACATGGTCCTGTACCATCTCTAGGTCCCCTCCGGAAGAGTCCCTGCAGTCCATAGGGCTCTCCTGCAGGGCTCACCCATTGCTCACCTTCTGTTAATGCATTGTAAATGTGTTGTGTACATATTGTTCATCATATATAAAGTTGTACACATGTATAGAGGTTAGTCATGTGACACTGCCCAGAGTGCCATGGGCACAGGAACCACAGGCTTAGCAACCAATGGGCTTTAGTCCAGCCTACTTAGTATATAAGGGGCTGTAGTCTCTAAATTGACTCTCTTATCTCCTGGATTTCAGACATCTAAATTCATCTCCTCTAGGCCAAAGCCTAAAGAACCTGCAGCCACTTCAAAACGTGAGTTGTCAAGCTCTATCTAAAATTCTAGTGACTACTACTCAACTCAAGAATAATATTAGTAGCACAGTGGCCTGCATAGATATTCTCAATATTAAGTCCAAGCAAGCCTGTGAGGAATCCTGCATCCCGGTTGCCTCCAGAGAAACTGCATATCTGTAAAGATTGTTTAATAAGAATTCCAAGTTCCAATTATTTTCACAATTCCTGCTGTGGACATTCCTTTATTGCCTGCCGTTTCTGGGTTGGTTGTTGGCAGGGCCTTATACCAAAACAACCACATCCTGGCGTCACGACTAATCAGGGGTTAATAACACCTTACCCCACAGGGTTAATACCACCAGACCCTGCTATACCATTGCAACACCCTGGCACCACACTACTATTTCTATCTAAAGGGGACTGCTGCTGCTACAATTACTACTTAAAGGGAACTGCTACTACAGTATTATTGCCTAAAAGGAGGGCGGGGGGGGGGGGGGGGGGGTGCTACTGCTATTATTACTAGTTATAGGGGAAGTAATTACCTACAGGGGCAGCTATCTGTGTAATGGGGCAAACCATGTGAAGGGACCTGTCTACCTACTGGAGTGACCTAACTCCCTTTTTTCTTCTGCAATCCACTTATCTACCCACTCTACTGTGTAGGACACTATGCAGTGGCGTAGCGTGGGTTGTCAGCACCCTGAGCAAGGCAAGTAATTTGCGCCCCCTAACCCGTGGATTTTAGCACTCAAGTCTCTTCCACTAGATTAGTTACCCCTTAAGCACATGTATTGTTTGTTATGAAAATACTGATGTCATTAAAGTAAAATGCATCTAAATACAAATTTATTTTCAAACACTTTATTGAGTGCGAACATGCATTACACATTCTCCACATTTTCAGCAGGTCTATGAATACAAATCTACAAATGTAGTAACCTAGCACGGGCCGCGCTATTATATGTCGTCTCACAACCATCGTAAACAACAAGAAATATCAAGAACAAAAACTAAACATCAAAATGGAACCAAACCCTGGAGATGATCCAAGGCACATGACTTTGGGTATTATAAGTAAGCGGCAAATGTCAGGGGGGCATTATATGTGCATTATATGGGCACATGACAGGGGGCCCCTGTCATGTGCCCCCACATATATTGCCCCCTGACATGTGCCCCTCACATATAATGCCCCCCTGTCACGTGCCCCCACATATAATGCCCCCCTGACATGTGACCCTGACTTATAATGTCCCCTGTCCTGTGCCCCTCACATATAATGCCCCATGTCCTGTGCCACTCACATATAATGCCCCCCTGACATGTGCCCCTCACATATAATGCCCCCTGAGGGCACATGTCAGGGGGGCATTATGTGTGAGGGGCACAGGACATGGGGTATTATATATGAGGGGCACATGACAGGGGGGGGTCCTGTCATGTGCCTCCACATATAATGCCCCCCTGTCATGTGCCCCCACATATAATGCCCCCTGACATGTGACCCTGACTTATAATGTCCCCTGTCCTGTGCCCCTCACATATAATGCCCCATGTCCTGTGCCCCTCACATATAATGCCCCCCTGACATGTGCCCCTCACATATGCCCCCTGAGGGGGCAGGACAGGGGGCATTATATGTGAAGGGCACATGTCAGGGGGGGCATTATATGTGAGGGGCACAGGACATGTGGTATTATATATGAGGGGCACATGACAGGGGGGGGTTCTGTCATGTGCCCCCACATATAATGCCCCCCTGACATGTGCCCCTTACTCATCATTTGCCCCTCTCATTTATAATTTGCTCCCCCCTCCCCTTTCTCACGCCCGTCACCTTTCTCCCACGCTGCGGCTGCTCCATTCCTGCAGTCAGTGAGAGCCGCGGGGACGTGATCTCCGGGCGCTGGCGCGATGATGTGATGTCATCGCGCCAGCCTGCCGTGATTGGCTCATTGAGCTCCTGCTCCACCATGCGATAGTTCAGGAAGAGGGGCAACAATCTCGGGGGGGGGGGGGGGGGGGGCAATTTCCCCCTTGGCCCCCTCCCCCTGCATCCGGGGCCTATTTTCAGTCCCATTCAAGCCCTGTCTGTAGCATATTTATTGGTAACCCCCAGTTTTTATACATTAGAACTGAAAACCTGTCTCAAGAAATCTGGTCTAGATGAAGGGGTCTGTATGTTAACCCTTTAAGGACTGAGGGTTTTTCAGTTTTTGCACTTTTCTTCCTCCTTACATTTAAAAAAAATCATAATTCTTTCAATTTTGCACCTAAAAATCCACATGATTGCTTATTTTTTTGCACCACCAATTCTACTTTGCAGTGACATCAGTCATTTTACCCAAAAGTCTACGGTGAAACAGAAAATAAATTATTGTGCAACAAAATTGAAGTAAAAACACAATTTTGTAAATTTTGGGGGCTTCTGTTTCTACGAAGTACATTTTTCGGTAAAAATGACACCTTATCATTATTCTGTAGGTCCATACGATTAAAATGATACCCTACTTGTATAGGTTTGATTTTATCTTACTTCTGGAAAAAATAATAACTACATGAACGAAAATGTATATATTTAAAATTGTCATCTACTGACCCCTATAACTTTTTTTATTTATACGGGTCAGAAGCGGAATGAGGGCTCATTTTTTGCAACGTGATCTGAAGTTTTTAGTGGTACCATTTTTGTATTGATTAGACTTTTTGATCGCTTTTTATTGATTTTTTCATGATATAAAAAGTAACCAAAAATACGCTATTTTGGACTTTGGAATTTTTTTACGTGTACGCCATTGACCGTGAATATATTTTTATAATTTGGACATTTTCGCACGTGGCGATACCTGTTTCCTTAAGGGGTTAAAGGGATACTCCAGTGCCCCAGCCTTCTGAACATCTGTGTTAGAAGGCTTGGGGCAGCGGCCGTGGTCGCGGCGTAATGGCCACGCCCCCTCATGACATTATCAATGGAGAGGGCATGGCGTGACATCACGAAGGGGCGTTGCCGTGATGTTGCGGCCTACAACCCCCCCCCCCCCCCCAATTAGGAGTTGTATGTATGTATGCTAAGCCAGTGATCTCTGTAGAAGAGAACGCACAAATGAAAAGAGTAGAAGGAGGATGGGCACTACAACACTCTGTATAGCAGCCTTGATCCAGCACAGATAAAACGAAATCCGGTGAAAAAATACATGGGGCGCCAGACACTAGTAGAACCAGCAATTCCACAAATATTGTCCAAAAAAAAAGAAAGCATGTCTGCACTCACCATGTATGAAGTATAAAATTCGGACTTTATTGCAGCAATGTCCATATACAAATGCATAGAAATCACCCGGGTGCAGGGAGGGAAGGCAGCTCACAGCTGGGAGCAGGATCGTATCAGTAGAACGACAGCACGGTTTATTCTGGTTCCAGATGCGTCGCTAACACAAAACCGTCCTGTCGTTCTACTGATACGATCCTGCTCCGAGCTGTGAGCTGCCTTCCCTCCCTGCACCGGGTGATTTCCATGCATTTGTATATGCAATCAAGATTTTTAGAAGCATATCCTATATTCAATCTTTCTACCATGATAACCTAGGTATAAGTAGTCAATCTCACATGTGGGCCTCGCCTTGACACTTACATACTATAATATACAGTGCACAGCGGGTAGATTGTTGCAACATATTTTTTATGATTTTTTATTTTCTTCCCCGTCTTTTTCTGACGTTATCATTCTGACTCTGACCCTGGATTTGGCATTATTTATTTGTTTGACTGTAAGCCAGATCTGCCATTTCTAGCCTTGGCCTGTATGTGACCATTATCTTATTACTCAACCCCAGTGACACCATGGATACATATATTTATATATGTTTTTATTTAAAACACATTATATCAGATCTGCCTGTTCAGCATGTTGCTGTTTGTCAAACTTCCCATTCAGATAAAATAGTTTATTAGTCAAATAGCAGACAGCAAAGAGAGATAAGCGCATTATGTTCTTCTTGCTCATAAAATAAACTTGATTCTTACAGCAAACCTATAAAACTACAAGGAATGTTCGCAGTTAATACACATTTTACAGAGACAACATATACAGCAAAATGTTCAGCCAAGTAACTGTATCTCAGAAATAACAAATCATTCTGACCTTTATTTCTACATTGAAACCACTTAAACCAGATATAAGAAACACAGTAGGGGTACGCTCACTCGCGCGGATTTTTGCAGCGTATTTCGCTGCGGATCTGCCGCTGAAGGACCCCCTATATGCTGTCTTTATAAGTGCCTGCTCGGAGTGGCAATACGCGGCTCCAAGCAGACACACATAGCGGCCGCTCCCCCTGCTCAATGAGCTTGGCCGAGAGCTGCTGCGATGCTAGAGTATACTGCGCATGCGCGCGGCGACTCGCACATCGCAGTGTGTCTGCTTATGCCGCTCCGAGCAGGCACATATAAAGACAGCATATACGAGGTCCTTCAGTGGCGAATCCGCAGCGAAATACCCTGCGGAAATCCGCACGTGTGAACGTACCCTACGGGTGGGTTCACACCCTGATTTTGCTATACGGTTTAAGCATACGGTTTTATAAAAAAAAATGTATGCAACCGTACAGAAAACCGTGCCCATAGACTTCCCATTCAAAACTGTATGCACCATAATGTATACAGTTGTCTCTGTTTTTCAAACCATACAGTATTTTTTTTTTTTTTTTTCCAGACAGAAAACTGTGGCCTACCATGGTTTTTGGTCCAGGTGAAAAACCATATTAAACGGTATACGTTTTTTTTTTTTAACATGGGACTCAATGGAAACAGTACAGACCTGTATGTGCACACGGTTCCATACGGTTTTCACCATACGGTTTTTGACTTAGCACAGTTTTTTTTCTTGGAATTTTAATCAAACAAGTGAAACTTTATCCATAATGGAGGGAAAAGTTAAAAAGTGTATGTTTTTTTCTTAAAAAAACGGATGCAACCAGACATCATTTTTCAAGCCGTATACAGGTTTCAACCGTATACAGATAAAAATTTGTACACACGTTTTAATACAGTTTAGTCAGGATTTGAGGAATCCATTTTTTTTAATCAAAAACCTGATACAGGAACTGTATTGCAAAAATGTGGTGTGAACTTAGTCTGTAAGGCTTAAAGTATTCCAGGAAAAAACTTTTTTTTGATATATCAACTGGCTCCAGAAAGATAAACAGATTTGTAATTACTTCTATTTTTTTGTATTCTTTATTTATATTTTTTCAACACAGTCTCAAAGGGAACAGGTACAACAATTATCCAACCTGTACATCAATGCTATTTAAAACATTATTTAACTCATAACACCATACTAAGTGCTTCCTTCAGCACTATATACTCCCTACCCCTACATCTCTCCCTAATTCCACTATCTCCTAAAAATTAAACCCTCCCCTCCCCACCCCCCAAAACCCACCCTCCACCCCCCTCCCTAGCCATTCCCTCCCCATATTTCATGGATTTCTGGTAATCCTTCCATGCCTGCCAAGCACTCAGGTACCAAATGTCCTCATCCCTATTCGCTAAACGCAGGTTCTCTAAGCACATGGAATCATTAACCCTAGAATACCAGAAAGCCATTGAAGGTGTCGTTTTCTGTCGCCAAAAAAAAGTTACACAGCTTCTCGCTGTTGTGACCAAAAAACTAAGTAGAGAGTATCTATATACTTTCACCGGGAATTCATTATGCTGTAACAGGAAAAATTCTGGGGACCATGGAATTGTTAGTTTCGTTACCTCCTCTATAATCCCGTGAAGCTTCTCCCAAAAGCCAATAATCCCTGAACAATTCCAAAATATATGCAATAAGGTACCCGGCTCTTTACCGCATCACCAACATAGAGTATTTGACCCTTTTTGAATCTTTTCCAGACCCGTCGGTACCCTATACCATCGTGAAATTATCTTGAAATTAGACTCTTGCATACGTGTAGATATGACAGAGCAGTGAGCTAAATTAAAGATCTTATGTCATTCTTCCTGAGAAAAATGCCTCTGTAAGTCTTTTTCCCATTTTTGAGTATAAGCTGGAAGAGGTTGTTTTTCTAAGGACATCCATAGCTGATAGATACGAGAGAGGGCATGTTTGATCTGTATCTCAGAAAAACATAAATCTTCAAAGGCCGTATTACTCTCCCTATACCATTCTGGTTTATGAATTGAAGCCAAATAATGCTTTAATTGTAATTTCCTCCACCCTGCCAACTTGGTTGCCGGTAAGATTCCCTCTAGATCTCGCCATTCTTTACGGGAGTCTTCCCTCCTCATATTTATTACTCTGGTACTATCCACGACTTCCCATTTTCTATAAGCTAGATCTTCCAATCCCGTGGGAAAGTCCGGGTGACCTATTATTGGGGTTAATTGTGAATTATATGGTAAAAAAAAATCTCGCACCCGTTTGTCCAAGCAAACCCGATAGGTGGACCAGATAGTTAAATGCTCTTTTAGGCCTACTAACTCTCTCCCAAAATACCAAGGTAAAACATTTAATGGCACTGGCGTCTCCGCTCTTTCAATCTCTACCCAGGGTTTCCTAGATGTTTGTCTACACCATTCTAGAACCCGGGCAAGATGCGAGGCGATATAATAGCCCACCCCTCCTCTTTCTTTAAATTGACACATCGTCTCCCTTTTTAACCTTGGTTTCTTGCCTCCCCATATAAACTTACTTTGAATGGAGACTATTTCTTTAAAAAAAAGCAGGTGGCAAATAGATTGGCATACATTGAAATAAATACAAGATATCTGGCAAAATTGACATCTTAAAAAGAGCGCACCGTCCAAACCACGAAAATAGGTTAGGGGACCATTTCCCACATTTCTGTCATATCTTTTCCAACAAAGGGGGAAAATATAAAATTATATAATTCCTTCCTATCTGCAGAAATCCATACCCCTAGTAATTTTAGTGCTCGCTCCGCCCAAGTAAAACAAAAATTATTTTGAAGATGTAGCACTTTATCTTTCTTTAAATTAATATTCAAAGCTGAAGATTTACTCCAATTAATTTTGAAATTCGACAAGCGAGCATAATCTTCAAATTCCTTCATAAGCGAGGGAAGACTAACCACAGGATTAGAGATAAAAAAAATAAGATCATCGGCAAATGCTGCCACGTTATGTGCTCTATCCTGAATCATAATCCCCCTCACCTCAGAATTCTTCCTAACTTTACAAATAAATTATTCTAGTACAAGAATGAAAATCAAGGGGGACAATGGACACCCCTGTCTAGTACCGTTCCTTAATTCCAACTCCCCTGACACTATTCCATTAACCCTAGCTGTTGGGTTACAATACAATTCCAAAACACAGCTCAAAAAATGTGTTTCCTCCATATAAATCCAGTTCACCCGGTCAAACGCTTTTTCTGCATCTGTACCCAACAACATAGATGGAATCTTCTTTGACCGGGTGAACTGGATCAAATCTATGGTCCTAGTAGTATCATCCTTGGCTTCTCTTCCTGTAATAAAACCCACTTGGTCTGGATGGACAATATCTTCTATTGCTTTCGCCAATCTACTGGCCAAAATTTTGGAAAATAGTTTATAGTCTACGTCTAACAACGATATTGGCCTGTAACTGCCACATAGTGTTTTATCTTTCCCCTCCTTTGGGATAACCACAATTGTTGCCCTACCCGCATCTTTGGGTAATGCTGTCCCCTCCCTTACACTATTAAAAGTTTTTAATAGATACGGGGACAGAATCTCTCTTAAACTTTTATAATAGGTTAGTGGAAACCCATCTGGGCCAGGAGCCCTTCTTTCTGCTGTATTTTTTATTGCCTGTTCTAACTCTTCTATAGTGATCTCTTTTTCAAGACCCTCAATCACCTGGCTATACAATCGCGGAAAACCTGATTCTCTTATATACCCTTTCATCTTTTCTCTAAATTTTTTACACAAAGTGGCAGGGTTATGTCCATCAATATGGTACAGCTCCTCATAAAATTTTTTAAAAGTTTCAGCTATCATAAATGGGCTGTACGTAACATTCTGTGTCTCTTGTTTTATTTTTGGGATATATGAGTTTGCTATTTGTGCCTTTGAGGCTGCCGCTAATGTCTTTCCGATCTTATTGCTGAACTCATACCTCTGTCCTTTGATCCTGGCAATCTATTTTTTGGCTTGTTCCATCAAGAGGAGCCTGAATTTCTCTCTTTTCTGGCACACTATTAACTGCAATTTAGGGTCACCCCTTCTCTTCTGAGCAGATTATAGCTCTCTTAATTCTTGCAAAAGACTATTCACCCTTTGTATCCTAATCTTTTTCATTCTAGAACCATGCTTAATCAATATTCCTCTAGCAAAACATTTATGTGCTTCCCATAGCATACCTGGTGTAGTCTCCTCCGTATCATTCCGAACAAAATATTCTGTTAACTGTAATTTTAATTCATTCATAGTAATCATATCTTTTAATAAAGATTCATTTAAATTACAATTCCATTGTTTCGCTGATAACTGGGGAATTTTAATTAAAATTACTTCTATTAAAAAAATCTTAATCCTTTCAATAATTATCAGCTGCTGAAGTTGAGTTGTTGTTTTCTGTCTGGCAACAGTGCTCTCTGCTGACATCTCTGCTTGTCTCAGGAACTGCACAGAGTAGAAGAGGTTTGCTATGGGGATTTGCTTCTAAACTGGGCGGTTCCCGAGACAGGTGTCATCAGAGAGCACTTAGACAGAAAAGAACAACTCAACTTCAGCAGCTCATAAGTACTGAAAGGATTAAGATTTTTTAATAGAAGTAATTTACAAATCTGTTTAACTTTCTAGAGCCAGTTGATATATATAAAAAAAAGTTTGTTCCTGGATAACATCTTTAAAGGAGTACTCCGGGATATGAAAACTTATAACCTTTCCTAAGGATAGGGGATAAGTTTCAGATCGTGTGGGGTCCAACCACTGAGGTCCCCCGTGATCTTCTGTACGGGGCCCTCGGCTCTTTGCCGAAATAGCGTGTTTCGACCGCCGCATGATGCGGCAGTCGACACGCCACTCAATACATTTCTATGGTAGAGACTGCCGAATGCTCTCCCAAAGAGATGTATTGAGGGGTATGTCGGCTGCCGCGTCATGCCGTAGTTGGACATGCCCCTGACTGCCGGGGCCCCGTGCAGGATATTGTGGGGGGGCAGCAGTCGGACCCCCCGCGCGATCTGAAACCTATCCCCTTTCCTTAGGATAGGGGATGTTTTCTTATCCCGGAGTACTCCTTTAAAAAGTACCTGTCATCAAGTACTCCCTCCCTGTACATTCCTCCTATCTTGATAACCCAATAGCCTTTGTTTTTTTCTTTTCTTTTTTTACCCTATCTTTGTTTCTTCGACTCACACTGTGTGTGAGCTTCGGCGGGCTGGAGGGGGCCATCCCCGGCAGGCACAATGTCATCTGAAGCCGTGCCGGGTGAACATTCGCGCAGCATAGAAAAGGCAGCCAATGAATGCAGGCTGTTCTTCCTACCCTCCTCTCTGCATGTGTATTGCAGAGAGAAGGAGGGATCAGAGCAGACTTGCAGCGATTGGCTGTACACAGCGTTCGCTCTGCCCTGCATGATTGACAGGGCAGATAGTGAACGTGGTGTATAGCTGATGTCCCACCCGGATGGCATAAGACCAAAGTCAGGTCCTGTGCAGACAGAAAATGCAGCCAGCACTAGAAGGTGAAACCCCTAGTGGCCATAGTTTCAAAGTGTAAAAAAACACATAAATAGTGAAAATTTAGAAACAAATATGTTAGAAAAAAAAGCCCAGCGCAGGTTCTTGTGCAATAAAACTGGAATCCTTATTTTCAACACAACAGAGCAAAATACAAGTGACGCGTTTCAGCCGGTTTGACCAGCCTTACTCATACTCAAACAAATATATTAGGAACATTTTAAAGAAAAACAACATAAAAAGTTTATTTTAATGACAGTGACCATTTAAAAAAAAAAAATTGTTGATCCAGAGGAAGACAACAAACCCCTTAGATATAGCAGACAATCTATACGTAAAAAACATTTCTTCCCAACTACAAGTCTGGGAACCAGAATGAATCCCTGTGTAAAACTATAAACTTTATTTCCTCTAGACGCAGAGGATGCTCACTGGCTCTAGATATATTCCTGGATATATATAGATAATGGGAGAGATCTTTTCTACTGCCCCCTGAAATATTTATACATAGCCATTAGGTGGCCCTTGGCTGTACTGTAGCCTACTCATTCTATTTGTTACTTGGATTGCCCGTCTTTGAACCTGCCCCAACTCCGCTACTTCTTTCTTGTGCGCTGGTGCCCAAAACTGTACACAATATTAAAGGGGTACTCCGGTGCTCCATACTCCGTACTCACGGTCACGCCCCTTGTGCCATCACGCCACGCCCCCTCCATTCATGTCTATTGGAGGGGGAATGTCGTCAGACACCCCCCCTCCCATAGACATGAATGGAGGGGGTGTGGCGCGACGTCACGACCACTACCGCAGGAAGTTTGTTTAGAAGGCCAGGTTCTGGGGGGGAGGGGGTTGGGCAACAGTGCTCTCTGCTGATCTCTGCTGTCCATTTCATGAACTGTCCAGAGCAGCATATGTTTGCAATGGGGATTTTTTCCTGCTCTGGACAGTTCATGAAATGGACAGCAGAGGTCAGCAGAGAGCACTGTAGTCATGACATCTGAGGAAATGCATTTATTTTTTGTATTTCTCTGTAGTATACAGCCCCTAAAAAGTACTGGAAGGATTAAGATTTTTTTTTAATAGAAGTGATTTACAAATCTGTTTAACTTTCTGGCACCAGTTGAATTTAAAAAAAAAAGTTTTCCACAAGAGTACCCCTTTAAAGCCACAAAAACATGGATACATATCATTAAAATTTGGATTACAACTTACCTACAGTACAAATACTCTAGCTGGGTGATATAAATATAAAGTGATGACATTTTGGCTCCAGAGTGCCTAGACTGCCAGGACCAAAGAATTCTAAATACACATCAAGCACCCAGTCATTGTGTATCCCTCCCTGTAACATCTAATGATCATTTTGAAGATCTCATGATACTATCTTAATGTTTCCAAAATTCCTTTTTATAAAATGTCTATTTTTGACAGAAAAGACAGCTTTTCAGTGAACGTAATTTTACACACAGGCCTCAGCAATGTGCCATTTGCTCATTTAATTACAAGACATGGTAGGATGTGTAAGCCACAAGGTGAAGCTCTGTGGGGGCATTTATGGGGAAGGCAGACACTCTTAGCATACAATTAGGTCTACTCTTAGCAAGCCAACATTTATTCCATTAATGCCAACAATAAAGTAGTAGTCAGAATGTAGTAGATTTAGTATTTGGAAATGTGCAATAAAAAAGTTTCTAGTTTAAAATTATATCTATTTAAAGGAAAAACATTTTTTTAAATCATCTGGTGCCAAAAAGTTATACAGATTTGTAAATGACTTCTATTAAAAAATCTTAATCCTTCCAGTACTTATCAGCTGTTGTATGCGCCAGAGGAAGTTGCATAATTCTTTTCTGCCTAACCACAGTGCTTTCTGTTTGTGTCAGGAACTGTCCAGAACAGGATAGGTTTGCTATGGGGATTTTCTCCTACTCTGGACAGTTCCTGACATGAACAGAGGTGTCAGCAGAGAGCACTGTGGTCAGACAGATAAATAATTATACATAAAAGAATACAGCACCCGATATTTATTTGTTGTGTTGTAATCAACATATTTTGTATATTATGTGCTGGGCGTCTATAGTTAATTAAATCAGTATAGCCCCATGATTATTTTATCCAAACAAATGAAACAATGAGCAACAGCTACTGAATCATAAACACATTTTAATAATAGAACTTCAGATTAAAAAGGTCACAAAGGACTGTACGAAGTAAATGCAAGACAATATTATTCAAAGCTAAAAAAACGAGATGTGAACAGATTCAACCACTAAAACGTGGGTGAGACAGGTGAAAGGGTAAATCACAATAGATTAAATATATTAAATAAGGTAGAGTAGGTGGTTAGAGGCTCCATATAAAGTGCTATGTGGCATGGCGTTAGGGTCAAGTTGGCCCTCCCCTAGTCTGAGCTATTGCTGCCCGTTACATCACATAACGCCAATGCGTGCAATCTACATGCTGGAAGTAAATACAGAAGCCTCACTTACCCATAACGGATACCTGTCTGCACTGTCCCAACGTACGTTTCGTCACCCGACTTTCTCAAGGGTAGCGTCCCGAGTCCTTAAGGACTGAGGGCGTATGGATACGCCCGTGGGAATTCCGGTCCCCGCCGCTAGCCGGTTGGGGAGCGGATCGGGATGCCTGCTGAAATCATTCAGCAGGCATCCCGGCACATCGCCCAGGGAGGTCCTGAGACCCCCCCATGTTGGCGATCGGAGAAAATCGCATGTCAATTCAGACATGCGATTTTCTCCAATTCCAGGCTGATCGGGTCTCTGGTGACCCGATCACCCGGAAAATAGGGCTGATTGGAGTTGTCAGCGACAGCCCCGATCAGCCTAAGGGATAGGAGTGAGGTCGCAGAGCTGCGATCTCCTCCTATCCCCTGCCATTAGCAGAACGGAGTTCTGACCAATGGCAGCGCAGGACAGGGGGTTGCCATGGCAACCCCCATTCTGCCCGCCACTGGATGTGGAGGGGATCGTGGGAAGAAGATGGAGGCCGTACCTGCAGGAAAAGATGCCTGGGGACCCGGGATCTTCGCTGGAGACTGCTGGATCCTGCTGGATCCTGGCTCAGGTAGGGAATTGTTGTGGGGGGGGGGGGGGGTCTGTCTGGGCATGCTGGGAGTTGTAGTTTTGCAACATCTGGAGGGTCATAGTTTGGAGACCACTGTTACAGTGGTGCCCAAACAGTAGCCCTCCAGATGTTGCCAAACTACAACTCTCAGCATGCCTGGACTGCCCAGGCATGCTGGGAGTTGTAATTCTGTAACTTCTGTCCCTTCAGATTTAGCAATTTTCATGAATTTTTTGAAAATTGCTGTTCTACTTTGAAGCCCTCTAATATTTTCAAAAAGCAAAAATATGTCCATTTTATGATGCCAACATAAAGTGGACATATTGTATTTGTGAAGAAAAATAAAATTTATTGTGAATATCCATTTTCCTTACAAGTAGAGAGCTTCAAAGTTTGAAAAATGCTAAATTTTCAAAATTTTCATGAAATTTGGGGATTTTTCACCAAAAAAGGAAGCGTCGAAAATTTACCACCAAAATAAAGTAGAATATGTCACAAAAAAACTATCTCAGAATCAGAATATTTGGTAAAAGTGTTTTCGCATTATTAATTCATAAAGCGATGGTGGTCAGAATTGCTAAAAAGGGCTCAGTCCTTAAGGTGAAAAAGGACTGCGTCCTTAAGGGGTTAATCCCAGGGCTGATATGTTAGTTAGGTCTAGGAGCGAGCTCTAAAATCTATGAGCCAACAACATAAAAAAATGTGTGAGCCTTTCTAAACATGAGGTAAAAGAGGGCACTGCCTTAGGGAATCTTGCTGCCACGAAAGTAGGGATTTGGAGGGGCATTTATCAAAAGTGAACTAGGTTTTTGTTCTCTTTAGATAAAAAAAAGTGGTAGGAAAAGTAGCGTCCATGTGCCAAATTTATCAAATGGCGCACGAACGTTGATGAATGCCCACTGAACTGCTCTGCTTGAATGTTGCAGAGCAGTGGCAGGGCGTGCGACAATTGTATTAAAAGTCACCAGGGCCTTAATACAATTGTCGCATGAATTGCCCCTATGATTTCTTCTAAATATGGTCCGTGCGACTACATGATAAATTAGTTACCACTGCACAAAGTAATCTAAATCAGATCACTTTGTGGTAATAACATTTTAATGTTCTAAATGAAAAGTCGCAGGAAAAGTCACATGGAACCAGCCTGCGACTTTTCCTGTGACGATTTAAACGAAAAAGCTGTCTAAATTGCTTGATAAATTCCCCTCTTGGTCTGTATGTATATGGTACAAGGTACGTATCACGGGAAAATCCAAAAAGATGCCAGGACCCAAGTTTCCCAGGAGATTAGTGCCCAAAGCTTTAAAGTTATTAAAGGATTTAGACTTTTTTTTTTTTTGCTGTGGTTTGATGAAAAAAAAAAAGTCACAAGTGCGTTGCAAGTTAAAGGTGTAAAAAAAACGTTCACCTTCCCCAACCATGATAAATTCACATGCGTTTTGACACTTTTCGCCAGCATTTTAATTTATGGACAATTTGTGCAACGGTAGGACCAGACAGGCTAGCCTATGCAGGATGCCTGTAACTCAGTTGATAGTTTACCAGTTATCGTTCCTTGTTCCACTTTTAGTAGGTACTAACACCTGCATACTGGGAGCACGGGACAAGATCTGCTGTTTTGAAGATGTTCAGACATAGTCATCTAGCCGTCAAAACTCTTCCTTTGTCAAAGTCACTCAGATGTATATGCTTGCCCGTTGTTCACATCACATCGACTTTAAGAACTGACTCTTCCTTTGCTGCCTAATATACCTGGCCTGGTGCCACATGTCAGTGGTTTTAACATTGTGCCTGATCAATGTATATACAATAAGAAAACGTAAACTATCCAGTCGACATTACTTTTAAATTCTATTTAGATATTAATCCTGATCTCCTGTAAAATGTTTCTTGTTTCTGCTTCTTTTTGCAAACTTTATCCACTGGTATCTTCTTGTAACATGATTTGGATTATCAGCCTTTGAAACATGATCCAGGTTACCAGCGATTGAAACATGATCCAGGTTATTAGCCATTTAAAATTATTTACTTTATCAGCCAAACTAGATACTTTTTCCCTGGGGTGCAGTGCTATAAAGATTGCCTATGAGCTGGATCTCTGCAAGAAAGAAAGTACTTTCCGAGAGCCAACACAGCATATCCAACAGCCATCAGGAACCCTACAGTAAGGGAATGAGCAACAACACTGAAATAGTGGTGTCTGCATTTTAATGTGTCTGGTTTGATGAATAACTCAAGTCATGTATCAAGGCTTTGTGTTAGCATTAGATAAAGCTATTTTGTGTCTAAAGGAGTGATGAGCGAGCGAAGCCTGACGAACCTGGTCTTGCTCATATTTTTTTAAGAAAAGTGGCTCACTGAACATTTGAGCTTTGCGAGGCCTGGCAACGGTGCTATTATAGGAGAAGGGATGAGAAACATATGCTGTCCCTGTTTTCCAATAGCTAATACAACTATCAGTAGTCCTCCTACCACTGCCTGCTGTCTGCTGGCTACAACTACTACCACTAGTCCACCACTGCCTGCTGTCCATTAACTACTACAGCTATCACTAGTTTACCCACCACTGCCTGCTGTCCGCTGGCTACAACTACTACCACCAGTCCACCACTGCCTGCTGTCCGCTGGCTACAACTACTACCACTAGTCCACCACTGCCTGCTGTCCATTAACTACTACAGCTATCACTAGTTTACCCACCACAGCCTGCTGTTTTCTGGCTACAACTACAACCTGTCCATCACCCTTGCTGCCAATACTAACAGCCAGGCCTACACATGTAATCCCCCAAACATGGATCATTTCTTTTGGCTTTTCATACAAAAGCTATTCAATTTTGGAGCACTTTAAAAAAATCCATGCCATCTTCTTCACTTGCCGGACTCAAAACCTGTTACTACTCCCAAAAAGGGATCATTTTTTGAACGCTTAGAAAAAGCCATTGCATCTTTCAATACCTCTGTGTGCATTTTAACACCCGCAGGCATCTATTGACAACCGGGGAAACTTGTTCACCGTGAAGTAAACTTTTTTGAAAAGTTCTGCGAGCCCGTCGAACCGAACTTTCGAAGAAAAAAAAGCTCACTTATCTCTATTCCAAGGATCCCCTCAAATTAATGGAGTTCTGAGATGAAGAGGAAATCACTGAAAACAAAAAAATATTATAAATAAGTGCCTACATATACTGCCTGTAACGAAAATGTGCTGTCCTCTATGTGCTTTTATTCCATTTTTAATGTAACATTCTTAAGGCTTTAAAGTAGCGGCTGGCATTAAGTCACTTCATACCCGCCTTGCAAATGATCTTTGTTTCATAATTTTATGATGGCGTCCCGGCCAAGAAGGAATATTTTAGTTATGGGGACAGGGAGGTAAAGCAAAGAAATATTTTGAGCTGATTCCTCTACAAATCTGTGGAAGAGAGAGAAGACAGTGTTTTAACTACCTTACTGTCTATACTAGAAGAGGATTAACACCTTAAATAGCCATGGAAATTCTGATTCAAACCAACACCTACAAGACTCGGGCCATTCACTTGTTCCATGGCTGAATAGAAATGCAGTCTTTCAATACATTTCATTAATTCAATATTTTTATGTCATTTTCTTTTCCTGCACATTTTGTGTTTTGATCTGTGTCTAAGATAAATAACAAACACGGTGCAATGCTGAAAAATGCCTCTATTTCCAGAAAGCGGCCAGCGACAGCTTTTCACCATGACATGATTTGTTTCATGGAAACTGTGCCCGGGACTTTTGTCACTTGTGTTTGTAAAATACGGTTTCTGTCTCTGCGCAGGTCATTAATCCTACCTGTCCTGCCGCGGAGCTCGGTGACATTTTCAGAACTGATTTTAATTCAGGACTTACATTTTATGGCATTTATTAAGTATTTCAGCCGGGTAATAGGGATTTGAAAAGAAAAAAGAATGAGACCAGCTAATTTCATTTTAAAGATTTTCAACATCAACATGTACATAGATAGATAGATAGATACATAGGAGATACCGTATTTTTCGTCCTATAGGACGCACCGGCGTATAAGACGCACCCAATTTTTAGGGACAAAATCTAAAAAAATAAAGATTTTTAACCCAATAGTGGTCTTCAACCTGCGGACCTCCAGATGTTGCAAAACTACAACTCCCAGCATGCCCGGACAGCCGTTGGCTGTCCGGGCATGCTGGGAGTTGTAGTTTTGCAACATCTGGAGGTCCGCAGATTGAAGACCACTGCAGGAGGAGGTAATACTCACGTGTCCCCGCCGCTCCGGACCCGTCACCGCTGCCCTGGATGTCGCTCCATCGCTGTTGCCGTGTCCCCGTCGCTCCGGAACGTCTCTGCTGCCGGCCGGGTATCCTCGCTCTCCGTCGCCGCCATCACGTCGTTACGCACGCCGACGCACGTACGCGACGACGTGATGACGAGGAAGGAGAGCGCCGGCCATACAGGGGATCCCTGAACGGAGAAGACACCGAGGAGGTAGGTAAGGTCCCCCCCGGTGTCCTGTAAGCACTAACCCGGCTATTCAGTCGGGCTGTTCGAGACCGCCGCGGTGAAATCGCGGCGGTCCCGAACAGCCCGACCAAACAGCCGGGTTAGTGTCACTTTCCCTTCAGACGCGGCGGTCAGCTTTGATCGCCGCGTCTGAAGGGTTAATACAGGGCATCACCGCGATCGGTGATGTCCTGTATTAGCCGCGGGTCCCGGCCGTTGATGGCTGCAGGGACCGCCGCGATAGGGGTGTATTCGCCGTATAAGACGCACCGACTTTTTCCCCCCAGTTTTGGGGAAGAAAAAGTGCGTCTTATACGGCGAAAAATACGGTAGATAAATAGGAAAAAATATCCGCAGCACACACGTATTAGTGAAGAAAATCAAACGGTGGTTTATTCCATCAGAAAAACATGTGTTATAGAACAACGTTTCAATCAGCTCTCCTGGTCTTTTTCAAGCTCAGTATACAGAGTGCAACACACATCTTATATAGGGGTACCAATCAACATGTAGACAAGGGATCTATTTAGGAAGTGTGATCTAATCTCGTAAAGTGTATATACACTTCTGTTTATATTGTACTTTTTTCGTAACATTATATGTATGTACACATTATTATTATTATTATTATTATTATATTTTGTTGATGCACTGATGTTCAGATATGAATGTGTTTTTGAGTTGTTTTGACACTAATTGTTTAATCACTTGTTTGCTGGTACTTGAAAAAGACCAGGAGAGCTGGTTGAAACGTTGTTCTATAACACTCATGTTTTTCTGATGGAATAAACCACAGTTTGATTTTTTTCACTAATACGTGTGTGCTGCGGATATTTTTTTACATTTTCATGTGGACCCTTGACCAAGGTCTGGACTCTGCGTGCACCGCTGAACTATCTTATTTGGATTGGATGTGCTGTTTTCCTCCATTATTTTTTTAGATAGATAGGTATGAGATAAATAGATATGAGATAGATAGATAGATAGACATGCAATAGATAGATAGATAGATATGTGATAGATAAATAGATATGAGATAGATAGATAGACATGCAATAGATAGATAGATAGATATGAGATAGATAAATAGATATGAGATAGATAGATAGATAAATAGATATGAGATTTTTTTAAATTTTCATATGGACCCTTGACCAAGGTCTGGACTCTGCGTGCACCGCTGAACTATCTTATTTGGATTGGATGTGCTGTTTTCCTCCATTATTTTTTTTAGATAGATAGATATGAGATATATAGATAGATAGATATGAGATAGATAGATAGATAGAAAAATATGAGACAGATAGATAGATAGATAGATATGAGATAGATAGATAGATATGAGATAGATAGATGGATAGATAGATAGAAAAATATGAGATAGATAGAAAGATAGATAGATAGATAGATATGAGATGGATAGATAGATAGATAGATATGAGATAGATAGATAGATAGATATGAGATAGATAGATAGATATGAGATAGATAGATACATATGAGATAGATAGATAGATAGATATGAAATAGATAGATAGATATGAGATAGATAGATAGATAGATAGATAGATATGAGATAGATAGATATGAGATAGATAGATAGATATGAGACAGATAGATAGGATATAGTGTTTTACCAATAGTTTTCTTGGTGACTATGGTCCCAGCTGCCTTGAGATAAGTGAAAAGATTCCCAGATCTTAATATGAACAAAATCTTTAGGCTGCTTTGATGTTAATTATTTGAGTAAAGGAGACTAAGCCAAATAGTGTTGAGGGATATTGGAGGAAATTTATGATAAATGTGTCGCATGTGTTTGGCGCAGGCACATTTTGTGCCATCACATTGCAACGTTTGATTTAGAGCAAAATCAAAAGTTCTCTAGTTCAGAACACTTTCAGTTTTGCCGTTTGCAGTGGGCAGTGATTTATGATGTTCGTCTTTTTTTGTAAGTGGCCTTTTTTGGCCTTTTCTAGTTTCTTAGAATGTCAAGACAGATCACACTTGAGAAAGTTACGGTGCACATGTAAAGTAATGTTTCACTGGGAGGGGAGTTGTGTGATTGGTTTCCACCCTTTTTTTTTTGGAGGGGGGGGGGGGGCTGTGGTTTGGTGGCATTGCACCATAGTTATCAATTGCTGCCCCAAATAAAGGTAGAGAAAAAACCCTTAGCTACGTGACTTTTTGTAAATTCCCCCCATTGATCTCATGGAACACCTACAGACCAAAACAAATACATGCAAATAGAATTAAAGCGAAGACATAATGAGAAATCCAGCCTAATTCCCATTAGAAATATAATAGGATCACTCAATGAGCCAAGCTGGCTCTCCACATTAACACCGGTTCTGGCCACCACAGGCCGGAAAAGCTACTTCCATCACCAAAACTGACATAAGTGTTGTCCATTACTCTGTTCTCTTTACTCCAAAGCCAAGATTCCAGAGCACAAAAGGTTAACAAAACTCTGCTTTAATATCAGACCGATTGCTGGATGATACATTAGAAAAATGGTGACTTATTATGGAATAGCCTTCCTGCAGAAGTGGTAGGGGCAAATACAGTGACAGAGTTTACCCATGCATTGCATAGCCATAAGTCTATCCTTCCTATAAGATAGAGATAGGCATAAGACTATCCTTCATATAAGATAGGGATAGGCATAAGACTATCCTTCATATAAGATAGGGATAGACATATTGCTATCCTTTATATAAGATAGGGATAGGTATAAGGAAGATAGGGAGAGGCATAAGTCTATCCTTCCTATGAGATAAAGATAGGCATAAGTCTATCCTTCCTATAAGATAGAGATAGGTATAAGTCTATCCTTCCTATGAGATAAAGATAGGCATAAGTCTATCCTTCCTATAAGATAGAGATAGGCATAAGACTATCATAAGGCATAAGGCTAGTCTCTTTATATATGGTAGGGATTATCCTTCATATAAGATAGGGATAGGCATGAAGCTGTCCTTCACATAAGATAGGGATAGGCATAAGGATATCCTTCATAGAAAATAGAGATAGGCATAAGGCAATCCTTCATATAAGATAGGGATAGGCATAAGACTATCCTTCATATAAGATAGGGATAGACATATTGCTATCCTTTATATAAGATAGGGATAGGTATAAGGAAGATAGGGATAGGCATAAGTCTATCCTTCCTATGAGATAAAGATAGGCATAAGTCTATCCTTCCTATAAGATAGAGATAGGTATAAGTCTATCCTTCCTATGAGATAAAGATAGGCATAAGTCTATCCTTCCTATAAGATAGAGATAGGCATAAGACTATCATAAGGCATAAGGCTAGTCTCTTTATATATGGTAGGGATTATCCTTCATATAAGATAGGGATAGGCATGAAGCTGTCCTTCACATAAGATAGGGATAGGCATAAGGCTATTCTTCATAGAAAATAGAGATAGGCATAAGGCTAGCTTTCAAATAAGAAAGGGATAGGCATAAGGCTATCCTTCATATAAGATAGACATAAGGCTATCTTTCACATCAGATATAAGATAGGGATAGGGCTGTCCTTCATATAAGATAGAGAGAGGCATAAGGCTATCCTTTATATAAGATAGGGAGAGGCATAAGGCTATCCTTCATATAAGATAGGGATAGGCATAAGGCTATCCTTCATATCAGATAGGGATAGGCATAAGGCTATTCTTCATAGAAAATAGAGATAGGCATAAGGTTAGCCTTCATATAAGAAAGGGATAGACATAAGGCAATTTTTCATATAAGATAGGAATAGGCATAAGGCTATCCTTCATATAAGATAGGGATAGGCATAAGGCTATCCTTCATATCAGATAAGGAGAGGCATAAGGCTATTCTGGAGATAAGATAGGGAGAGGAAAATGCTATCTTTCCTATAAGATAAGTCCAGGGACTATTGATAGTATTTCAAATATTGGGCAGACTAGATGGGCCGAATGCTTCTTATCTTCTGACACATTCAATGTTTCCAATAGGAAGAACATAGGGAAAGCTTGCGAGGGTTAATATTGTGGATTCTTTTACCTGTCTGAAATGTGTCACCTAATGATGTAGCATTTTGGAGCGAACGTGAATATTAGACATTTACTGTCTGGTTATATGGAGGGCCTGTCATCCAGAAATTAAGAGGATCAGTCGGAGTCATTGTTTTATCCTTAATCTCCAAGCAGCTCAGCCTTAGGAAAGCTTTGTAGGATGACCTAACAGAGGCACGTAGACTTGGGTTGCACCCTTCTCCTTGAAACAGGAGCAGATCATTAATCCGCCTCCGGCCAGAAACCAATTACCCGCTATATAAATACCGTCATTTAGCGCATTATAATCTCCGCAGAACAACAGGATCGCTGGGGGAAAAAAGAAAAAAAGTTAAATCTGAAAGTAAAGAATGGCTCAATTTTTCCAAAACACACCATGACAACTTCAAGTAGCTGGGGTAGCATTAACTTCAGAACTACATACAGATTAGCTGTATACAGCTAAAGAGTCTTTAACATTGTTTTGGAAATGTCTTTTTTTTTCTGAACATGACAACGGGAGTATATTATAAGGTTGTAGAGCTATATAAAAAATATATAAATAAATAAATACGGTAATAAGCATTCGGCAGATGTGTTACAGCTTGAGAAACATGTTGTCTTCTTCTTCCAAAAAAATAAAATAAAATAAATAAATGTTCAAGTGTCTGTTTGGCATTGGAAAATACACCTGGCAGATAAAAGGGGTTACCTCATTCTTGTCCATATGACCCGTTAGATCAGTGTTTTATAACCAGTGTGCCTCCAGCTGTTGCAAAACTTCAACACCCAGCTTGCCCGGACAGCCGAAGGGCATGCTGGTAGTTGTAGGTTTGCAACAGCTAGAACACCTTGGTTGGGAAACACTGTATTAATTAATAGTAAGGCTGGGTTCACACTACGATTCCCGTATAAGACTGGGAGGAGGAGTGTGCAGATCTTAATCGGAGGAGGGGTGGGCGGGGCTTAATCGCGGCGCACGCACTCAGCTGTATTCGGGAACCGTAGTTAATGTATGTTTATGAGCCGACCGGAGTGAACCGCAGCCTCCGGTCGGCTTCTTTTTCGGCCGTATGCGGTTTCCCGACCGCAGGCAAAAACGTGGTCGACCACGTTTTTGCCTGCGGTCGGGAAACCGTATACGGCCGAAAAAGCAGTCGACCGGAGGCTGCGGTTCACTCCGGACGGCTCATAGACATACATTAACTACGGTTCCCGAATACAGCTGAGTGTGTGCGCCGCGATTAAGCCCCGCCCACCCCTCCTCCAATTAAGCCCCGCCCACCCCTCCTCCCAGCCTTATACGGGAACCGTAGTTCAAATCGTAGTGTGAACCCAGCCTAACAAACAAGTGAGTGATCCAGCTCAGCTTCCCTGATGTACGGTGCTCGGACCGGTGCCCGGCAAGGCATCCAATATTGAAGAAAGAGAGTACGGAGGGTTCAGCACTTCGTTGCAAGCAGCTTTATTGAAGATACATCACACCATAAAAACGACAGTCAGTCAGACATGTTTCGAGCGCTTGCGCTCGAAACATGTCTGACTGACTATCGTTTTTATGGTGTGATGTATCTGGTCACTGAGGAACCAGTGTGCCTGGTTCACACCATAAAAACGATAGTCAGTCATCACAACATAAAAACAACAGTCAGTCAGACATGTTTCGAGCGCAAGCGCTCTTCCTCGGTGACCTGGTAACCGAGGAAGAGCGATTGCGCTCGAAACATGTCTGACTGACTGTCATTTTTATGGTGTGATGGATCTTCAATAAAGCTGCTTGCAACGAAGTGCTGGACCCTCCGTACTTTCTTTCTTCATTAATTAATAGTATATCTGAGGGCCAATGGAAAAAAAAATTCTGCATATCCACACCAAATTTGCAGCATGTCATGTGGATCTGGACTTATCTATTAAAGGGGTAATCTGCCCCTAGACATCTTAGCCCCTATCTGAAGGATAGGGGAAAAAAATATCTCATTGCGGGGGATCCGGCTGCTGGGACCCCCGCGATCTGAGGGTCGGCACCCGGCATAAATGTTCAGAACGTCAACTTCGGCTTCCGTGTTCGTGATGTCACGCCACTCCCCCTCCATTCATGTCTATGGGAGGGGGGCGTGATGGCTGTGGAACAGAAGTACACAGCGTCACCCTCCCATAGACATGAATGGATGGGGCATAGCATGATGTCATGAACACGGAAGCCCGAAGCTGGCGTTTGGGACCCCCGCCGCGATCTCAAGGACGGAATAAATGTTCCGGCCCGGAGATCGCAGCTGGGGGTCCCAAAGGCCAGACCCCCCCCCCCATGATCAGACATCTTATCCCCTATCCAGGGGATAGGGGTGGAGTACCCCTTTAAGCAATGTTCACTCAGTCCAAAAGTGGTGTATTTCATTTTACGCACACGCATTTACTGAAATAATCCACAAAAATGCGGCCTCATTTTTGCTAATTTACAGCTAAGAATGCAAAAATTATACCGTTACTATGGCAATGAAAAAATTTGAAAGTGTCACTGTGTCTTCGGTGCCCAAAATAGATGCATCCCTAAAAGGAGTTGTCCAACTTTTTGAAAAAAAGTGCTTGGGATTTTGATAAACTGAATAATAATAAGAAAAATATCCTATACTCATATACTATGGGGGTTATTTATGAAGCATTTTACTTTGTTTTTGTTGGGTATTTGGCCAATCTTTTGGGGCAACTTTTTAGTGACTTTTTGTGTGACTTTCCGTGTGTTCTTGTTTTTGCTGTGGTAGATGTGTTTTGAGATGGGTTTTTGCAGTGGTCAGGGATTTATGATGTGCAACTTTTTAGTTTGTCGCAAAGTCAGGCACAACTGCGCTAATTATGGTGCAAATCTACACTAATCCCAACTTGGCTTACAAACTGACAGTGGACAGCATTATGAAAAAGTCACACGGGTTAAAAAGTCACACAAAAAGTCGCAGAGGAATCACCATACAAAGTGGAGTACTTAAATGGGAACTCTCGTTAAAGGGGTACTCCTGTGGAAAACTTTTTTTTTATTTAAAGGGAACCAATCATCAGATTTTACGCTATATAATGCTTAGCAAAGCGTTATATAGGGTAAAATTGTTGTCCTCCCCATCTCCGGGGGACGCTCCTGCCCCCAGGGATGGTGAAGATATGAAGTTATAAACTAGTCACCGCTGCCGCCGTAAGTAGTCACCTGGGCGGGGAGCTCTTCTCACCTACTCCCGTTCTTCAGCCGGGAGCGACGCCCCTTCCGCTTGATTGATGGGCCGCGTCATTGTTCCGCTCACTGAACAGACGGAGCAGAGCGATGACGCGGCCCATCAATCAAACGGAGGGGGCGTCGCTGCCGGCCGAAGAACGGGAGTTGGTAAGAAGAGCTCCCCGCCCAGGTGACTATTTACGGCGGCGGCGGTGACTAGTTTATAACTTCATATCTTCACCATCCCTGGGGGCAGCAGCATCCCCCAGGAATGGGGAAAATAAAGATTTTACCCTATATAATGCTTTGCCAAGCGTTATATAGGGTAAAATCTGATGATTGGTTCCCTTTAAATCAACTGGTGCCAGAAAGTTAAACAGATTTGTGAATTACTTCTATTAAAAAATCTTCATCCTTCCAGTACTTATTAGCTGCTGAATACTACAGAGGAAATTATTTTCTTTTTGGAACACAGTGCTCTCTGCTGACATCACAAGCACAGTGCTCTCTGCTGACATCTCTGTCCATTTTAGGAACTGTCCAGAGCAGCATATGTTTGCTATGGGGATTTTCTCCCACTCTGGACAGTTCTTAAAATGGACAGAGATGTCAGCAGAGAGCTCTGTCTTCCAAAAAGAAAATAATTTCCTCTGTAGTATTCAGCAGCTAATAAGTCCTGGAAGCATTAAGATTTTTTAATAGAAGTAATTACAAATTTGTTTAACTTTCTGGTACCAGTTGATTTAAAAAAAAAAAAAAGTTTTCCATCGGAGTACCCCTTTAAAAAAAAATTGCTACTGCATTCCTTATGGTAAATAAAAAATCTTTCTAAAGTACTTTGTTTAAAAAACATGAAGTTTTCTATGTTTTATTTGTGTTTAAAAAAGCTGCCACTAGGTGTCTCCCTACTTGTCCAGAGCACAATTCCCCCCCCCCCCCATCTCTTTCACAGACTTTGGACTCCTGCTGAAAATCAGGAAATGCTGAGAGGTGTGTGTGTGCAGCCTTATCCAATCATAGCTCCTCTCACACTGAACTGCTCTGGACTGTGTGTAGCAGAGTGAGGGAGGAAGTTCTCCCCTGTATGGCTTCAGATAATGTCACACCTGCTGGGGAACGCCCCTTCCCAGTCTGTGAATCTGACTGAAACTGAGCAGAAAATACAGAACAATATCAAGGTAGAAAACTAAAAAAGAATAAAAATAAAGGCAGGGGGTGGTTTATCATGATGGGGGCAGTGAACTGGGAGGATTATAAAATTTTACAAGATCCTGAGAGGAAGAAATGTGATCAGAACCATATTCATCACATGCCCTGCACCATGTAATACATTTGGTGGAGGTACACAGAGTAAAAAGATGTTCACCTTCACCACTTTTCATAAATACCCCCTTTGTGCCCATTTAAAGGGGTACTCCACCTCTAGACATCTTATCCCGCCACTGGGGAGTACCCCTTTAATCCTTCCTTCAGCTGCTGTGTGCTCCACTAAAGTTCTTTTCATTTTGAATTTCTTTTCTGTCTGACCACAGTGCTCTCTGCTGACACCTCTGTCCATTTTAGGAACTTTTCGGAGCAGGAGAGGTTTTCTATGGGGATTTGCTCCTACTCTGGACAGTTCCTGACATGGACAGAGGTGTCAGCAGAGAGCACTGTGATCAGACAGAAAAGAACAACTCAATTTCCTCTGTAGTATACAGTGGCTGATAAGTACTGGAAGGATTAAGATTGTTTTAATATACAAATCTGTTTAACTTTCTGGAGCCAGCTGGGAATTATTTCCCCCCCCCCCCCCACCAGAATACCCCTTTAATTAGTAACTCATCCAGCACCACCTCTCCCCTCCTTCCCGCCGGGCTGTGTTTACAATGCCGAACCGCTGCGGCCAATCGCTAGCCTCGGTGGTCTCTCAATATAAACCACTAGAAACAAAAAGAGAGAAAAAATAAATAAACAAGTATATATAAGAGATATGTAATGTGTTCAAAATTCCTATTGAATGTATTAACTTTATTTTATGCCAATAAACTTCACTATAAAACAAAAGGAGGAAAAAAAAATGCAGCCTTTGTGCGGAATTCAGAGATGAAATAAGCCAGGAAGTTGGGTGTAAAAATAACATATCGTAACCCGGCAATTACCAAACTGGTACCTATAAATTGCAGGTTCTAACCCCAAATAAAAAATGCAAAAATACTTATTTTGTATCAGAAATGCAAATACAGCTCGAAGAAATAATACTCCGAGCAGTTCTCCCTGCTTCCTGTTATTTTCTCTCTATATAATTTTCAAATTATAGGTTTACGTCAAAAGAATAATTAAGTCAAGTATAACTTTCCGTAGAAAAAGTCTGTTTCTGTGCGCCAATTATGGAGCAGGAGAATATATAAAATGTCTGGATTTTTAACTTGTTCTATCAGGATGATACAAAGTGATTCTGCAATGAGTTAAAAAAAAAAAATCAACACTCTGTTCTCCCATAGTGAACCCCTTAGTGTTGTTCACACTGAATTTGTACTTTCCGGTTAGGGTCACACGTAGCGCATCGGCGGCAGTCACAAGAGCGAGCTCCCTGCTGCGGCTGTGAGCTCTGTGTGTCCGCTCGTTACGAGCGGACACACAGAGCTACCCAGCCGCAGCAGGGAGCTCGCTCTTGTGACCGCCGCTGGCGCACCGACAGCGTGAAATACGTTGCGAATGCGCTACATGTGACTAGACCCTCTATGCATTAGGCACATACATTAAAGAAGTTCTCCAGGATTAGAAAGCTTTCTTGAAAAAACAGCACCACCTCTGCCCTCAGGCTGTGTGTGGTATTACAACTTGGCTCCACTCCCTTCAGTGCAATTGAGTTGAAATACCACACGCAACCTGAGGAAAAAGTATGGCGCTGTTTTCAGAGCTATATTTTTTCTAATTCTGGAGAATGCCTTAAAAGGGGTACTCCGGTGGAAAACAATTTTTTTCAAATCAACTAGTGCCAGAAAGTTAAACAGATTTGTAAATTACTTCTATTTAAAAATCTTAATCCTTCCAGTACTTATCAGCTACTGTATGCTCCACAGGAAGTTACATTTCTTTCTGGAGTTCTTTTCAGTCTGACCGCAGTGCTCTCTGCTGACACCTCTGTCCGTATCAGGTACTGTCCATAGTACAAGCAAATCATCGCCATAGCAAACCTCTCCTGCTCTGGACAGTTCCTGACATGGACAGAGGTGTCAGCAGAGGGCACTGTGGACAGACACAAAGAAATACAACTTCCTCTGTAGTATGCAGCAGCTGATAACTACTGGAAGGATTAAGATTTTATAATAGAAGTAATTTACAAATCTCTTTAACTTTCTGGCATCAGTTGATATGAATTTTTTTTTTTCACCAGAGTACCCCTTTAAGACTGGGCCTACATCCAGGGCCAGGACAAGGTATTTTGGCGCCTTAGGCAGATTGCAGATGGCAACTCCTCCCCATAGGCCATCGGCATCCGGACCTCACTGACGGGATCACTAGGGTGTATAAAGATGTTTTCACCCCTCTAGCACCAGTTGGGGAGGTGATGGGGTGCAGGATAGTTCTCTGACTATAACTGTTTCTATCATTTCTGTAGTGTCAATAAATGGTGACTGGTGATGATGAGATGCCAGCAGTGGGAATAAGTGGCGCAGTGCCTCAACAGATCGTTGAAATTTTTTTTCCCCAGAAAATGTACCACCCCTTTGTTCCCTTTGTGGCCCCCTAGGTGACTGTCTAACCTTCCTATCCATACTCCTGGCCCTGCCTATATCAAAATTTTAATGGGGTCTCTTGTTGGTGCTAGTTTCAACCACTGCGCCCCTAGCTACCTTGAACTACCTGCTCGTTTGATCCCATCCTCTTTCCATGACCCTCTGGCTTACTCTGTTCACTCATATGTGCTAACATTGTAGTATATTGCACCGGAGATCTCTGAGTTTTCGTTAGGCATTAACATAAGTAATGATGCCAACATGGGCAGAGGACCCATAGCAGCTGAATGATCTACCACTATGATCTGTAGGCTGTTGCTCTGTGACCACATTGTAGCTTGGAAAATTTCCTCTAGGTGTCCATCAAACTACCCTCACCATGCATGACCAGCCTTGGAAGCTTACAGTACTATCATTTAGACTCTGCTGTATTAAATATATGACAATCTTGTATAGATACTATATTAGGCTGGGTTCACATCACGTTTTTCCACATACGGGAGCGCATATGGCTGGGGGGAGCTAAAAACTTGTGCTCCCGTATCCCTGCCATATGCCGCCCGTATGTAATTCACTTCAATGAGCCGACCGGAGTTAACCGGTCGGCTCATTTTTCCCCGTATGTGGTTTTGTACCGGACCAAAAACCGCAGTTGACTACGGTTTTAGGTCCGGTAGAAAACCGCATACGGGGAAAAATGAGCCAACCGGAGTGAACCTCATTGAACCTCCTTGAAATGAATTACATACGGGCGGCATACGACAGGGATAGGGGAGCGCAAGTTTTTAGCTCCCCCCAGCCGTATGCGCTCCCGTATGAGGAAAAAATGTGTTGTGAACCCAGAATTACACTGGTACTGTATGGTATTATTTTGTTATTATTTTGGTTGTATTACTCTCTATTTTGGTTCTACATTTTTTTAGTATCCATGTAGACTGAGATCCAAAAAATGGAGAACTATGAACATGAGAGTGTGCAGGGATGGCATTCAGTCATTTATGTCAGATTTTTGGATTTATAACTATAGTGCAATCTTTTAGCAGTTAATAAAATTTTAAACCCAAATGTCACATAATGATCTCAGTTTTTTGTATAAAAGAACGGACATGAAGAGAGTTCTAACATATAAAATATATTTCTGTCGCCTTGCCAGGTGCCGCCCTAGGCAATGGACCTCCATTGATAAATAGGGCCCAGGGTAAATGTGGTATTACATAGCACCTACACTTGTATGACTTGGGGAAGATTCAGCGCAGAAGATGATTTGAATGAAGAAGCAAAGAAAATGTCCAGCGCAGCAAAGCCTCGAATGCTTACGATTTATTTCCAATACAGCAACATACAGGAAGATAGCAGTGACGCGTTTCGATCGTCTAAGCGATCCTGGATAATTCTGATAGGTATAGAATGAAGAAGCAAAAAAAATGTCCAGCGCAGCAAAGGCTCGAATGCTTACGATTTATTTCCAATACAGCAACATACAGGAAGATAGCAGTGACGCGCAGTGACGCGTTTCGATCATCTAATCGATCTTAGTCATACTGTTACCAGTATCAGTATGACTAAGATCGATTAGATGATCGAAACGCGTCACTGCGCGTCACTGTCTATCTTCCTGTATGTTGCTGTATTGGGAATAAATCGTAAGCATTCGAGCCTTTGCTGCGCTGGACATTTTCTTTGCTTCTTCATTCTATACCTATCAGAATTATCCAGGCTGAGTCCGAGCTGCAGCTGGTGACAATTGAGGGGTGAGCTGGGCTTATCACACACGTTTACAAAATAATTTGGATATGACAAAATTTATTGACAATATAAAGAATAAAGAACTTAGTAGCATCTGCCTTCTGCTGGTATTTTCTCAGGGAGCCCCCACATTCCTGTTCTGTCTACTTTTCAATTCTACAGGAGGTTGAATAATGATTTAGTCCATATCCATAATATTTAGATTTTCACCGCTGTGCAGTGGTAATGACTTATCCCAAGCCCGGTCATTTTATGTCTGGTATAGTAAAAACAAAGTAAAATAAATGTGAAGTCATAGAGCTTTATACGTGGAAGCTATATACTGTTTATTAGCACCCCCACTGGGCCATGCCTGCTTTATCCGCCTGATCTGGCAGTCTTTTTATTGTCTATAAGTTTGCAGGAGTCAACACTCAATAAGCTGTTTATATACACCATTGTGTGTTTTGGCTGTTTTTACCTGATTTTAAGGTTTTATATTGGCCTGCCTGTAATTTCCCAAAAGTACAAAATATCTTAGCTCAAACGTTGACTATTTTAATCTTTAGTTTCGAAGTTCCAGCGATTCTATTTCCCACTTACAGGATATGTACACTGATGTAATAAAATGCATCGCTTTGTTTATACATCTACTATGCAGATGTTTGTGTCTCCATGGTTACAGACTACAAACAAACCCTGTGTAGTCTGATCCTGCACACTCCCCCCATCTATCTACTACGTTCATACAGTACATTCAGTAGATTAGTAAAAAGAGGGGAACAAACGGAAGTGATTGTGACTATAGGATCAGACTATACTGTATAAATGATTGTTACTAAAAAATTAGTCATACAAGAGGAGGTAAGGAATGTATACATAGTTATATACATTTTCAGTATGGATAAATGGGTTAATACAAAAAGACCTATTTAAAGTGTTTTTTTGGGGGCAGATTTGCAATCCTCATAAAAAATGAGTGAACTTTTCAAAAGTTTGGTTCTGCCTGTTCACCGAACTCTGACCTAACTAGTATTTTTAGAATTTGTTCTTTACCAATAGACCAAAAACATGTGTATAACACTGTCTAGGAGCCCTAAAAGCCCTGTATAACACTGTCACGTATATGTACGGCTATGTAAACATACCGTGTACTGGACCAAAGACAACTATATACACCCAAAAAAAAAGGTACCAGGGCAACAAGTTATAATCCAACATCAATCTATTTTATTAGAATTAATACAAATACATTTAAAATACTATAATATTATAGTATTTTAAATGTATGTGTATTCATTCTAATAAAGTATATTCATGTTGGATTATAACTTATTGCACTGGTACCCTGTATAACACTGTTAAAGGGGTACTCCGCTGCTCAGCGTTTGGAACAAACAGCGCTGGGAGCTCGTGACATCATAGCCCCGCCCTCTCATGACATCACACCCCGCCCCCTCAATGCAAGTCTATGGGAGGGGGCGTGACGGCCATCATGCCCCCTCCCATAGACTTGCATTGAGGGGGCGGGGCGTAACATCATGAGGGGGCGAGGCTATGACATCACGAGCTCCCAGAGTACCCCTTTAAGGTCACCTCCGAGTGTATCTAGACTGCTGAGGCAAAGTTAGTTTCAAAGATATGGCAATATTTATGGTTATGGGTAAACAGATGGTACATGGTGCTAACTAACAGGTTGATAAAAACCACACTGTACTAGCCTGTCTTTTATTCTTTTTTAAATCAATGTTCATAATGTATCCCTTTTTTGGAGGCAGATGCCTGCTGGTGTTGGATTTATCAAAACCTGTGTAGAGGAAAGGAAGACCAGTTGCCCATAGCAACCAATCAGATCACTTCTTTCATTTTTCAGAGGCCTTTTTAAAAATGAAGAAGCGATCTGATTGGTTGCTATGGGCAACTGCACCACCCTTCCTCTACACAGGTTTTGATAAATCTCCCCCTATATGTACACAGAGGTATCGGAAGGAGGAATGACTTTTTCCAAGTGGTCCCAAAATAATCCATTTTGAGAGTAGCAACAGGTTTTGCACCTTGAAAGTGTAAGACCCCCTGTGACCTGACACCTATCCCCTATCCTTAGGACAGGGGATTCGTTTTTGTATACCGGACTACTCCTTTAATGGTCGACCATGTAAAACATGAGCATGCCCCTCTTTTTGTTAGCGTTTCTTCAAACTGAGTAATAGAAGGAAATTCCCATGTTAGTGTGGGTGATGTTGACCAAAATGGTGTTAAATATTGTTAAATATCCAAATCTGCACTGGTACACTGGTTCCTTTTTTTTTTCTTTTTTTCTTTTTTTGACAGCTCCCTTACTCACCCCCTATTGAATATTCAGCAGAGATATATCAAAAGTTTTCGAGACATGTACATGCTTAGCGCAACGTCCAGGTGTGACACAGAGAGTGGAGAGAAGTGCACGGCTGCCCTCTTCTCTCCGTGTACTTTCTTGCCATCAGTTGGGTCTCAACACTAAGACAATGACCGATCAAAACTTGTAGACTTTAGCTCACAGAGCATTGCCTAGAATAGATGCAATTGCATCCACCTCTCAGCTAAGTGCAGATGTAGGTATGTACAGGTTTGCCGCCTATGAACATAGACAGTAATTTCTTCATTCATCACAGCAAACAATCTCGATAATGAACCATAAAGTAGAGTAAAAGAACTTTTCATTTACATAGAGATTAACTTTAATTTACATATAACCGGAAACCCCCTTTAAGGTTTATGATCCCTATAACTGTTTTACTATGACATCATGTATTTTTGGGTGTATCCTGTAAACAAGTTGTACCGCTCAGGAGATGACTGCGTTCTGGTACAAGGCGTATTTTCCTGCTTCACTCAATGAACCAAATCTACACATATTGCTTATGTAAATAATAAAAAATAACAACCCCCCCATACACATCCCCCTGTCAATACAGACTTGTTCTGTATATTGGATTTGTAATAAAATCAGCTTCTAAAGCTTGAAATATCTCAGGTTAATTTAATGTTTGAGACCCCGGGGAATAACTTCAGAAGCAGAAGATGACATTTCACAGAATATACTGTACGTAAACTTCTTTTAAGACGTCGCATGGTAATGCATTTTCCATATTACGGGCATTGGTATTTTGGGAACTTGTAAGAACATTTCAGGATTTTTATTCGAGGAGGTCCAAAATAAATATGTGACATCATTTACAGTGGTTCTCGCAGCTTTCCTGAGAAGGACATTAAGAGAGGGGAATATATGGGTAAGATTGCATAGAGTAAGACTGAATGGATGAACGAAGCATGGCTACCTCCATAGATTATACTGACAAGAGATTAAGTGGGGTCACATCAGCTGCTAAAGACACCTGGAAAAGTAAAAAGATACTTCCTAAAGTTCCTAAGACCACCAAGGGGTGTAAATATAGGGGGTGTAGTCATAGCAGTCACACACAGACCTTGATGGCTGAGGAAGCCAAAAAAGTTCTTTACTCCTCAAGAGGACACCAGTATTAAAATGGCACATTGTAGACATTGAACCATATCATAGGGCTGCATTTGGAATCAAGAACCTCAAATTATATCCCTGAGGCCACCAGAAGGGTCAGAAAAAAATAGAATATAAGGATATAATTTACAATAGATACCTTTGTATATATAGGCATAACCATGTGCATGTAGTCTAGTAGTGTCACACATAGTCACTCCATGTGACACCCAGGTATAGTGTATAGTGGGGCGGCACAGAGTTGTACAGAGTTAGCCCAGTTTGGCATTACAACAAGCTTGATAATAGTGGCCAACTCCAGGCATGCCTCCCTACTAGGTGTTATGTTCCCCAAGCTTTAGGTGTACTTGTGGGAAGCATCCATAGGGTGAGCTAGATACTTGTGGCTGGCAATTCGAATTGGACTTATAGTGGCTACTCCTCTTAATTCGACAAACAGCCATGGTTGGGGCATTACCATGTGCAAATGTATTGGTGACTTTGAACTTTGGTGTACTGACATTTAATTGTTTCTTTTTATTTGACTATACTACAGGGGCTGTAAAGTTAGTGTAGTTCATAATATACTGTCTGTACCTCTGTTTGATGGCTGGTCTCAAAATTCTTATATGATCTTTGCCCCGATGTTCATTTTTAGCAGCATACAAAATAATTGTTGTCTCAGCTTTTCCCAGGTTGCAGTGCAGCCCGAGACATTACATCTCTAATCAGGTGTTGAAAGGGAGCCTGTCTGTGCTTCAATGGGTGAAGTGACCATTGGGTGGGAAGGAGATGACTTTCCACAGGGCTGCAAGGAATTTTAGTTGCAACCACAGCACACATGGAAGGGGGTTCAGCTGTTCTACAATGGGTGGGGTGACTGGTGTGTGGAAGGGAAAAAAGTGACCTCACACTTACAAACAAGGGATGTTGGGACTTTTAATTGGAGGGAGAAACATGACAGCAACCGTTTATCTTGATATGGGATCAGATCCCTCTAAACATAACTACATCAGACCCATTATAAACGTGTGAACGTATTCGTGCAACCATATAGTACTGAGAGTAAGCTTGCACTCACCATTTGTCAGCACCAGCAGGGTTAACAGGTGCTGACAAAGTGTTGTTGCAAGGCATCAGACACTGGGAAAATGCCTGTGAAACTGGTCATTACCTGAGTAGCTAGCATTTCCTCATTCCCTTGTATACCCGGCAACTTGACTTCTGGCTTCCTATCTGACTTCTCTTTTGTTATAGCGATTCGGCACCTCTTCCCACTCCTGGCTAGACTCGGTTTGACTGACATTGTGTGTATGTTTAGTTTGTCTTTGTTAGTTGCTTGTTTCCCTGTTGCTCCTGACAACTGACAGGATTGTATTTTATTGTGTTGACATTTGACTCCCCTCACTTATTTAGGCAGGGATTGTCGACCAGTTGCCTGCCTATCATTTAGGATAGGCGGACAAGTAGGCAGGGACAGGGGCGCGGGTGAGCTTAGCGAGCACTCCTTCCCTGCCCATACATGACACCATTCCTGTAGCTTTATCTTGTGACAGTCACTCCGTTCAGCATGGGAGATCGGAACGATGCAGGGCGCTCAGAGGCAAACAGCCGTTTTCGCACACAGCCTATGAGGCCGATCTCCCATGCTGAATGGAGTGACCGTCACAAGAAACGGTGAGTGCAAGCTTACTCTCATTGCTATATGTTTTAGCTACTCTGCACATTTGAGCTTAGCACCCCATTAATAGCGATTCACTACAATATACCGGCCGCTGTCCATCTCTCAGCTGATTCACCTAATTGCCCGACACATGTACAGCTAGATGATTGTGCTCTCTGTTTTCCTTTTTTTGATGAAGTATTTGTGCAACCATGTTGTATTATTTCCTTTTAAACTTTTATTTCTTGTATTACATAATAAAAAAATAGCGTCACTTAACTTGCACACATGACCTTTTTTTATCCTTCATTTTTTGCTGACATTATTACGAGAACAGAACTACCACATATATTTTTTTAATGAAACGAAGAAAACCTTGTCACCCTTATTATCATTTCGACTAAAGTATTAAATAGTTTTATAATGTTACATTGCAGAGAGAAAAAACCCATAACCTGAAATTAAAAACAGGCCTAGGCACGCTGGATTCTTGCCTATTTTCACAATTGTTCTTTGTCTTTTCTGTGAGGTATACCGTAACAACAGAAAACAGGATGGATGCTCTTAAGCAAAGAGAAATTTAAGAGAGTAATTATGGTATTACACAGGGCCACGGGGTGAATTGTTGTAACTAGATATAACTTTTTTCCCCCCTTTCTTTTCAAATAAAATCTCATATAACAACTTATAAGGCTAAAACCTAATGTTAAGTAAAGTGTCACATTTCATGGCATAATACTCCAGGTAAATCTAACAGCCTCAGTTAGCTACTTCTGTGAAGTTTGGAACACAAGAAAGCAAAGTTTTCTTCCAAAAACAATAAAATTTGCTGGTCCTATTGCAGCGTACATTGTGATCATATAAAAACCTTATCGGCATTAGAGCCTGTGGCCAATTGTTTGACCCGGTTTTAGCGGTCAGCTTAACTCAGAACGTCTCAGTGTTTTATGTTGAGGTCATCCTCACTATTAAGTATCAATGGCCACTTGACACTTTCACAGGCTCTTTAAATCCGCAGGCATTTCTAAAGTAACCATTTGCAGTGTGGCACAAGCTCAACTCCGTGTCTATCTGTTGCCGAATCAGATACATGTGTCATTCTGTGTTTGTCCTTCCCACGCTATGTAACTCTACGAAAGATGTTGGATGGATTTTTTATTATTTGGCATTTGAAGCCTCAGCCATAAAGAAATGGGACGGCAATTAGGATTTTGTTTTTTACTGTGCTTAGAAAAAAGACCCAAGGATCAATTTGCTTGATGGGTGGAATGGGCTGACAAACACTGAAGGGTTTGACTAGTTTAGACAGAAACTTTTACTAATACCAAATTAGGACATTTTGAACTCTTAGGCGTAGATCCCTAGTTCAAAATCATCAATGGCCGCTATGTAATTTCTCTTGTGCAGGGAAATCTAACACTTGGTTTTATCTGATAGTTTGGTGTCCCAGCAGAAGGACAACCGTATGCCCATCTGTACAAGACTCTATTGCTTGTCTTAAAGGGTTACTCCAAAGTTCGGCATGAAGAGACCCGGGTGGCTGAGGCAACAGTAACATGCCAAGTGAGTTTCATAGACAACGTTTTTCTAATTAGTAAGACCTGCTGGGCATACTGTTCCCTTGCCAACTGTACCGCCCAGCATGGCCTGCGTTTTATCCACCCAAAAACTTTGCAGAATGATAATGAGAACAATGCTGGAGTTATGTTTTAAGGTACCCATGCACATTATACTAAAGTCAACTGAATTTGATGCGGCTGGTGGGTTCGGCATACTGTTTAAGATGTTTGGTGGCCACCGGAGAGGGTTGGAGAGAGTGGTCTGGCATTTTGGATTTATAACACGCAATACTATCTATTGTTGTGGAAATAATGTCAATCAAATAGGTCAAAAGTTGTTGATTGCACCGGGTCTTAGCAGTGAGACTGGCTGCGATGGTGAGTTATTAGCCAGAGAAAGGAGCGTCATTGCGCTCCACTTCCTGTCCAGTGGAAAGATCCGTACATTTCTCTGCATAGACTTGTATGGGGCAGAGTTTTCCATCCAGGTGTTGCTAAACTACAACACCCATCATTCAATGATGGGAGTTGTAGTTTAGCAACAGCTGTAGAATTGCTGTTTGGGAACACACCATCAGAAAGAGTCTTTTCACATTATACATTTTTAACATGCCTTTTTTTCTTTGCGATCTCTGGCTGTTACTGTCAGCCAAGGGGACCTCTTTGGTACATATAAGGCTTCTTGTCTTTGGTAAAATATAACAGATTATATTTATAAGAAACTTCTTGTCACGATGCCGGCTGGCAGGTAGTGGATCCTCTGTGCCAGAGAGGGATGGCGAGGACCGCGCTAGTGGACCGGTTCTAAGCCACTACAGGTTTTCACCAGAGCCCGCCGCAAAGCGGGATGGTCTTGCTGCGGCGGTAGTGACCAGGTCGTATCCACTAGCAACGGCTCACCTCTCTGGCTGCTGAAGATACTGAAGATAGGCGAGGTACAAGGGAGTAGGCAGAAGCAAGGTCGGACGTAGCAAAAGGTCGGGGGCAGGCGGCAAGATTCGTAGTCAGGGGCAACGGCAGGAGGTCAGGAACACGGACTAGGAACAGACAAGGGAACGCTTTCACTAGGCACAAGTGCAACAAGATCCGGCGAGGGAGTGCAGGGGAAGTGAGGTGATATAGGGAAGTGCACAGGTGGGAGCCAATTAAGCTAATTGGGAAGATTGGACCAGGCACCATCATTGGTGCACTGGCCCTTTAAATCGCAGAGACCCGGCGCGCGCGCGCCCTAGGGAGCGGGGCCGCGCGCGCCGGGACAGGACCGAGGGAGAGCGAGTCAGGTACGGGGACCGGGGTGCGCATCGCGAGCGGGCGCTATCCGCATCGCGAATCGCATCCCGGCTGAAGGCGGGACCGCAGCGCACCCGGTCAGTGGATCTGACCGGGGCGCTGCAACAACGAAGATGAGGTGAGCGCTCCGGGGAGGAACGGGGACCCGGAGCGCTCGGCGTAACAGTACCCCCCCCCTTGGGTCTCCCCCTCTTCTTGGGGCCAAAGAACCTGAGGAAAAAAAACTCAATTTTTCCGTGATGAGGTCCGATGCAAATTAGGAGGGGTTCTGTGTGGAAACGTACGAGACAGTCCAATCTTTTATTGTAAAAACAATAGATGTAGAGGGGTCTGGCGAGACTGGTCACAGGAACGTAGAACCTGTTGATGAGAGAGGCCAAAAAAAATTTTCCTGCAGATCCGGAATCCAAGAAGAGCATAGTAGAGAAGGAGAAGGTAGAGGCAGATATCCGCACAGGCACAGTAAGGCGTGGAGAAGCAGAGTTGACATCAAGAACTGTGTCACCTTTGTGCGGAGTCAGCGTACGTCTTCCCAGGCGGGGAGGACGGATAGGACAATCCTTCAGGAAGTGTTCGGTACCGGCATAGTACAGGCAAAGATTCTCCATGCGGCGTCGTGTCCTCTCTTGAGGTGTCAAGCAAGACCGGTCAACATGCATAGCCTCCGCGGCGGGAAGCACAGGAACAGATTGCAGAGGACCAGAGGAGAGAGGAGCCGGAGAGAAAAAACGCTTCGTGCGAACAAAGTCCATATCCAGGCGGAGCTCCAGACGCCATCCGGAAGAACGCATGTCAATGCGAGTGGCTAGATGAATGAGTTCATGTAGGTCAGCAGGAGTCTCTCGTGCGGCCAGAACATCTTTAATGTTGCTGGATAGGCCTTTTTTAAAGGTCGCGCAGAGAGTCTCACTATTCCAGGACAACTCGTAAGCAAGAGCACGGAACTGAATGGCGTACTCGCCAACGGAAGAAACACCCTGGGCCAGGTTCAGCAGGGCAATCTCGGCTGAAGAAGCTCGGGCAGGTTCCTCAAAGACACTTCGAATTTCCGAGAAGAAGGAGTGTACAGAGGCAGTGACGGGGTCATTGCGGTCCCAGAGCGGTGCGGCCCATGACAGGGCTTTTCCAGACAGAAGGCAGAACACGAAAGCCACCTTAGACCTTTCAGTAGGAAACTGGTCCGACATCATCTCCAAGTGCTGGGAACATTGCGAAAGAAAGCCACGGCAATACTTAGAGTCCCCATTAAATTTGTCCGGCAAGGACAGGCAGAGGCTAGGAGTGGCCACTCGCTGCGGAGGAGGTGCAGGAGCTGGCGGAGGAGATGATTGCTGAAGAAGTTGCGAATGTTGGTGCACAATGGTGGACACTTCCGACAGCTGGTGGATTAGATGGGCGATCTGTCGGGCGATATCAGAGACAACTGGCAGGGGAACCTCAGCGGGATCCATGGCCGGATCTACTGTCACGATGCCGGCTGGCAGGTAGTGGATCCTCTGTGCCAGAGAGGGATGGCGAGGACCGCGCTAGTGGACCGGTTCTAAGCCACTACAGGTTTTCACCAGAGCCCGCCGCAAAGCGGGATGGTCTTGCTGCGGCGGTAGTGACCAGGTCGTATCCACTAGCAACGGCTCACCTCTCTGGCTGCTGAAGATACTGAAGATAGGCGAGGTACAAGGGAGTAGGCAGAAGCAAGGTCGGACGTAGCAAAAGGTCGGGGGCAGGCGGCAAGATTCGTAGTCAGGGGCAACGGCAGGAGGTCAGGAACACGGACTAGGAACAGACAAGGGAACGCTTTCACTAGGCACAAGTGCAACAAGATCCGGCGAGGGAGTGCAGGGGAAGTGAGGTGATATAGGGAAGTGCACAGGTGGGAGCCAATTAAGCTAATTGGGAAGATTGGACCAGGCACCATCATTGGTGCACTGGCCCTTTAAATCGCAGAGACCCGGCGCGCGCGCGCCCTAGGGAGCGGGGCCGCGCGCGCCGGGACAGGACCGAGGGAGAGCGAGTCAGGTACGGGGACCGGGGTGCGCATCGCGAGCGGGCGCTATCCGCATCGCGAATCGCATCCCGGCTGAAGGCGGGACCGCAGCGCACCCGGTCAGTGGATCTGACCGGGGCGCTGCAACAACGAAGATGAGGTGAGCGCTCCGGGGAGGAACGGGGACCCGGAGCGCTCGGCGTAACACTTCTGCTTGGAAATCTGCAACAAAAACCGGAGGTAAAGTTTAGTGATTCCCCAGGATCTCTATTCCCGTGGGCTCAAGAAACTTGACTCCGACTCTGAATCTGTATTCAGGCTACCCAAATGATAAGTATACAGGAAACATATTTTTCCATTTTATTACTAGCTAAAATTTTAAAATAATCCTGAAACACTGAAGTTTTTGTTATGGCTACTAAGCCTAACAAACTCACCTTTTCTGTTCTATAGAGAAACCTTTCCACCAGTCTCTTCTTTATCATCACAAACAGGATTACAAAGGTGACACCATTATAAATATAAGACAGACTTCACAATGGTGGATGTTCCCAGACCCCCCCCCCCCCCCGCCTCCTCCCTGCAAAAGGACCGCTACATAGGTCACAGAGCATGCCTAGAAAACTCTCCTATAGAGGTCAATGTGTATTCTACAGATTATTGCTTCCTATAAAAAAAAAATATATATATAGTGATCCATTCCTGTTAATCTACATTTCCAAATACAATTTTAAAAAAAATAGAAATGTATAGAAAATTCTGCAAGGGTTTGTTTTTCAAAATATCTTCATAGCTATTAGAGGTTTGTGTTTTCTGATACAGTGCTCCAAATCCCCTGCATAGACAAAGATTTATAGCATAATATTCTGTGAGCCCACAGCCACCGCTAAATGTTTAGGAGCTTACTGCATGCTGTTTATACATTCAACTCAATAATAACATAGTAAGGTTTACTCCAGAGCAACATCCCCTAACCTAAAACTCTCCAGGTGTTGCAAAACTACAACTTTCATCATGCCCTAACAGCCTCGAGCTGAATTCTATCTTCTGCTTATTATTTCTAGTATAAGTCATTTTATGTACAAATTATCTTAAAGAATACCTGTCACCAAACTAAACTTTTAAGATACTGTTCCTTATGTAATTATAAGACACTTTGCTCTTTACTTTCTGTTAAAATTCTCAACCTTTATATGTTTTTAATGTGATAGAAAAAATGGCCACTAGGTGGCTCTGTTCTGTTCCCTGCGCAAGTAAAGCAGTTAGTTTATTCTCCTCCCGGCCTGGCAGGAGACCAAACTTAGGAAGTGCGTGCGGGGCATGATGAGGCACAGCTCTCGCAGGCTTCAGTGATGTTGCGCCTGCTGGGGGACGCCCACTTTCTCCTGCTGGGAGCTCACACAATGTGAGCAAGGGGAAAGGTAAGTTACACAGCTTTTAGCTTTTTAACCCCTTAGGAATCAGCGTTTAAGTTTTTGCATTTTCGTTTTTTCCTCCTTACCTTTTATAAATCATAACCCTTTCAATTTTCCACCTAAAATCCATATTGCTTATTTTTTGCACCACCAATTCTACTTTGCAGTGAAATTAGTCATTTTACCCAAAAATCCATGGCGAAACGGAAAAAAAATAATCGTGCAACAAAAAAAAAGAAAAACACCATTTTGTAACTTTTGGGGGCTTCCGTTTCTACGCAGTGCATTTTTCGGTAAAGATGACACCTTCTCTTTCTTCTGTAGATCCATATGGTTAAAATGGTCCTACTTATATAGGTTTGATTTTGTCGTACTTCTGGAAAAAAATCATAACTACATGCAGGAAAATGTATATGTTTAAAAATTTTCTCTTACGACCCCTATAACTTTTTTCTTTTTCAATGTACGGGGCAGTTTGAGGGCTAATTTTTTGCGCCATGATATGACGTTTTTATTGGTTCCATTATTTTTGGGATCAGACTTTTTGATTGCTTTTTATAAATTTTTTAATGGTATAAAAAGTGACCAAAAATATGCTATTTTGGACTTTGGAATTTTTTTTACGTGTACGCCATTGACCGTGCGGTTTAATTAATGATATATTTTTATAGATTGGACATTTACGCACGTGGTGATACCACTTATGTTAATTTTTATTTACACTTTTTTTTTTTTAAATGGGAAAAGGGGGTGATTCAAACTTTTATTAGGGAAGGGGTTAAATGACATTTCTTAACTTTTTTTTCATTTTTTTTTTTGCAAAGTTATAGCTCCCATAGGGGACTATAACACTGCACACACTGATCTTTTACGCTGATCACTGACATGCATTAACATGCCATTGATTAGTGTTATCGGTGCTTGACTGCTCCTGCCTGGATCTCAGGCACGGAACAGTCATTTGCCGATCGGACAGCGAGGAGGCGGGTAGGGTCCGTCCCGGTGTCCTGTAAGTTGTTCGACTGAGCTGAGCCCGACTGAGCTGCCGGGTTACTTTCACTTTCAATTCAGACGTGGTGGTCAACTTTGATCGCAGCGTCTGAAGGGTTAATACAGGGCATCACCGCGATCGGTGATGTCCTGTATTAGCCGCGGGTCCCGGCCATTGATGGCCGCTGGTACCGACCCGATATGACGCGGGGTCACTGCGTGACCCTGCGTTATATCGCGGGAGCCGGCGCAGGATGTAAATATGTCCTGCGTCGTTAAGGGGTTAAAGCTCGGACATTTTTTTTAGGGGCAGGAGAGTTGTTAGGAGTAGTTAGGGGATATAATCTGAGTTAGTTTAGAAAATATGGGGGAACTGTACTGCACCTAATGTGGGGGAACTGTACTGCACCTAATGTGGGGGAACTGTACTGCACCTAATGAAGGGGAACTGTACTGCACCTAATGTGGGGGAACTGTACTGCACCTAATGTGGGGGAACTGTACTGCACCAGTACAGTTCCCCTACATTAAGTGCAGTACAGTTCCCCCACATTAGGTGTAGTATAGTTCACCACATTATGTGCAGTACAGTTCCCCTACATTAGGTGCAGTATAGTTCCCTCACATTAGGTGCAGTATAGTTCCCCCACATTAGGTGCAGTATAGTTCCCCCACATTAGGTTGGCAGTATAGTTCCCCCACATTAGATGCAGTATAGTTCCCCCACATTAGGTGCAGTATAGTTCCCCCACATTAGGTGCAGTATACTTCCCCCACATTAGGTGCAGTACAGTTTCCCCACATTAGGTTGGTAGTATAGTTCCCCACATTAGGTTGGCAGTATAGTTCCCCCCACATTAGGTGCAGTATAGTTCCCCCCACATTAGGTGCAGTATAGTTCCCCCCACATTAGGTGCAGTACAGTTCCCCCACATTAGGTGCAGTACAGTTCCCCCACATTAGGTGCAGTACAGTTCCCTCACATTAGGTGCAGTATAGTTCCCCCACATTAGGTTGGCAGTATAGTTCCCCCACATTAGGTTGGCAGTATAGTTCCCCCACATTAGGTTGGCAGTATAGTTCCCCCACATTAGGTTGGCAGTATAGCTCCCCCACATTAGGTGCAGTATAGTTCCCCACATTAGGTGCAGTATAGTTCCCACATTAGGTGCAGTATGTTCCCCCACATAAGGAGCGGTGTAATTCGCCACATTAGGTGCAGTACAGTTCCCTACAAAAGCAAAATAGACATGGAGGCCACCAGCATCTGGGGGTGCTACCTTCCTACTGGCAGGAAGAGGGGGTTAATTTGAGGGTACTACGTTCTTACTGGGGGGCGGGGGGGTTTAATCTGTGGGTACTACCATCCTACTGGGGGGGGGTTAATCTGGGGATACTACCTGCCTACTCGGGGCCCCAGATTACGCCCCTCCCCCCCCCCCCGGTAGGCCGGTAGTACCGAAGATTAACCCCCTCCCCCCAGCATTCAGGTAGTACCCCCAAATTAACCCCCTCCAGCAGGCAGGTAGTACCCCCAGATTACCCCCCCCCCCCAGTAGGATGGTAGTACCCCCCAGTTTAACCCCCTTCTCCCCCCCTGTAGGAATGCAGTACCCCCCAGATTAACCCTATCCCCCCACCCTGTTAGAAGGTAGTACCCCCCTGATGACCCCCTCCCCCCCCCGAGTAGGATGGTAGTACCCCCCAGTTTAATCCCCTCTCCCCCCTGTAGGAATGCAGTACCCCCCAGATTAACCCTATTCCCCCCCCCCCCTGTAGGAAGATAGTACGGTGACCCAGTAGGCAGGTTGAAATAACATTCACTCACTCAGCGCGGTAATCCTGCGAGCCGCGTACCGTCACGTCACACTCTGGGGCCGGCGTCCTTGAATACAGCGTGACGTCCTGATGGTCATGTGACGGCAGTAACGCGCTGTGACATGACCGGACCAACTGAAGGTGAGCCAGAGCGGAGCGGGGCGGGGCACAAACAGGAGCAGGAGGCAGCGCTGTGCGGTGCGCCTGACGGACAGGCGCACCGCACAGCGGGGGGCGGGGGTCTGGGCTGGTGAAGGACGGTCGGGCACAGATGGGGGGTGCTGCGGAGCGTCTCGGTGTCACCCGGTGCGGGCCGCACCCGGGTCGCAACGCCACTGGATTAGGGTGTGCCTGGGCACACCCGGCACACCCCGTGCGCACGCCTATGGCTAAGGCAACCTAATGTGGGGAACCTGTGCTAAGGCAACCTAATGTGGGGAACCTGTCCTAAGGCAACCTAATGTGGGGAACCTGTGCTACGGCTACCTAATGTGGGGAAACTGTTACCTTCCTAATGTGGGGAAACTGCTGCCTACCTAATGCTTCTCCCCCCCCCCAAGCAGTAGCACACCAATCATCTGTCAGCTCATGCTATGACCACAGGGGGGTAGGGGGAATGGGGGGGTGTTGTTGGTGGATGATGGTGGTGCTTCTGCTGGTGGGGGGTTGTTGCTGGTGGATGATGGGGGTGCTACTGCTGGTGGGGGTGTTGCTGGTGGATGATGGAGGTGCTACTGCTGGTGGGGGTTGTTGCTGGTAGATGATGGGGGTGGTACTGCTGGTGGGGGGGTGTTGCTGGTGGATGATGGGGGTGCTACTGCTGGTGGGGGTTGTTGCTGGTGGATGATGAGGAGCGCATGATGGGGGCATTATATGTGAGGGGCGCATGTGGCACAGCCTCACCCAGCCGCTACCTCCAGTTGTCCCCAGATAATTTGAGTTTGAAACCCCTGTTTTAATAATGTTATGTTTTACTTCAGGTCTTGATTTGCATTGTTTTTTTTAAACTTTAATAACCTTTGACTGTAGAGGCATGCTGGGAGTTGTAGTTTTGCAACAACTGCAGACACCCTGGTTTGGAAATACTAGTATAGAAATACAATTTTCAGTAAGTGCTGTATTTGGGTCCCATGTGACAAGGATACTGAATGCAGCCATATGCATAAGTGAAAGCTCAAGCCAAGAAATGTTGCTATAGTATTTACATTTTGCATTTTTATATGGCTTTATAAATATATTATTTGGTAGTTTTTGGTTTGTTTGTTTGCCATTATTTAAAAAAAAATCTAAATTTTAATAAATAGATTAGACAAATATGTAAAATTATAACATGGGCTGGGTGCTGGGTGCCCAATGGAGTGGGGTGGGACATGCTTTTTGCCAACAAGTAGGGTACTTAGATATAGGGTTAGGGTGATGTCATGGAAGGGGGGAACAGGGAATTAGTGAGCCCTAACTGTCCCTACAACTGCTGTCCCTTCCTATTGCCCAGCAGCCCTAAACGACGGATCGACAACCACCAGGATGGACCCTATACTGTGCTAAAGTGCTTGGGCATGAGAGTCAATCAAAACAAACCAACATGCCAATGTCGGGAAACAAGTCGGGATATGGCATACTAAAAAACAGTTCAAGAACCAGGATCAAGATTAATGGCAGATATGATAATATGAACAAGACTAGATATGAGGATAAGTATACAGCAGACAAAACCAGGAGATGCAGGGATAAACAGGTTAACTGAATGTCAGAACACTAAACGGATCAGGAAATCAAGAGCACTGATCACACTGAACAAAAAAGACACCCCACTATATAAAAGGACAGCAATAATAACTCCAAATGGACTCTTTGCTAGCAGCACACTCAACAGTGTGTAACGGATACCAGACAAGGAGGAAACATGAATAAAAATACAAAAAACACAAATACAGACACAAGACTAACTCATTCCTAGATAGAAGGATTAGCACAAGGCTCAGAGCAGGATTCTATCCTAGGGGATCCAGAAACCAACAAGGTCAAACAGGACTGACAAATGCAGTGTGGACACGGACTTAGGCAACACAAAACAGAACGAACAATACAAGAATACTAAAACCCGACAAAGGTCCTAAAACAAGGCAAGCTAATATCTGTATCAATAACATAGACAGGAAACATAACCATGGTCAAACTCAGGAAATGTGCTTAGACAGGTAAAGATGCATAAAGAAACATTCTCTGAGTAACAGGTGAAATTACCAGCACCTGAAGAGGCCTTATATACACTCCCAGCGCTGAAGGGTTTTTCCCGTATAAAATTGTCTCAGAAAATCGCAGTCTAAATATGTGTGACTTTTTCACGACTTTTTCTTTAGAGGATTTTTAAGTACATGATGCATTCTAGGCTATTTTAGATGGAAAAATGCATTGGTGCTGAATTTATCAATTGCGACTTTTCAGCGAAAATTCGCATCAGGCGAAAATACGCTGAAATGTCAGACCATACTGAAGCAGGTTTAAATACAGTCTAAACCAGTCGTCTTCAACCTGCGGACCTCTCGATGTTGCAAAACTGCAACTCCCAGCATGCCCGGACAGCCAACGGCTGTCCGGGCATGCTGGGAGTTGTAGTTTTGCAACATCTGGAGGTCCGCAGGTTGGAGACCCCTGGTCTAAACCGTAGGTCTCGAAGTCCGTGAGCAGAATTTATCCAGAGCCGTGCGTCTTTTGATAAATTAGGCGCACAATAGACCGGCCTAACGCTTTGTAGTTTGGTCTATATTGATGCAGGGAAATTGACAACTTTGATAAATCACCCCCAATGTCTGAACAGGACCGAAAGCAGTAAAAATGCAAAACACAGATAAACGTACAACAGGTTTACTAAATCTTTTCCCCCAGATGAAAGGGGGGAGCAATAGAAAGAGCAGAGGTCACACTCAAATCTGATGTGCCAAGTGGATCCCCTGCTACAATTCTGTTGCTTTTCATGCGATGCTGCTGCACTGTGCACATGGCGGATATTTTGCAGCAGAAACATCTGTTGCAGCGGAATCCGCTTAGAAATACATTGCCGTCTATGGAGGCAGCACATTTCTGAGCGGTCCTAGAGCCGGCATATTATGCTCGCACCCACTGTCTGCGAAATGTCACAGTGTGAACATACCCTAAATGGCCGACGGGAGGTGGGGGCCCTGTTACTGATTTTGTGTTGGGGCCCAGAAGCTGTACCGAGAAATGTACAAAAACCACTTCATCTGCTTCCTTTTTTTCCCCTCACGTTTCCCGTGTTTTAATTCATAAATGTAAACATTTTGTTAGACAGATTTATAATCTTTCATGTATCTTTTGGCCAAACATTAAAAAACGAACATTTCTTTTCTGTTATTACTATTCTCTTTGTTATTATACAACACGGACATCAAACCCCTTTTCTGTAACTCCCATATTTTTGTTTTACACTTATTTATTATGTGAGCAGTAAATAGTAAAAATATTTATTTTACATATTTAACAATGAATGCACTGTTTGGCTTCCTTGCCATTTGGAATATTAAATATTTGTCAGGAAAGTTTGGGAATTTTATGGGGCTGTATTTTATTTAATGCCAGTGTGGCTCTTTGTGGTTTGTATGTGTCGTTCTCCAACATATTGAGGAAATTTAAATAATTTTCACATTCAAATGGTGAACACATTCCTAACCTTTACTTTTTACTGAAATTTTATTTTATTGGCGGCACACTGATAACTATCTTATGCTATAAACCGGGTGTTAAGCTTGGGGTTTAAAAATATATACTAGTTGAGGAATATTGTTGGAGTGTCATTCACAGGGCAAAGCTTTATGCACAGCCTCTACAATGGAACACAGAGCCCTTATGATTCTGTTTAATAGAAGGAAAGGCCCTCCATAGGCTGCATTATAGTACCTCAATAAGGTTCTCTATTAAAGGCAAGTGTTCTTGGGGTAAGTATGCCCCTGTTGCCCTGAAGACACCCCTGCACATCATAGGGCCGTTTGTCACTGTGTGAAGTAGCCGGCCCAGCCTATCAGTGGCAGGCCAATCAGCTGTGGTGCTGGCACTCACATCTCCCAGTATTGGGATATTTAGCGGAGTTGCCCATGAATAAGTTTTATATGTATACTAAAATGTTATGTACTGTAACTCGGGCCTATTGTGACCTGATCTCTGCCTGTTCCCTGACTATACTCTCATCTACTGATTTTGTACTATGCTACCCACTTGGTTTGACCCTTGGTTGTCCTGACTCCGTCTCTGATATTAATTTTGGACTATGTTACCCTCTAGGTTTTGACTTTCCCAGGATTTAGGACCCTCAATCATGCTGCTAACGCTCTGAATGGTATCATAGTGTCTACAGGGGAGCAACATCACTCCACACTCATGTGTAGGCTGCAGGCATCTTTATGCTTGATGCCTTCTAGCAATTGTGACAGGGGGCTATGTACTGTGTGGGGGCACAAAGGGGGGTTTGTATTGTGTGAGCAATATCAAAGGGTCTATGTACTGAGTGGTGGACACAAAGGGGGCTATGTACTGTGTACCCATGCTCACTTTGAATCCTGGACCCATGCACTGCAAGGCACCAATGCTAACCACTGAGCTTAGTAAAACACCTTTACATGGGTGATGGTGGGGCAAGTACTATGTTATGACACCTGCATGTGGGCAAAACCTCCCCTGTCTGCCGTGGCCAATGTATACATGATATTGTGGCAGCATTGTGTGTGCGCTGCCCACTGCAAATGGGTTTGGTTTTGCCCACATGTGTCATAACATAGTACTTTCCTACTGTCACAGCCTGACTGGACCTGAATGACACAAGCATACTGTATGTGAAAAGGCTGTATGTCCATTTCCTAGGACATAAAGCAGTGCCTTAAGCTGTCTGGACATGCTGGGAGTTGTAGTGTTGCAACAGCCAGAGGCACCCTGGTTGGTATACACTAATTTAAAGTAAAGTAAAGATGCCCCCTGAGGAAGAAAAGAAAATGTGCGTTCGGGGCTCAGCACGTTATCTACCATCAGTCGCGGCATGGGTAAGTGAGCTGGCTGGGGAGGGATCCAGTTACAGATACACAGCAACTTTGTGTTCAACGATAGTGATAGCAAGATTGTGCTTAATCTCTTAAGGACGCAGGGAGTACCTGTACGCCCTGTGCCCGCTCCCATGATATAACGCAGGGGCAAGGCACAAATGAACTACAAATGAAGTTCTGCAGGTGATCAAGTCTCTGTCATTGTGCATGTAACTTCCCAAATGTAGGTTCTTGGTAGAAAGAAACTGGGGACAAAAAGAACATGTTCTACATGAGGTATTCCCTTTTGGGGCAATAACTTTGAGCCAAGTAGTCGCTGCAAATTGGTTATTCTGGGTTTGAAGTAAGGGCCTCTTTAACAGATTGCCTAGAGTGCTATTTTTTCTGTAAGTAAGAAGGGGTGCGTTAGCCGCAACATCCCTGAAGTCCGAATCAGATTCAAGAATATACCAATTGTTGCGAATCGCTTTGGCCACGGTATTGTTGAGGTTGGAATTGGCCAGCGAGAAAATAAATCTCTGGGGTTTAGTCCTGACTCTAGGTTTGGGACGTGTAAGTTGGGCGTGTGGAATTTGACTAGCTTTCTGAAAACCTTCTTCTGTACAATCATGAGGGTATTGGCGTTCTAAAAGGCGTCTCTTCAGATCGGATGCCTGACAAAGAAAGGTGTCTTGGTTACTGTTAACTTTCCCTAGGCGAAGGAATTGGGAATAGGGTATGCTCCGCTTAACATGATTGGGGTGGAAGCTTTTATAGTGAAGTAAAGAATTGCGGGCAATCTTTTTTCGGTAACCTTCGGTCACTAAAGCACCCTTTAGTTACTTTGAAATTGACATCAAGAAAATTAAGTTAAGATCCCCCGAACTGATGTGTAAAGAGCATATTCTCATGATTGGCCTCATTAAGGTAGGAGACGAATTTGACGAAGTCAGGCTCCGAGCCCTCCCAAACAATAAAAATGTCGTCTACATTTCTCAAATTTTTTTAAATATTTCCAACATATGGATTGTTGGGGGAAAAAATATAACGTCGCTCGAAGGCCGCTGGAAAGAGGTTAGCATAGGTGCAAGAGACCGGGGTGCCCATCGCAGTCCCGGTCTCTTGCCTGTACCAGACGTCTCCATCCGTAAACTCATTATGTGTGAGGATAAATAGGAGGTCACAAAGTCGGTGAAGGTTTCTGTCTTGTCAGTCTCAGTCAGAATTTCACAGATAGCCTGTACACCCGCATCATGAGGGAATAATAGAAAAATATGCAATCATGGGTATCATTTTAATTGTGTTGACCCACAGAATAAAGAACACATGTCATTTTTACCATAAATTGTGCGGCGTGAAAACAAAATCTCCCAAAATTTGTAAAATTGCCGTTTTCTTTTTAATTTCCCCACACAAGTAGTATTTTTTTGGTTGCGCCATACATTTTATGGTAAAGTGAGTGATGGCATTACAACAGACAACTGGTTGCACAAAAAACAAGCCCTCAAACTAGTCTGTGGATGAAAATAGAGTTACGATTTTTAAAAGACGAGGAGGAAAAAAACGAAAATGCTAAAATAAAATTGGCCTGGTCCTTAAGGTCTAAATGTAGAGAAAAAGACAAAAAGAGAGGTGCGCTCCTAGTGCGGATGGTTCAGACAGTTGAGCCCCTTAGGATAATTAGGTAGGCTTACCAGAAGTGGTCATGCTCAGGGCACAACATCTATATCTGCATGTAGTATCGCTCGGTGAAGATGAGGTCAGCAGCTCCTGAAGTCCTCTCTGAGTGAGCTAGTCACTCAGCATTTCTGATACAGTCTGGAATAATGTGAACCAAAGGCCTGGGACACAAGATTCAGTACTCTACTAGGAGGGGAAGCGCCCGGAACCCAGTCCTCCTTTTATGTGTCCCAGGCCTTTGGTTCACATTATTCCAGACTGTATCTTATACCCTTAAGGACTCAGCCCATTTTGGCCTTAAGGACTCAGACAATTTAATTTTTACGTTTTCATTTTTTCCTTCTCGCCTTCTAAAAATCATAACTCTTTTATATTTTCATCCACAGACTAGTATGAGGGCTTATTTTTTGCGTGACCAGTTGTCCTTTGTAATGACATCACTCATTATATCATAAAATGTTTGGCGCAACCAAAAAACACTATTTTTGTGGGGAAATTAAAACGAAAAACGCAATTTTGCTAATTTTGGAAGGTTTTGTTTTCACGCCATACAATTTATGGTAAAAATGACATGTGTTCTTTATTCTTAGGGTCAATACGATTAAAATGATACCCATAATTATATACTTTTATATTATTGTTGCGCTTAAAAAAAATCACAAACTTTTTAACCAAATTAGTACGTTTATAATCCCTTTATTTTGATGACCTCTAACTTTTTTATTTTTCCGTATAAGTGGCAGTATGAGGGCTCATTTTTTGCGCCATGATCTGTACTTTCTTTTGATACCACATTTGCATATAAAAAACTTCTAATACACTTTTTATAATTTTTTTTAAATAAAATGTATTAAAAAAGTAGGAATTTTGGACTTTTTTTATTTTTTTTCGTTCACGCCGTTCACCGTACGGGATCATTAACATTTTATTTTAATAGTTCGGACATTTACACACGCGGCGATACCAAATATGTCTATAAAAAATGTTTTTTACGCTTTTTGGGGGTAAAATAGGAAAAAACTGACGTTTTACTTTTTTATTGGGGGAGGGGATTTTTCACTTTTTTTTTACTTTTACTTTTAAATTTTTTTACATTTTTTTTTACACTTGAATTGTCCCCATAGGGTTCTATTCATAGCAATACCATGATTGCTAATACTGATCTGTTCTATGTATAGGACATAGAACAGATCAGTATTATCGGTCATCTCCTGCTCTGGTCTGCTCGATCACAGACCAGAGCAGGAGACGCCGGGAGCCGCACGGAGGAAGGAGAGGGGACCTCTGTGCGGCGTTATGAATGATCGGATCCCCGCAGCAGCGCTGCGGGCGATCCGATCGTTCATTTAAATCGCGAACTCCCGCAGATGCCGGGATCTGTATTGATCCAGGCACCTGAGGGGTTAATGGCGGACGCCCGCAAGATCGCGGGCGTCGGCCATTGCCGGCGGGTCCCTGGCTGCGATCAGCATGGGCTTGGTCCTTAAGGGGTTAAAAGGGTTATCATTTTTAAAAGGTGAGGAGGAAAAACGAAAGTGCAAAAACGGAAAAACTCTGAGTCCTTAAGGGGTTCAGTTACCTTAACCCCTTGGGGACGGTGGGTTTTTCCATTTTTGCACCTTCATTTTTTCCTCCTTACCTTTTAAAAATCATAACCCTTCCAATTTTGCACCTAAAAATCCATATGATTGCTTATTTTTTGCGTCCACCAATTCTACTTTGCAATGACATCAGTCATTTTACTCAAAAATCTATGGCGAAAGGGAAAAAAAAATCATTGTGTAACAAAATAGAAGAAAAAAATGCCATTTTGTAACTTTTGGGGACTTCCGTTTCTACGCAGTACATTTTGCAGTAAAAATGACACCTTATCATTATTCTGTAGGTCCATATGATTAAAATGATACCCTACTTATATAGGCTTTTAGTGGTACAATTTTTGTATTGATCTGACTTTTTGATCGCTTTTTATTCATTTTTTCATGATATACAAAGTGAACAAAAATACGCTATTTTGGACTTTGGAATTTTTTTGTGCGTACGCCATTGACCATGCTGTTTAATTAACAACATATTTTTATAATTCGGACATTTCTGCACGCGGCGATACCACATATGTTTATTTACAAAGTTTTTTTTATGGGAAAAGGGGGTAATTCAAACTTTTGTTATGGAAGGGGTGAAATGACCTTTATTCACTTTTTTCCCACTTTTTTTTGGCAGTGTTATAGCTCCCATAGGGGGCTATAACACTGCATACACTGATCTTTTACATTGATCAATGGTGTCTCATAGGAAACATTGGTCAATGATTCTGCCGCTTGACTGCTCATGCCTGGATCTCAGGCACTGAGCAGTCATTCGGCGATCGGACAGCGAGGAGGAAGGTAGGGACCCTCCTTCTGTCCTACAGCTGTTCAGGATGCCGTGATTTTGCCGCCGCGATCCTGAACACCCCACTGAGCTAACCGGCATTGATTTACTTTCACTTTAGACGCGGCCCCGCTGTGTCCCCATGTTATAGAACGGGAGTGGGCGAAGGGCGTACAGGTATGCCCTTGTCACGATTCAGCTTGCTGGTTGTGGATCCTCTGTGTCAGCGAGGGATTGGCGTGGACCGGTTCTAAGATGCTACTGGTATTCACCAGAGCCCGCCGCAAAGAGGGATGGTCTTGCTGCGGCGGTAGCAACCAGGTCGTATCCACTGGCAACGGCTCAACCTCGCTGACTGCTGAGAAGGCGTGGGACAGAAAGACTAGGCAGAGGCAAGGTCAGACGTAGCAGAAGGTCGGGGCAGGCGGCAAGGTTCGTAGTCAATATGGATAGCAGGAGATCTGGAAACACAGGCTTTGGACAACACTAAACGCTTACACTGGCACAAGGCAACAAGATCCGGCAGGGAAGTGCAGGGGAAGTGAGGTAATATAGCCAGGGAGCAGGTGGAAGCTAATTAGGCTAATTGGGCCAGGCGCCAATCATTGGTGCACTGGCCCTTTAAATCTTAAAGAGCTGGCGCGCGCGCGCCCTGAGGAGCGGAGCCGCGCACGCCAGGACATGACAGCCGGGGGCCGGGACAGGTAAGTGACTTGGGACGCGATTCGCGAGCGGGTGCGTCCCGCTATGTGAATCGCATCCCCGCCGGCAATGTCAGTGCAGCGCTCCCGCTCAGCGGGTCTGACCGGGGCGCTGCAGAGAGAGGAACGCCGCGAGCGCTCCGGGGAGGAGCAGGGACCCAGAGCGCTCGGCGTAACAGCCCTCCGTCCCCAACAGGTTAAACTACCTCCATATAGGAGTGACTAGTGTGGCTGTTTTCATTTTTTCTATATAAATATGGGCATTTGCACACAAGCTCAGCTTTCACTTTACCAGAGCTCATTAGCTGAGCTGTGATTGGTCGCTGTGGAAAAATCTCTCCATTTTTTCACTCACACAGTTTGAGAAATCGGGCCATTGTTTTTGTTGTATGATGACCAGCTCCCATACCCGTGTTACTAGTAGACCATTGTGATTTTCAGTGATACCATTATTAGGGTGGGTTCACACTACGTTTTCTCCCATACAGGAGCGCATACGGCAGGGGGGAGCTAAAACCTTGCGCTCCCGTATGCCTTCGTATGCGCTCCCATATGTCATTCATTTCAATGAGCCGGCCGGAGTGAAACGTTCGGTCCGGTCGGCTCATTTTTGCGCCGCATGCGCTTTTACAACCGGACCTAAAACCGTGGTTGACCACAGTTTTAGGTCCAGTTGTAAAATCACATACGGCGCAAAAATGAGCCGACCGGACCGAACGTTTCACTCCGGCCGGCTCATTGAAATGAATGACATACGGGAGCGCATACGAAGGCATACGGGATCGTGAGGTTTTAGCTCCCCCCTGCCGTATGCGCTCCCGTATGGGAGAAAACGTAGTGTGAACCCACCCTAATTTGGTAGTGTGCTTTATTTCAGGTTCTCTGTCTATAAATTCAACTGCATGTGTTTAGTATTTACTAAATTGTGGTATAGAGACTCAATTCTTCTTTTGTATAAAAATAATGGTATAGAGTTGACCTCATGCCCCCCCCATGGTGGCTTGCAGAGGTGCAAAGCACCAATTAAAGTGAAACTTTTGGTGTTTATTTAAAGTAAGGTATCATATTGTAAAATTACAACTCCCAGCATGCCCAGACAGCCAAAGGCAACTCAAGCCATATTCTTTTGGAACGATTTGTATCATATTCACACGTGAGATACTCAAGCGTCTGTGTGCAGTATGAAGGCAGCACTATTCTGGGGAATTATTCAGTACAGATCTAATTAAAGGGGTACTCCGGTGGAAAAAAATCTACTGGTGCCAGAAAAGTGTACAGATTTGTAAATTACATTTATTTTAAAGTCTTAATCGTTTCAAATATCAGTGGCTGTGTGCTCCAGAGGAAGTTGTGTAGTTCTTTCCAGTCTGATCACAGTGCTCTCTGCTGGCACCTCTCTCCAAGTAATTTACAGATCTGTATAAATTTCTGGCACCAGTGGATTTGAAAAAAAATTGTTTCCCACCGGAGTACCCCTTTAAATAAGAGACAGTCAAACATTTTCGCTGAAGCTTCATTCATTCATTTTCCCATTGTCTTTCCCTATTTTCTCCTAATAAAATGGCGCTGTGTAATTTTTGTTGTGATGTTTGTACATACCGGCACGGACTGACTGGCTGCTTTATTCTTATGAATGGAGGGGGGGTGGACTAAATTAATAACATTGGATTTAAAGCCCCTGGCTAAATGTCTACATGAAACATTTCCTTTTTATAGTAGGCACATGCAAGGAGCTTTTTTAAAACTTCAAACACCACGTCTTTGATGCAGTATCTTAATACATGTGGTTAAAAGAAACTTCCTAAGAACATTTCCACAGTCAGGAAGTACGTGGACTCGCTCACATTTGGCATTCCAGAACAGTGTATTCCATTATCCGAGCAACCCAAACACGCTGAGCATTTTAATTCCCATCTTAATCTAATTCCACACAAGGGCGATTATGATGAGAAAAAAAAATGTGTTATTTTCACTATGTCCCTAGTTCCTGTAAGAAGGTCCATGACTAAGCCATTCCTTCTCAAATTGAGTTTTCTGTAAGGATACAGAATTCTTCCAAAGGGGCAATTTCAACATCCTTACGGAAATGCTTCATTACTAATATCGTACAACATAATATACATTTCTGGATCTGCTTCTCCAATTTTTACAGTTTTTAAGAAATTGATAAACACTATGACCCCTGAAAACAATGCGTAGATCCTACGCCAAAACATAATAGATACATGAAAGAAGAAACTTATGCAGATCCATAAAAATAAGTTAACAAAATGTTATTGACATATAAATCCAAAATCCAAATACAGACATTTAAAACCAAGTAAAATATGACTATATGAAGCGCAGAAGAAGCCTTATTGGTGAAACGTTGGGTGAGGGTGGTCTAGTGCACGTTTATTACTCTGTCTCTTGGTAACTATACTTACATATTGTTTACTTGTGCTGGATACTCTTTGCTGCTACTTTTTTGTTTTATTGACCACTGTGTCTTCTGAGGGGACTTTGTTTATGTTTGCTCTCCTCCCCACATTACTATTATTGCTATATTCCTTTTTGGGCACTCAGTAGGTTTCTCCTTATTTTTTACTTTATGTGAGTCACGTCTATGGTAGCACTTGAGTCCCACCAGACCACCCTACATTTTCTGTGCTTCTGTGGCTGCAGATCTTGCAGTTGTATCTGCGCTTCATATAGTCATATTTTACTTTGTTTTAAACGTCTGTATTTGGATTTTGGATTTATATGTCAATAAAATTTTGTTAACTTCTTATTATGGATCTGCATACGCTTCTTCTTTCATGTATCTAGTTTTTAAGAAATTCACAGATACGGTTTCTCTTTGACCTGTATTTGCTAGGTGAACCTATACATGATATGAGCACTAAACTTGGAGATTTATGCATGGTTACAGAGCATGGTACACGGCTCAACTATCCAGCATTTTCACCAGATCATACTGTTCGCATGATGCATCTTGTCCTTGGTGCTGCTAATCGCTCCTGACTTAAATCCGCTCATACCCATACAGTTGGCTCTACCAATGGAGACCAGTTTAGCAGATCAATGCAGTTCAATAATACTGTAAAAAAATAAATAAAAATAAAATGGCAGCAGCACACTTGGTCAACAAAATGGAGGCTCTTAGTGCACTTTTTGATCAAAACGTGTGTCCCCCATCCACCACATGAAGGTAGCCCCATATCGGATGGGACCCTAACACTAACTCACCTGTGCTGGGCATACAGCCTCTGATTGGGTGACATGTTGGATCCACTATCAATCCAAACCACCTCCTGTGAAATGTTTTTTTGTTTTTGGAGTTCAATAATACTGCATTGATCTGTATGAGAAATCTGATGAGTCCTCCCAAAAATCCCCTAAGGGGACCAATAAAGTGTTAAAAAAAGTTTAATAAAGGGATAAACAACACACATTAAAGGGGTACTAAACGAGGGGTATGGCTGTGACGTCACGACCCCAGACGCCTCCACCTGGCATTCTAAATGAATGCTGAGTGCTGCACAGAGATCTCGGGGGTCCCAGCGGCGGGACCCCCCCGCAATCAGACATCTTATTCCCTATCCTTTTGATAGGGGATAAGATGTCTTGGCAGAGTACTACTTTAACACTGCTTAGAGATGCTGCTAGCGAATCACAGTCCTAACAGAGACCCCACTGATTTTGAGAGCCTTCTTTCTTTCTCATCTGCCCGGAAGTGTAACATCTCATCTCTGTATTAAATGATCACTAATCCACGATCAGCACATGCGCCGGCTTATATATATGCTGATGGGAGCAGGAACTCAACATTACCCTCTCCTTGTCAGAGATTCAAGTACCAAGAACAAACAGTATCCCACACTCACCGCAAGGCTTAGCCTGACGACTCCACTTCACATCCTCCACCAGATCCGGCTAACGACTTTCTGCAGGGCGCTCAGAGTTGACTGCCGGCGGTTCATGCTGGTATGCGCTTCTTTCGGCATCCAAAGTCCGAGTCAGAGATTACTCCCATCCTCCGCTCTGCGCACGGCTTCTTTAGGTGTGTGCAGCTCCAGGAGAACCACTATAAACTACTGTCAGGATTGTATAAGACCCCTGAGTGGCTCTTTGCCTATAAAATGTCCCCAACTAATCTATGTTGGAGATGTGGGAGTCAGGTGGGCTTTCTCTTCCACATTTGGTGGGACTGCCCTGTTGTAGTCACTTGCTGGAGGCGTATCGAAGAGGTGGTGATAGAGGTTACCTTCACTCAAATTGCCCTGTCCATGACAGTTGTTGCCCCAAGTTTGCCCTCTCCATCTTTCCATCCCGCTAAACCAACCTAGCCGCCCACCTTGTAGCAGCAGCTAAAGTTCTTATTCCCCGGAAATAGCCACAACCCCCCCCCTGCCCTGAACATCTCTAAATGGAAGAGTAAAGCCAATGACATTTGCAGGTTCAAGGACTTAATTAGCTGGTAAGTTTCTGACTCTCTGGTCACCATAGTGGACCTCCCCTCACTATACCCTCAACTTACCTACACTGCCTACACCCCCTTCCTCCCCAATTGGTGATATGAGTTGAGCTATTTTTGCTTGTACCTCTTATACAACACTGCAATCAACCCTCCCCCTTCCCCTATCCGCCTTTTTTGTTGTTGGCTGTAATCTGATCTTTGAACACCAAGACTTTTGGCATCACCAATCATTCCCAAATAGAGCCACAACCTCGTTTTTATATCGGTAACACACCACCATTGATTGTCAACTCACAAGTTGTCTTGTTCTGTCATTGCCATTTTTAGGGTCCATGGGACTCTTGTCATATTTATGTACTACTTATATTACAAAATTTCCAAATAAAAAAGACAGTTAATTAAAAAACATACACATTAACCCCTTCCATATTAAAAGTTTAAATCCCCCCCCCCCTTTTCTCATTTCCCTTATAAAAAAAAATGTAAAAAAAACACATACAAATAAAAATAAACATATTTGGTATTGCCACATGCTAAATTGTCCAAAATAAAATATAAAATCATCTATCTCATACAGTAAATGGCAAAAACATTAAAATAAAATCAAACCCCAGAATTGGTCACATCATTTCCCATAAAAGTAAAGAAAGTAAGTAAATAAAAAGTAAGTAAGCAAAACGTGATCAAAAAGTCCTATCAATACCACAATGGTACTGATAAAAACAACAGATTATGGCCCAAAAAAATTATGCCATATAGCCCAGTATATGAAAAAATGAAAAAGTTGGAGGGGTCAGAAAATAGCAATAAAAAAAAAAATAAGAGAGAGAAAACTGTGGGGGACAGCACTGATTAATTTCACCACCTTCTGCATACAGAGGTGAGATCCATGGTGAACATGAAACACATACAACATGTGATAGAGTCACACTAAGGGGGTGTATTTAGTGCGAGTGTCAAGGGTAGCATGAGCTATAAATACGGCCTTGCCTACTATACACATAAATGCTTGGCTCAGCCAATTGTTCATATGGTCTGGATGGAAAAAGGAGGCTAAAATTCAACTCAACTTATCTCCCAAGGATGGGGCAACTGGACTTCATCATGCTTGATCCTTTTCTTCCTAACTTCATCTGTTGCTGGGGAATAGGGAGGCTATTTACATGACTATTTGCTCTTATTTATAAGCTGTGTTAATTAATTAATTCATTCATTCATTCGTTTACTTTATCTATCTACCTATTTATTTATTATTTATCAATGCAGTCAGTTATCATTTTAATTTTTCAAATTTAGTCAACTACAGAAAATACAAATCCAGATCCAGTGTAATAACGAGGAACAACAAAGTGGAAAAGAGTGGAAAAATCCTGGCGTTTTTTCTTCATTTTTATTGACATGTCAAAGGGGTTGTATTTGAACATGATTAAAGGGGTTCTCCACCATAAGGTGATTTTAGTACTTCCCTGCCAGACAGTAATGGACATGCTTAGGAAGGATCCATTCTTGTCTTGGAGCTAAACGGCTATGTTCTGAGTCAATCATAACGATGTGGCTATCTTTTTGTGATCTTCCTCCCACACATCAGCCACTCCCCCATTGAAACACACCTGTGCTCCCTTCAATGCAATAGACCATTTTTTTCTAACCAGGGTGTCTCCGGCTGTTGCAAACCTACAATTCACCCAGTGGTCACTCCACCCATTGAAGAAAAGACAGGCTCCTTCTGAACACCTGACTAGTGATGTAATGTCTCATGCCGCACTGCCACCTTGGAAAACGACACTCATTTTGTATGCTGTTAAAAATTAACATATAGATCACCATCACACACAGGTATGAACTGCGGTATATTATGAACTACACTAACTTTACAGCCCATGTAGCATAGTCAAATAATAAAAAAAAAAATCCTGGAATACCCCTTTAATTAAAATATTGCTTTTTAAGCCACAATTTTTTTCATGGGAGCTGGATTTTTCCTTTTTTTTTTTTTGTTCCCAACTACAGAGAATACTAAATTAAAAATGAGTATACCTTAGTTCTACACAGATGCTTAGCAGCCATTACTAGTAAACAGTCATATTATTAGAAATCCTACATCTGTTTACATCCTACAAAACAGTAGGTCACTCTATATAATGACTTTTATACCAAGAAAAAATAGGCAAAATGACTATTTGGAATAAAATTACAATCTTTATTTAGAAAGCATCTTTAAAATCATTTGCAAATATCACAAATCATATACAGTAAAAATTTGGTGTGTGGTGAGAGAATCCACAACACTGGATAAAGTGCACACAGGAGAAAGGTGCTTATGGGTAAAACTCATATCATATTGGTACGTGGGAACGATCTATGCTATGACTGTCCAGCTATGGCTGTTTTCTAGCTCTATAGGGGTAACATGTAAACTACTCCCCAATCTGGACAAATGCAGGTGCAAAAGTTATCTAAAACACCTCTATTGTCCTGCAACGCTTCATAAACAATTCTTACCCATATTAGTAATGCCGCTGCACCCCTCTGACTTCGAAGCACGTTTCGGTTCTTTCTCAAGAGACCGTGCTTATGGCTAGTACCAGCGGGTTTTTATATCCCAAAGATTGCCGAAAATGATCTTCCGGATGCTTCACTTACTCTCTAAGCATGTGCACGAACATATCGGCACCATCACAGTGCCCCACTTCCAGTGTCAACTCACTACTGCGCAGGGCCGGGGCCAGCTATTCCAGACCTGCGCACACGAATACAGACACCTTCAGGCGTGTGGATTCTCTCACCAAACAAATGGTTTGTGATATTTGCAGATGATTTTAATTTAAAGATGTTTTCTAAATAAAGAGTGTAATTTTATTCCAAATGGTCATTTTGCTTCTATAGTTTTTCTTGGTATATAAATTAAAAATGATTACTGACACTTGTTTTTATTTACTAATTGTGTGCTGATAATCTCTTTACAAATTTTTCTTTACATAACGCATATTGAAAATGAAATAGCGAATTCCGAGAAATACAGTTAATGAATAATAATGTATCCATGAAAAAAAATTTACTTAATTTTCAAAGCTTTTTTTTTTTAAACTAAATTATGTATAAAATTGAAATTCATTTTCAAAAATGCAAAAAAAAAAAAATAATTTGAATCAAAGCTGGAGAAATGCTGAGCACATGTCTCCATATTAGCTTGACAAAAGAGCATATTGTGTGTGAAATGAGCAGTGTCCCTGCCGACAGCAGTAAATCGAGCTCATTAATGGCCCATCACTCAGACTGTTTCTGACAAGTAGCCCTGATAGCATCAGTTGGGGTAAACTGAAGCAGAGGCAGCGCTATAGTGATTGCTGACAAACTCTTACAGCACCATCTGCAGTGTGTCAAGCTCTAGATACGGCCATTACCAAGTATTTCTTAGGTCTGTAAGGTGAACTTCATCTCTGAATCCAAACAAAGGAACCATTAATGACTCAACAATAAAGAGCCCATAGACCTTTCAGGTTGTCTGATGACTGTCATAATTAAATATAGCAAAAAAAAAAAAAAACAACAACCTACCTTTCTGGTAAAACATTAACGCTATTGATAAATCATCCTGGTCACAAGGCCCAGAACTTCTAGGTTTGTTTAATGTTAGGGAGGATGTTTTACTACAGACTGCCTCAGTGTTATATGTGTATGAGAAACTTCAGAGAAATCTCATTTATTATACAGAAACAGATCAACAATCCATCCAAGTTTTGGGGCCACCGGGAAATTCATGGTTATTTTCAAAATGTATATAGTAAGTGACAGCTCAACAAAAAAAAGGTTTGACATTTTCATTTTTTATTACTGCAAGGATTCATATACCCTCTACATGAAAATATAAGTCGTGTATATACAGGATGGAGTGATTTTAGGGCTTATACATAGATTAAAAGGTATTACCGATCCACAGAATAGGGAATAACTAGCTGTTCACTGGGGTCCGACCACTGGGACCATCATTATCACACGAAAAATGGAGTTCAATTGACCCCAGATTGAATAGAGCAGTATGCATGCTCGGCCACCGCTCCATTTGCTGTCATTGGGACTTTCGAACATGGCTGAGTACTAAACTTGGCAACATTTGAAAGTCCTTTAGACAGTCAATGTACCAGTGGTCAGAAATAAACGCTGTTGCTCCATTCACTGAGGGAACAAGTGACCTTTGGTATTGTATTCAGTGGGAGTCCCAGCATTCTGGTGAATTTACTGGTAGAGTTTTTCATGATTGAAGCCGAGCCCTGTTTCCAAATCTCATTCATGCACTGTGCAGATAATGTAACATTGTGTTGGGCAAGGAATAGTGAAATCCTGCTCTTACCCAAATCCAATATCCCTGCCTACTTGCATAATCATCCTAAGCAACGATTCCACAAGTAGGAGCCAGTTCCTGCGCTAGACTAAGTGCAGGGGTGGCAAGTCAGAACAAAACAAACACAGTACAAGTCAGGGGAACAGGTTGGGAAACAAGAAATGAACAAACACACAAATATGGATAATGGTAAATGACTAGTCAAAAACCAAGAGGACTGCAAAGTACCAAAACCAGGAGACGAAGGGTTAACTGTATACCAAGCCAGAGTCACATTAACCAAAGATCAAAATAAACCAAGAGTAACAAAGCTAGTGTTCAGGAGAGATTACCCTATCACAGGCAATGAAATGAGACAACTGAACTCCTTTATAGTCCAGCCAAACAGGGCCTGAATGCCAAGGCAGAATACTATTGGCCAGTCGTCCACAGCTTCTGATTAGCCCAGGTGTACGAGCAGAGCCAGATCGAGTAATTACATTTGGAAACAGGGCTCGGCTTCCAGCTGACTGTTAATTAAGCAGGGAAAGGGATGGGAGGTGGAGTGAGGAGGAGTTCCAGCCCCCAGCACTTTAAGGGCGTAGGAACACCGCTTTGACACTTGGCTTCGGATAATAAAAGTATCTTTCTATGTTATGGAGGCACAGACAAATATTTAAAAAGTTATCATGTGTCTCCTTGTCCTAACAGCTATGTAACAGTGTCAGCAGTTAGGAATATGAATCCCCCTTAAATACTAAAAACAGATATTTTTTCTTATAATTCTATTATACAGTATGTGTGTGTATATATATATATATATATATATATATATATATATATATATATATATATATAATTGTAATTTTTCAATTATTGCTATATTTTTTTTACCATTTTAACTGTAAACAAATAAGTTATTTTAAATAATGAAATTTTTTCTCTCCAATTATTTAAATTGCATTGTGATTTTTTCCCTCCTTACAAAGATATAAAACCTAAGTGCATATAAACACATCCAATCATAGCAAAGAAATGGTAAATTCTTGGTAATCTACTGAGGAATTTGCTATCTGCTGGTATGTTACAAAGTGCCCACCCCTGGTGTGTGTATAAATGAAAATAACTTCAGTCTATGGAGCTGTGGTGAAGTTCATTAATCATATTTACTAATGTTTGCATAGCATCTCGCAAGAATTTTGAGCGGCCGATCAAGAATACAAATGTTCTTCATATATTTCCTGAATGTTACGTTATTAAACTAACAAAGCCAGTTGAAAAAAAATATTAAACGGATTCTCAGTAGTGCAGTCCTAAATAACTTGTCTCCTTGGACACTGTATCTAAAGCCCAGGGGCTACGGAAGGTCTGCCGGTGTGGAGACACTAACAGATGATGATGACGACGATGAAGAAGAGGATGAAGATTCCTGTAGAGGAGTTGTTATTAGCAGCTAAACATTTTAGTAACAGAAACCATCACTCATCTTGGTGAAACCCATAAAAATGTTAAAATATATCAACTATTTGACTGTCTTTTAATGTGTTTTTTGTCTGATGCGGAGTTGAGTGAAAGTGTTTGAATAACGAAATCCTGTGGCTCACACGAGTTTTGACTACATCTTCCAGTCTGGCTTCATCAGGAACACACTAGGTTTTAAAATAACTTTGTTGGTATTTCGTTCACGCTTAGTTAATTCTGATTATGAAGGAAATGTATTTTTGTCTTTTTTGTTAAATAAAAGTTATTTCAATGTTTCCCAAGTTGACTAACTGCTTTGGCTCCATCATTCTGGCAATATAAAGATGTGACATCCACTTGGCATGACGCTGGGATTTGTCACGTAATTGGTGGTGTCGCCATTCAAGGGGAAAGCTATAACAGAAAAGAAAATATTCGACTCACAAACCTTTGGTAAAAAGTTATGGAATCCACATACTTACAGGATGGTTGTCCGGGGTTTTTTCCCTACTTTGTACCAAATATATAAATCACAGATATGCAAAGAACACACACACAAACACAAAAAAATACTAAAATACACGGGTCTATGCCGCTGTAGCTAATAGCATTTACACCAAAAAGAAAGTTACAGCAGCACTCTATATTCGATCCAAAAACTGAGGCTCTTAGTGCTCAATTTGTGCAGTGGTCAACAGTAATCTGGCAAAAAGGTTTCCCTTTAACTCCTTGACAGTCTGTGACCAAACACATTTTGTGAGTTTGTTCACATGGTGGTTTAACATAACTATTTTAGGTAATCCGGTCATCCAAATAGTTTTTGCTATTTTTCTTTTCTTAAAGGGGTACTCCTGTGGATTTTTTTTTATTTTTAAATCAACTGGTGTCAGAAAGTTAAACAGATTTGTAAATAGCTTCTACGTAAAAATCTTAATCCTTCCAGTACTTATCAGCTGCTGTATACTACAGAGAAAGTTCTTTTCTTTTTGAATTTCTTTTCTGTCTGACCACAGTGGTCTCTGCTGACACCTCTGTCCATGTCAGGAACTGTACATAGCAGGAGAGGTGTTTGCTATGGGAATTCACTCTTACTCTGGACAGTTCCTGACATGGACAGAGGTGACAGCAGAGAGCACTGTAGTCAGACTGAAAAGAAATTCAAAAATAAAAGAACTTCCTCTTGAGCATACAGCAGCTAATAAGTACTAGAAGGACATAATTTACAAATGTGTATAACAAATGTGTATACATTTTTCCACCTGAGTACGCCTTTAATAATTTTACACAGGCTAGGTTCACACTGTCTTTTTTTTTTTTAAGCATATATTATTTGTAAAAATGTGTTTGCGAAATAAACGTAACTGCATTTTAAACATTAATGTGCTCTATCTAAGTCTATGGGAAAGTGGTTGTCTGTGCACAAAATTGGGGAATATTCAAAACTTACCTTTTTAGGGGGTTAAAAAGTGGCACAAGACACATTTGTTAAATAATTTTGCCTTCTTTGCACCATGTAAGACTTTTTTATGGAGTGTGGCTTAAATTTCACCAAATTTTCAAAAGTGACCAAAAAGACCAATTTTTAACTACCGTAAAACACCTCAGAGGTAGTGTAGTGCGCCAGATTTTTGAACACTTTACAAAATCTTGCACAATCTTAGACTGTCTAGTCTAAACTAAGCAAGTTTTTGAATATGTCCTCACTATATAAACCAGCCTCAGGAAGTGTCCAGATCCCATCTACAGTAAAAGAACAATGCCTATAAAATATCAATTTACAATAATGTTCTTTTTCATTGCCTTTCGTATTCAATCTTTTTAATTACTTCAATAAAATTTACCTATTGAATCCCAACCCCCGACACTGACGAATCGCCACTCCAGGAAGCGACTAGGCGTTCGGTTCGGAAGCCGCAGCGAGTGAGTAGCGAGAGCACCGTGGGATCACGTCAGGACAGTTGAGCAACACTTTCCTGCAACCACCGATCTTTGTACATTTTCACAACTACTGCATGAGACTTTCAAATCTCTTTGAGCCACACAGATTACACAATTCACGGACTCTACCCACTGGACTACAGAGTGTATATTATTACACTCACAAAGGCTGCCTATTATCAAGAGTGCACAATACGGACTTTCTTTAAAGGGGTTCTCCCATGTTTATACTGTTTTTTGTTATTATGTTTGTGTGTTATGTGTGTATAAGTATATGTGTTTTTTGTGTGTGTTGTGATTATGTATATATGTATTTTCTTACCTTTTGTGAAGATCCGGAAGCTGGCCCCTTTTTCTTCCAGTGGCTTGCTGTGTACCTCGGCCATGTTGTGTTCGGTAAGTGGGATGTCGGGGGGTGTGTTCTTGCTTCTGTCCTTCCTATCTTCTGACATCCAAGGGAATCTTTTCTTCCTGTTTCTTCCGTGGCTCAGCGACGAATCTGTGGCCTCTTCTGCGCATGCGCAGGTATATATTTTTTTTTACCAATAAAGTTTTTTTTTGTCTAATTGAAAAACTGTCTGCGCTTGCGCGAGTACGCAAGTGCTACGCTAACAGCGTAGCGTACGTTAGGTCTACGCTAATAACATAGCTTCGCGCAAGTGCAGACAGTTTGTTAAGTTATAGATCGCAGGGGGGCGCAAGTGCTGGGACCCCTGCGATCTCCTGGGACCCCTGCGATCTTTGTTCGAAGCTGACGTCTGTACCCCGCATGAAGTTGCGGCCGGCACACCCCCTCCATGTTTCTCTATGGGGCACATGGAGGGACGTGTTGGACGGCGCTCCATGCGGCTCACGGCATGCCCCTTTCCAACTGACTGCCGGGACCCCCCCGTGATCTATAAGTTATCCTCTATCCTTGGATAGGGGATAAGGTATTTTTTACCAGACAACTCCTTTAATAGCACAGTTTTATACAACACTGCACTCTGCAGTGTTGCATAATTAGAAAATAAAATAATATTGGGGGCAGGCCACGGGGGCGGGCGGTGGACCCAGGCCTCGAGCTCTGCGAGGGGCCCCGAAATTTCTGATGGCAGCCCTGCACACTGGCCAGTAGCCTATTTGGCTTTATTATTAATGGCGTCTCCTTTTGTGGAATGGGGTGTCCAGTTTGTTTGTTCTGTGTCAGTGTGAACAGTGTCTTATGTTTCCTTATCAGTTTTCTTGTTTATATTCTACCCTGTTAGTATTTGTATCCTGTTTGGTATATCTGGTTGTCTAGTAGTTTTCTGTTTCTGGCCTGTGACACCACTGCACTTTAGCGCAGGAAGGGACCGGCACTCAATTGTCAATCCATAGTTAGGACTGATGGGCACGTAGGCAGGGAGTCTTTTTAGGGTCAGTTTGGGCTCACTCTCCCTGTCCCCCAGTTGGTCATGACAATGTGGTTCAATTCCGCACTCTTACCTTTGAACTGGCTTGGAATGACGAGGCCTTGTGTGCTACATTTAAAAAAGGATTGACCAGTAGAATAAAGGATGCTCTCGCTGCACGAGATCCTCCGTCTACCCTGAGGGAACTTATCCATTTAGCCACTCGTATTGATGTGCGTTTTGCCGAGAGGCAGGAAGAACTTTGTACGGAAACCGAACCTGCCCAAACATGGCGATATCCTCGCTTGGCACCCATGTTCCAACGTCCACCTCCACAGTCTTCTTTGCCTCCTGCTGAAGAGGCTATACAAGTGGACCGTTCTCGCTTAACACAGCAGGAAAGATCCCGTCGACGCAATGAGAATTTGTGCTTATATTGTGCCAGTCCGGAGCACTTTCTCAAAGACTGTTCTATATGTCCTCAGCATCCGGGAGAACACTCGCATCTAGGACAAGTGAGTGTGACAACCCTCGGTGTGAATTCTACTTCTCCTTGTTTGTCCACTCTGGTCCAAGTTTTTACTCCTGCCAAGACTTCTTTCTTTGCTTCTGCCTTTTTGGACTCTGGTTCCACTGGTGACTTAATTGATTCCTCCCTGGTCCATAAACACCGGCTTCCAGTGACCCGGCTTGCTAAACCCTTGTATATTACCTCTGTTAATGGACAAAACCTGAATTCTACAGTGCTATTCCGCACAGAACCTCTCATCATGCAAGTGGGTGTCATGCATGAGGAAAAAATGTAGTTCCTTGTGCTTCTTCAGTGTACTTCAGAGCTTCTTCTTGGTCTTCTTTGGCTTCAACATCATTCTCCGCAACTTGACTGGAGATCTGGTGAAATCACTTGCTGGGGACAGTTTTGCCCAAATCACTGGCTTGTGCCAATCCATTCTAAAGCTGTCTCTTCACCTCCTCCTATGCCTGGTTTGCCTCTTCCATATCAAGGCCTACAGATGGATCCTGACAAGCTGACTGCAGTATTGGATTGGCCTCGTCCTACTGGTCTACGGGCTATTCAACACTTTCTGGGATTTGTCAACTATTATCGTCAGTTCATCCCACATTTTTCATCCTTGGTTGCTCCGATTGTGGCTCTCACTATCTCACTAGGAAGAACTCTAACCCCAAGGCTTGGCCTCCGGAGGCCGAAGAGGCCTTCACTCGCTTAAAGATCGCATTTACCTCTGCTCCCGTGCTTTCAAGATCTGATCCAGAGAAACCCTTTGCTTTGGAGGTAGATGCTTCTTCCGTAGGAGCTGGTGCCGTTCTTACCCTGAAAAACTCCAAGGGCAAGATTGGAACCTGTGGTTTGTTTTCTAAGACTTTCTGGCCTGCAGAGACAAACTACTCCATTGGAGATCGAGAACTCCTTGCTATTAAGCTTGCCATGGAAGAGTGGCGACATTTATTAGATAGTTTTTATCATCTGGTCATCATCTATTTTGACCATAAGAATCTCCTATATCTCCAGTCTGCTCAGCAATTGAACCCTCGTCAGGCTAGATGATGTCTTTTCTTTTCCAGATTAAATTTCTTCATTCATTTCCGCCCTGCTAACAAAAAAGTCCGAGCCGATGCTCTTTCCAGGTCCTCCGGTATCGTAGGATTGGTCTCCACACTAAGGCATATTATTCCTCCCAAGTGATTGGTTTCTGCAGCTCCTGCCGGTCTTCAGCAAGTTCCCCCTGGGAAATCTTTTGTGTCTGTTAAACTGAGACGTAAAATCTTAAATTGGGGACCTTCCTCTGTGCTGGCTGGTCTCCCTGGAATACAGAAGACTTTTCAACTTATCTCCCGGCATCACTGGTGGCCGCACCTTGAACGCAATGTCACCGATTGTGTCCATTCCTGTGTTATCTATGATAAAACTCTTCGGCAGAAACCTGCAGGACTCTTACAGTCTTTGCCCTAGACATGTGCAATTCGTTTTGGCAGGAATGCTAATTTATACGAATGTTACCGTTTTCGTGCGTTCGGATTGATCCGAACGCACGAAAACATATTTGTAACATTTCTGAATAACCACGATAATACGAACATCAGATTAACGAATACATTCGTAAAATAACAAATGCATTCGTAAGATAAGGAATGCATTTGTTAAAGGGGTATTCCAGGAAAAAACTTTTTTTATAAATATCAACTGGCTCCAGAAAGTTAAAAAGATTTGTAAATTACTTCTATTAAAAAATCTTAATCCTTTCAGTACTTATGAGCTTCTGAAGTTAAGGTTGTTATTTTCTGTCTAAATCCTCTCTGATGGCACCTGTCTCGGGAAATGCCCAGTTTAGAAGAGGTTTGCTATGGGGATTTGCTTCTAAACTGGGCGTTTCCTGAGACACGTGTCATCAGAGAGGATTTAGACAGAAAAGAACAACCTTAACTTCAGAAGCTCATAAGTACTGAAAGGATTAAGATTTTTTAATAGAAGTAATTTACAAATCTGTTTAACTTTCTGGAGCCAGTTGATATATATAAAAAAGTTTTTTTCCTGGATAACCCCTTTAACTGTAAAACGAAAGTAAATAATTAATCAGATTTTTTCAATTGGTCCTTGGGAGGTCACATGATCGGAGCTCATTGTTACATGTTACCTTTTAGCCAATTAGCTTATTCCAGTCGATCCCTACTGTATCACAGACAGTGAGGCTGTTTAATTAGTTGTGAGGTAGTCCTGTGAGAGTTTGCCTGGTGTTACTGGAGTGTGTAGTCACTGGATTTGCAGAAATGGACGGTTTACCTGAGGAAAACTTGGCTTCTGGCACAGAGACAATTGCAAAACAAGTTAAGGTAACACCTGCTAATTTTTACAACAGAGGATTAGCAAGGCCTGCGTTAGAAATAAGCGTTAGAAATAAGCATAACGAAATTGTCCGAAAACGAAAGTGAAACGAAAGATATATATATATAACGAATAGATCCAAAATAAGGAATGCATCCGACAGCTGAACAGTTTCTGAATAGAACCGAAAAAAAATATACGAGTGTGTCCGAAAACAGAATAAAACGAATTACTGTATCCCGAAGGCTTAACAGAACTGAAAAAAATGTTATCCGAAAAAAAATGAAACAAAATGAAAATTTGGGTCGTGTACAAGTCTACTTTGCCCATTCCGGAAACTTCCTGGTCTGACACAGCTATGGACTTTTTGAACCCCAAAAAGAGGGGGAGGCCAAAGAGGGGGGGGCGCTGTTACGTCCAGCGCTCTGGCCAGACATGCTGGCCATGAGCGCTTTCCTTCTCTGCCCTCCTCAGTTAGTAGGGCCGGGAGTCGCATCGCAGGACGCGCCCGCATGCGAATCCCAGCCCATCACTCACCTCCGCTCTCTGCTGTCCCTTCCGTCCTCTCGCAGCATCGGTACCTCAGCATCTCAGATTTAAAGGCCTACTGCGACTGTAATTATGACATTCACATGCATCTTTTCTATAAGTACCTGTACCTCCTACTAACCCCTTGTTTGCCATTGTGCCCTAGTGAAAACTATTCAGTGTCTTGCCTTGCCATTTCCTGATCCCTCAGTTCCATGACCTGACCTTGCTCCCATGTCGCCTGCCTATTGACCTCCTGCTACGTTCCTGACTTCGCACCTGTGCCTCCTGCCCTGACCTTCTGCTATCCAGACCATGAGTTGCCATATCCCTCCAGAGCCTCGAATCTCCTCAGCCGCCTGTGTGGTCAAGTCATGCCCGGGGTAGCGACCTGAGTGTCGCCTGCCGCAGCAAATCCATCCCGCTTTGCTGCTGGCTCTGGTGAAAACCAGTGGCACCTTAGACTCCGCTCCCTGGCACGGCCCACGTCATCTGCTACAGCCTACTGCCGTGAGTCTTACATATATAATATATACCATGCCCTGGACACACAAAGAGGGAGTAGCTGTAAAAAACCATGAACGTTATAAAAATACCAATGTATAAACTCCACACTACAAAGGAAAAGTAAAAAATATGTATAAAGAAAAAAAGAGGAAATGAAGGAGATCGGATCCAGCTCAGTGCAGATAAAATCAGGTTTAATCCATAGGACAAGGAAGGAACAAGTAACGCGTTTCAAGCGCTATAGGCGCTCTTAATCATACAACAAATGCATGTTACAGGTCGGTTTAAATAGGCAGTGAGGTAATTGCGGCCGGTCACAGGTCATTTGACCGGCAGGTATTAACCCCTTACAGGTAAAAAGGGGCAGAATAATAACATGAGATATAAACTTCAAATATCAGGAAGGTGAATAAATACAAATACAATACTGACTACAAAAAAGAATGATGTCTGAGAATAATAAATGACCCATGTGTGGAAAAAAGAATGGAAAAACATGAATGAATAAATTAAATAGCAAGAAATATATGCTATGATGCAAATAAGCTGGAAAAGAACCACATACAAGTTGACATCTAAAAAATTTATCACCAGGTGAGTCCTGTGTGAAAATAAGCACAAGTGCACGAATAAATCTATACATGTTAGTGGACACCTGGAGGACATATAAAGATGTCAAAGAATAAATGGAGGATGACATAAATATAATTATATTCAATAATGGAGAATGACATCCTGACGTTTATTCATGCCGAGAGGAACTCGTGTAGACAATTTGAGAATTCAAAAGACTTCTCGATTGAGAAGCTTTTGTTTCAAGTCACCTCCTCTCTTGGATGGGTTAACACGTTCAATTGCAATACATTGTAAAGAAGAAAAGCTGCCATGGTGTGCCTCGGCACAATGTTTGGACACTGCAAGGGTGTTTCTAGAGTTAAAATGGGGGATGTCGGATAGATGCTTTCTCAGCCGAACTTTGAGTGGATTTGTGGTACAACCGACGTATTGTACACGGCAGGTCATGCACGACACCAGATACACCACATATGTGGTATTACAATTAATATATTGTTTAATTGTGTAGGTAGCATTAGTGGCGAATGAAGTAAAGGATCTGGTGACGTGCATGACCGAGCAACAGGTACATCGGCTGTGCCCGCATCTATATGAGCCAGGGTAGGATAGCCATGTGGGTGGGGTAGGCCTAGAAGTAGAAAAGAGACTCGGAGAAACTCTTTGGCCAATCGTGGGAGCCTTTTTAGGAACACTTCTATACCCGGTTTCTTTAATGCACGCATACTGAGGATCAGTCAAAATCATGGGCATGTATGTGTGTATAATCTTGCAAATAGTAGAAAAATCAGTACTATAAGAAGTGGTGAACGTCACCGGAGATGGATTGTCATATTTAATTTTCGGTTTACGGAACTGTTGAGTAGTTCCTGTCTGACCAATTTAGGTAACAGATTGGGGTGGGGTGGGTGACATGAGTGGGCACACAGAATGGAGTTGACAGCTGTACTTTTACAAAGAAAAAAAGAAATATGTATATATAGGATGAGCTATTACTTACAAAAAGGGGATGAAGCTATTGACTTCATTCTAACCAGCTGGGGTCTTTGTTCCCAGAACCTCAATCCGTTGGCTTTCTTTTTGTGCAAGCAATTTCTTCCAATTGCCTCCACATGTCCCCACATAGACACGATCAATACCACTCTACCTCCTTTTCTTTAAAGCATATGCACTTTCTTCATTTTATTTTAAGTGAGTTGAGTCCCTGAGTCTGGAACATGCAATTCATCTATAGGCAATATTGTGGTACCTGTCTCCCTAGTTTTTATATACCACATGATATGCACTGTTTTAGAATATTCGTTTTCTATGGGAAGCCTATCAGGCCCCCGATCGGCCATGTTTGTGAATACCTCTAGCTCCCTCTACATTTTGCCGCCACTGACATATGCAATGGCTACCCAGCCGGCTCTGGGTCAGTCATATTTGCAGAGCCCGTCATTCCCCTATACTCTGCCAACAGCGACATGCACATGCTCTAACTACGCAACGTCGGATCTTGATTTGCCAGCGCTTGCAGGCGATCCCGCCCCTCTATGACGCAGCCGTCATGTGAGGCAGCCGTCACATGACAATATTTGGCGGACGTGTGTTCTGGCCGCGGCGATCAGACTCCATGCATCTCGGGTGTGTACACTGTGTCCTATGTAGTCATTGGTTGCTTCCAATATATAAATACCATGCTAACCCAGTCCCACACCACTCCTGGAAAAAGCCCATCCCGGCGAAACGTGTCAGAGGTTTGGTGTGGAACTGAAGTGAGTCGTGTCAGCTGTACTGTATATATCTGTAGTTACACTTCTATGTTTTATTATTGTTTCTCGGCCACTGCTGCTATTTAACAAGCTCTATCAGGTTGCACTACTGCACTTTACTTTGATATTAGCTTAATGGCCTGTTTTGTGATTTATATAGAAGAGATATTTTTACTCCTGTTCTGTTTTAGGAGTTGTTGCCCCTCTAATCTGTGCTTAAAATACTGTTACATTTATCCTGTGTAGCATAACCTATATACAGACATACAGCTGTGTATATTTCCAGGACATTTTCATCCCAGTATCCATGTATTTTTTCCATTCATGTGTGATTCCATTTGTTTTTAAATGTATTCTCTTCATACATTAATAAATAATTATTACTATTAAATCTACTATTTTGTTGGAAGTATTTTTTGCGCGCGTTATGCATCAGTAGGTGTCTACTTCAATAAAATCAATCAATATTAAAGCTCCTTTAAGACTCTCAGCATTGGACATGTTTCTTTTTATTATCAAATATTGAAATAAAACATATCTTTACTATTATTGATTGGTTGTAATTCTGGCAATGTTACCATTCATTTCTCCCTGGGAACTGGAATAACCTGGTTTTATTTAGGGAAAGAAAGACAACAGGAAGTAGCACATATAGTTCCCACATCGTAGATTTATAGTTTGGGATGTATGTCTCCATTCTCATCGTTTTCACAGCAATAAACAGTCTGTGACGATTTTATGTAACTTACATATCCTTTATATTTTACATTGGCTGTAGGGGTCTTTTGTTTAAAAGTCAAATACCATAGAGGAAGCGTGGGAAATGGTAACAGAATCTTAATTATTTACTTATTCCAAGGATTTTTAAGTCTTAGTATTTGAAATTATTAAGATATATGTCACGATTCGGCTTCCAGGTAGTGGATCCTCTGTGCCAGAGAGGGATTGGCGTGGGCCGTGCTAGTGGACCGGTTCTAAGCCACTACTGGTTTTCACCAGAGCCCGCCGCAAAGCGGGATGGTCTTGCTGCGGCGGTAGTGACCAGGTCGTATCCACTAGCAACGGCTCACCTCTCTGGCTGCTGAAGATAGGCGCGGTACAAGGGAGTAGGCAGAAGCAAGGTCAGACGTAGCAGAAGGTCGGGGGCAGGCGGCAAGGTTCGTAGTCAGGATGGGTAGCAGAAGTTCAGGTACACAGGCTTTGGACACACTAAACGCTTTCACTGGCACAAGGCAACAAGATCCGGCAAGGGAGTGCAAGGGAGGAGACTAGATAAAGGCAGGGAGCAGGTGGGAGCCAATTAAGCTAATTGGGCCAGGCACCAATCATTGGTGCACTGGCCCTTTAAGTCTCAGAGAGCTGGCGCGCGCGCGCCCTAGAGAGCGGAGCCGCGCGCGCCAGCACATGACAGCAGGGGACCGGGACGGGTAAGTGACCTGGGATGCGACTCGCGAGCGGGCGCGTCCCGCTGTGCGAATCGCATCCCCAACGGCCAAAACAGTGCAGCGCTCCCGGTCAGCGGGACTGACCGGGGCGCTGCAGGGAGAAAGACGCCGTGAGCGCTCCGGGGAGGAGCGGGGACCCGGAGCGCTAGGCGTAACAGTACCCCCCCCCTTAGGTCTCCCCTTCTCTTTGTCCGGTAACTGCCTCCCCTGGGATGAGGACACCGGGAAAGAATGGAGGGTTTCCTCAACGGCAGGCAGTACAGCAGGAGTGGGAATGGGGAGGGAGGGCAGAGGGCGAGGCCTGGCACGGGGCAGTGTGACACCAGGACGGGGGCCATGGGGAGGCACAGAGGCTTGCCTGATGGGACTGGGAGGGGGGGAGAGGCACTTCCTGTGGCAGGCAGAGTCCCAGTTCCTGATCTCCCCGGTGGTCCAATCAATGGTGGGGGAATGAAGCCGGAGCCAAGGCAGACCGAGGAGGACCTCAGAGGTACAGTTGGGGAGAATGAAGAACTCAATCCTTTCGTGGTGGGGTCCGATAGACATCAGGAGGGGTTCTGTGCGGTAACGCACGGTGCAGTCCAATCTGGCTCCGTTGACCGCGGAAATGTAGAGCGGTTTGACGAGACGGGTCACCGGGATGCTGAATCTATTAACAAAGGACTCCAACATAAAATTCCCGGAGGCACCAGAGTCCAAGCAGGCCACGGCTGAGATGGAGGAGTTGGCTGTAGGGGAAATCCGCACGGGCACCGTGAGACGTGGAGAAGAAGACTTAGAAGCAAAAGATGCCACACCCACGTGAGCTGGGTGCGTGCGTGCGTTTCCCAGGCGTGGAGGACGGATAGGGCAATCCACCAAGAAATGCTCAGTACTGGCACAGTACAGACAGAGATTTTCTTCTCTACGGCGATTCCTCTCTTCCTGGGTCAGGCGAGACCGATCCACTTGCATGGCCTCCTCGGCGGGAGGCCCAGGCGAAGACTGCAAAGGATGCTGTGGGAGAGGTGCCCAGAGATCTAAGTCTTTTTCCTGGCGGAGCTCTTGGTGTCGCTCAGAAAAACGCATGTCAATGCGGGTAGCCAAATGGATGAGTTCTTGGAGGTTGGCAGGAATCTCTCGTGCGGCCAGCACATCCTTGATGCGACTGGATAGGCCTTTTTTAAAGGTCGCGCAGAGAGCCTCATTATTCCAGGATAGTTCAGAAGCAAAAGTACGGAATTGTATGGCGTACTCGCCAACGGAAGAATTACCCTGGACCAGGTTCAGCAAGGCAGTCTCAGCAGAAGAGGCTCGGGCAGGTTCCTCAAAGACACTTCGGACTTCAGCAAAGAAGGACTGGACTGTGGCTGTGGCAGGATCATTGCGGTCCCAGAGCGGTGTGGCCCAAGACAAGGCCTTTCCTGAAAGAAGACTTACTACGAACGCCACCTTAGACCGTTCTGTAGGAAACAAGTCTGACAACATCTCCATATGCAGGGAACACTGAGACAAAAATCCACGGCAGAGTCTGGAGTCCCCATCAAATTTGTCCGGCAGGGACAAGCGGAGGTTAGGAGCGGCCACTCGCTGCGGAGGAGGTGCAGGAGCTGGCGGAGGAGATGGTTGCTGCTGTAGCAGAGGCAGAATTTGCTGTAACATGGCGGTCAACTGCGACAGCTGCTGTCCTTGTTGGGCAATCTGCTGCGATTGCTGAGCGACCACCGTGGGAAGATCAGCGAGACTTGGCAGCGGCACCTCAGCGGGATCCATGGCCGGATCTACTGTCACGATTCGGCTTCCAGGTAGTGGATCCTCTGTGCCAGAGAGGGATTGGCGTGGGCCGTGCTAGTGGACCGGTTCTAAGCCACTACTGGTTTTCACCAGAGCCCGCCGCAAAGCGGGATGGTCTTGCTGCGGCGGTAGTGACCAGGTCGTATCCACTAGCAACGGCTCACCTCTCTGGCTGCTGAAGATAGGCGCGGTACAAGGGAGTAGGCAGAAGCAAGGTCAGACGTAGCAGAAGGTCGGGGGCAGGCGGCAAGGTTCGTAGTCAGGATGGGTAGCAGAAGTTCAGGTACACAGGCTTTGGACACACTAAACGCTTTCACTGGCACAAGGCAACAAGATCCGGCAAGGGAGTGCAAGGGAGGAGACTAGATAAAGGCAGGGAGCAGGTGGGAGCCAATTAAGCTAATTGGGCCAGGCACCAATCATTGGTGCACTGGCCCTTTAAGTCTCAGAGAGCTGGCGCGCGCGCGCCCTAGAGAGCGGAGCCGCGCGCGCCAGCACATGACAGCAGGGGACCGGGACGGGTAAGTGACCTGGGATGCGACTCGCGAGCGGGCGCGTCCCGCTGTGCGAATCGCATCCCCAACGGCCAAAACAGTGCAGCGCTCCCGGTCAGCGGGACTGACCGGGGCGCTGCAGGGAGAAAGACGCCGTGAGCGCTCCGGGGAGGAGCGGGGACCCGGAGCGCTAGGCGTAACAATATAGATAGATAGTTAGTACATAGTTAGTACGGTCGAAAAAAGACATATGTCCATCAAGTTCAACCAGGGAATTAAGGGGTAGGGGTGTGGCGCGATATTGGGGAAGGGATGAGATTTTATATTTCTTCATAAGCATTAATCTTATTTTGTTCCAGGAATGTATCTAATCCTGTTTTAAAGCTGTTAATTGTTCCTGCTGTGACCAATTCGTCAGGTAGATTGTTCCATAAGTTCACAGTTCTCATGGTAAAGAAGGCGTGTCGCCCCTTGAGACTAAACTTTTTCTTCTCCAGACGGAGGGAGTGCCCCCTCGTCCTTTGGGGGGGTTTAACCTGGAACAGTTTTTCTCCATATTTTTTGTATGGGCCATTAATATACTTATATACGTTTATCATATCCCCCCTTCAACGTCTCTTCTCAAGACTAAACAATTGTAACTCCTTTAATCGCTCCTCATAGCTAAGATGTTCCATTCCCCATATTAGTTTAGTCGCGCGTCTCTGCACCCTTTCCAACTCCGCAGTGTCCCTTTTATGGACAGGTGCCCAAAACTGAACAGCATATTCCAGGTAAGGCCGTACCAATGATTTATAAAGGGGGAGTATTATGTCCCTGTCCCTTGAGTCCATGCCTCTTTTGATACATGACAATATCCTGCCGGCTTTGGAAGCAGCAGCCTGACATTGCATGCTATTCTGTAGTCTGTGATCTACAAGTACACCCAGATCCTTCTCTACCAGTGACTCTGACAGTTTAATCCCCCCTAAGACATACGATGCATGCAGGTTATTAGTACCCAGATGCATAACTTTACATTTATCCACATTGAACCTCATTTGCCAAGTGGATGCCCAGGCACTTAGTCTATCCAAGTCATCTTGTAACTTATGCACATCCTCTATAGACTGTACTGTGCTACAAAGCTTGGTGTCATCTGCAAAGATAGAAACAGAGCTGTTAATACCATCCTCTATATCATTAATAAATAAATTAAACAACAGCGGGCCCAGTACAGAACCTTGGGGTACACCACTGATAACCGGGGACCAATCAGAGTACGAATCATTGACCACCACTCTCTGGGTACGATCCATGAGCCAGTGTTCAATCCAGTTACAAACTAAAATTTCCAAACCCAAAGACCTTAACTTACCTGTCAGACGTCTATGAGGGACAGTATCAAATGCTTTAGCAAAATCCAGAAACACTGTATCCACAGCCATTCCTCTGTCAAGGCTTCTACTCACCTCTTCATAAAAGCAAATTAGATTGGTTTGACAATTTCTATCCTTAGTAAACCCATGCTGGCTATCACTTATAATACAATTATCCCCTATGTATTCCTGTATGTAATCCCTTATAAGTCCTTCAAACAATTTACCCACAATGCACGTTAAACTTACCGGTCTATAGTTTCCTGGGGAAGACCTAGAGCCCTTTTTGAAGATTGGCACCACATTCGCCTTGCGCCAGTCCCTTGGCACAATACCAGACACCAGAGAATCTCTAAATATCATGAACAGGGGTACAGATATTACTGAACTTACCTCTCTAAGAACTCTTGGGTGTAGTCCATCCGGTCCTGGGGATTTGCTTACATTTATATCACTTAACTTACCTTGTACCATCTCTACATTAAGCCAGTTCAGTACATTACATGATGTGTTACCAGCACTGACCTGGCCAATGTCAGCTCCTTCTTCCATAGTGTATACAGAACTAAAGAACCCATTCAGTAGCTCCGCCTTCTCTTGATCGCCTGTGACAACCTCCCCATTATCATTATTAAGGGGTCCTACATGCTCTGTCCTTGGTTTTTTTGCATTTATATGTCTAAAAAAATATTTAGGATTAGTTTTGCTTTCTTTGGCCACCTGTCTCTCATTTTGAATTTTTGCTGTTTTTATTACATTTTTACAGATTCTATTAAGCTCCTTGTACTGTTTAAATGTTATAGCTGACCCATCAGATTTGTATTTTTTGAAGGCTATTTTTTTGTTGTTTATTGCTCTTTTAACATCATGTGTCAGCCATGTAGGATTTAGTTTTAATCGTTTATATTTGTTCCCCTTTGGTATATATTTAGCTGTATAGTTATTTAGAGTTGATTTAAAGATGTCCCATTTACCTTCTGTATCAGTATTTGACAACACCTCCCCCCAGTCTATGTCCTGTAGTGCAGCCCTCAGCCCAGGGAAATTTGCCTTTTTAAAGTTATATGTTTTTGCCTTCCCCGCCTGTCTTTGTTTTCTACATTTTAAGTCAAAAGTAACTATATTGTGGTCGCTATTCCCAAGGTTTTCCTGCACAGTTACATTACCAACCAGCTCTGCGTTGTTGGAAATGATCAGATCCAACAAGGCATCACTTCTTGTTGGGTCCTCCACAAACTGGCCCATAAAATTATCCTGCAATAAATTTAGATATGAGATAGATAGATATGAGATAGATATGAGATAGATAGATAGATAGGAGATAGAGATAGATAGATAGATATAAAAAAAAATGAAGATTGTGGAAGCCTGAACCTATTTAAAGGGGTACTCCGCCCCTAGACATCTTATCCCCAATGCAAAGGATAGGGGATAAGATGTCAGATCGCCGGGGTCCCGCCGCTGGGGACCCCCGCAATATAGCAAGCAGCACCCACCTTTTACTGCTTCCGGAAGCGCTAGAGGATGTCAGGCTAATTCCTCCCGACCACGGGGACGGAAGATCGGGACGTACCGACTCCGCCCCCATGTGACATCATGCCCCGCCCCCTCAATGAAAGTATATGGGAGGGGGCGTGACATGGACCGATAAAAACTCTTGACTCTACCAAATATCAAACCTCTGTGAGCCAACCAGGGTACTCACACACCATCTCAGAAATATCCAGGAACAGGGATTGGTGACCCACTCTCAGCAGCAGAACCTCTCTACATAACGGGTTACCCTTCTTCACCATCAGAAGTAGGAGCTGTATAGGAAGTTCACTCTTATCCCAGTAAAGACCTGTTGAACTTCCTCCTCATCTCTCCTTGTCTGATCTTATCTTCACCTGCACCATCAAGGACACCCCAAACTCCCCCAGCCTGGCACACTACCAGGGTATAACCCTGGGGGACTTTTTGCCATCACCATATTAGTGCAGCCCCTCATCTTTGACAACTTTATAGTGACTCTAAGGGGACACTTGGGTTCATTGTGCCACCCTAGCCATTTGTGACCTATCTATGACTTTACTGCTCAAGGATGAATGAGACTACTAGTACCCATTAACCATGTCCTACAACCGTGTCCTCCTTGGGTAACCCCACATATATAAATTACATATTTTACTTCCTGATAACCCAATTAAATTGGTGTAACTTGTAGCTTCTGGGCCCCAATGTAAAATCTGCAATAGGGCCCAATGTGCCAATTAGAATACTGGACTTTCATGAGGAAGATGCGCTTTGGGGCCCCCTTAGGCATCAGGGCCCCGGTGCGACTGCTACCTCTGCACCCCCTATAGCTATGCCCCTGGCGTACACCCTATAGAGCAGCAGAAACATGAAAAGGTGAAAGACACTGAAGGGCAAGACTCCATGTAAGGAGGAGAAGCAGTGGCAGTAAGGAGAGCAGTATCGGCAGAAGGAACAAGGCGGCGGTGAGTAACTATGACAGTAAGGAAGCCTTTCAGAGAAACCTTTTTATTCTATGGATCATAGGGTCATAGGGGGTTTATCTCCTATCAATCAGTAGGTGATGGCATATACTTGTAATATATCACTTGTAATACATAGTCAGAAAACTTTTGTTATTCGTAACATAGAAGGCAGCATAAGAGGGTTTGGAGCTCACTGGCTCAACGCAGAATATAGTATGGATTTATATTTTCTTATATTTAATGAAATCAGAACATATATTAAATTTGTGCTGACTTGAGGCAGATAATGAGTTAAAGGCATAAAAAGTAAATCTTAAGTCCTTCTGCAAAGTCCCCAAAATGTTAATTGCACCTATTAAACTCCTCAGGGCTTTCCCAAAGTTTACATTACTCTTGAGTGCCGGGGAAGAGTTCAGGCCGAAGTCCATTAGGCCAAATTAAAGAGAAGCAGGAAAATAAACAGAGATAAAGACGAAAATTTTATGACTTAAAAAGACTTCTAAGTTCTGTTTGCCCCGTGCACTGGAGAGATCACTGTCTGGACTGTGGCCAACACGACTTCTAAGGACTCAGAAAATGTATCAGAACTGGAAACCGGGCTGAGGAAATGTATTTAGTCAAAGTGATAGTTAAAATGGGTGCAGAGTGTCACTTGGTGGTGCAGCTCACTTTGACTCTCGTACCAGCATGGGTCTAATATAAGAGCCCCCTTTAAATGGAACATAGTATAGCATAAAACTGCTACAACCAATGAATAAACATGACTGGAGATGGGGAGCGAGGCATTATATTGTCTTTACTATGCACTCTTAAAGCATTGTAGAAAAACAGTTCTGCTCAATTGACAACAGTCAACAAGACCATTGAACTACCATTTATCTTCCTACACAGATCCAAAGCATTGATGTAAAGGTTATAATGGGTGATAATATATGCCGTTTTTATTTCTTCTAGTGAACAGGGCTTGAAAAAAAAGGCAATAAAGTAATTTGTGTATATAGATAGAATGGTAGCACTCACCATTTGACAATTCATAAAAACAGGATACTAGAATATGTGGACAGAGACTGGAGCAACATATGTTGCTCCGGCCTCTGTCCACATCCTCTCATGTCCTTTTTTTATGAACTGAAATTAATAAAGGGCAATCGTTTTATACATCAAATGGGGAGTGCAACTATATTATCTCTATACTTATGTTTATAAGGAAGTGAAGGACTTATCCCACTCCATTGCACTTTGTGAAGCCTGAATTTGCAGTACCATCAAATCTCCTTGGATGTAGTAAAGTAATTTTAAAGAGTACCTCTCATGATCTTGTTAAATTTTATAATCCTCCCAGTTCAGTGCCCCCATCATGATGATAAACCACCCCCTGCCTTTATTTTTATTATTTTTTAATTTTCTACCTATATTGCTCTATATTTTCTGCTCAGTCTCAGTCAGATTCATAGACTGGGAAGGGGCGTTCCCCAGCAGGCGTGACCTCATCTGAAGCCATACAGGGGAGAACTTCCTCCCTCTCTCTACTACACACAGCTCAGAGCAGGTCAGTGTGTGAGATGAGCTACGATTGGATAAGGCTGCAAACACACCCCTCAGCACTCCAGACTGCATTTCCTGATTTTGGACTTCTGCCAGGCCAGAAGGAGTCCAAAGTCTGTGCAAGAGATAGGGAGAAATGTGTTCTGGACAAGTAGGGAGATACCTAGTGGCAGCTTTTTTAAACACAAATAAAATATAGAAAACTTCATTTTTTTAACAAAGTGCATTAGAAAGATTTTTTGACAGTGCCCATTTAAGGGGTTAGAAATCTTTAAGAATACCTATCATTTCAGGTGACTTTTTAGGATATGCTATCCTGTGTGTGTGTGTGTGTGTGTGTGTGTGTATGAGGTGCAGCACTATTTCTGGCCATTATATAACTTGTATATGGTATTTTTCAGCAGATATCTGCTCTGCAAGCTTCATCTATTATTTACAATTCTCTCAAAGCTGGTGGGCGGAGCTCCCTCCTCCCCCTACCACAGACTTGTATTTCTTGTCTCACAAATACAGGACAAAGCTGAGCTGATTTTAAAAGAAGATTAAATCAGCAGGAAGATGAGTTATCCCATTAATCATTTTAATACCCAAAGTGCAAAAAGGCTGTTAATAGCTGTTTTGGGGTGCATTCACACATACATATTTTCTGCTGCAGATTTGGTGAAGCAGACGTTGTTTCCCATTAAAGTCAAAGGGCAGCAAAATCTGCAGCTGCAAACCTGCAGCAGATCTGCAAAAATATGCATGTGTGAACACGTCCTTAAAGTAATTAATATTGTTTCTAACATTAAAAAAAATATGCTTTTTATCACTTTTTTGTTTCCATGTGTCCCGCCCCCATTGATGCTGCTGCTAATCTGTGCTGTAGGGGATGGGCTCTGAATGAAATCAGTCTCCTTCCCCCTCTAGCATGTGAGGGGGGTTCCAAGTGGTCGGACCCCACACAATCAGACACCTATCACTTAAATGGGCACTGTCATGATATAAAAAAATTGATATGTTGTAGTACTTAAGTACTACGCAAATGCTCCCCCCCCCCCCCCCCCCCGCGCGAGCGGGGTCCCTGTGCTCACTAGCGGTGTCAAATGTGCCCCCCACGAGCGCTACCATCACCGCTTCGGAGTCCCTGTGCCCTCTGTCCCCGTCCCTGTCAGCTCTCAGGGTATGGGAACAGATTTAAAAGCCTCGCGCGCAGCTAACGTAGTACTGCACATGCGTTGCCTACGTTAGTCCTACGCTATTTGCGTAGTGCTGCGCCTGCGCAGTACTACGTTAGCTGCGCGAGGCTTTTAAATCTGTTCCCGTACCCTGAGAGCTGACAGGGACGGGGAACAGAGCCGTGCTCGCGGTCGGCATTCTTGTGACACCGCTAGTGGGCACATGGATCCCTCTAGCGGTGATGGTAGCGCTCGCGGGAGACATTCATACCGGTACTGTATACCGCCCAGCACTAGGCATGAGTGTTATTTATCTAATAGGGTGCCTCCAGCTGTTTCACAACTACAATTCTCAGCATGGCCTTACAGCTAATAGCAATCATGGTATAGACGATCTGAGGGCGGAAGCAAGCGCCCAGCAAGGCATCAGTGACGTCGCGCTTGCTTGGAAGCGCTGCTTCCTGCTCTGCTTTATAGAGCAGATTTAGAAGCACTAAATCTGCTCTATTAAAGCGATGAAAAAAATTTTGGAAGCCAGGTAGGGGGTTAGAGCTAGATTACTACTAGATGGGAACATATTAGATTATATAGTACTTGGTGGGAGCTACCCTTTAAGTTCAGTTCCCCAAATTACGATTTTAATCTCTATTGGTTGCTCTGTAGTGGATATAAGATTACTATGCAGAGTAACTGAGCATGCTCATCTCAGTAGGTGGACATGCATATTGCTATACACATTGAACTACAGGTGGCGCCATACTATGTAAGTAAATGACATACTATTCCTCAGATAATTTTTTACCTTTTTTTTTTATTATGGAGTAAACAAGAAAACCAGTTGACCATTGTATCATCGAAACAAAGTCACATAATATCAAGAATGAAGAACAATATATTAAAGGGGTTCTCCAGGAAATAAAACTGTTTTTTTTTATATATCAACTGGCTCCAGAAAGTTAAACAGATTTGTAAATTACTTCTATAAAAAAAATCTTAATCCTTTTAGTACTTATGAGCTTCTGAAGTTAAGGTTGTTCTTTTCTGTCTAAGTGCTCTCTGGTGACACGTGTCTCGGGAACCACCCAGTTTAGAAGCAAATCCCCATAGCAAACCTCTTCTAAACTGGGCGTTTCCCGAGACAGGTGTCATCAGAGAGCACTTAGACAGAAAAGAACAACCTTAACTTCAGAAGCTCATAAGTACTGAAAGGATTAAGATTTTTTAATAGAAGTAATTTACAAATCTGTTTAACTTTCTGGAGCCAGTTGATATATATCCTTGAGATAGGTTTCAGGAGCCTAAAATGGTCCTGCAGCTTAGCCCCATTGACTATAAGGAAACAGAGCTGCAATACCAGACACAACCCATGGCCAAGTGTGGCGCTCTCTCTGTAAGGAAGCAGTCACCTTCTTATATTCCTGTACTATGCTAAGCACTTAATGTGATCTTTGTCTGAAAGGGTCTATTTACACGGCAGAATTTCCGCTTGCAGAATTCCGCCTCAATTTAAAGCCCATAGACTTCTATGGGATTCTGCACTCCCATTCACACTTCTGAATTTCCGCAAGCGGAAATTCAGAAGTGTGAATGGGAGTGCAGAATCCCATAGAAATCTATGGGCTTTTATTTGAGGTGGAATTCTGCAAGCGTGTGAATAGACCCCAAGGCTAGGTTCAGACTACGGAATCTTCGGGCAGAAAATTTCCGCTCGGAGATTCCGAGTTTCGCCTGTGCCGACTGAATTAGTCGTCGCTAGGACCGCACGGACACTGCAGTCTCCTATAGATCTACTATGTATTCCACTAGGATTTCCCCCTGAAGAAAGAGCAACCCCTTTCTTCAGGCGGAAATTTTCTATTCCATTCACTACACTATGCATTATAGTAAGCGGAATTTCTGCCGGAAATTTCAAAGCGAAAATTCCGGCGGAAATTCCGTAGTCTGAACCTAGCCTAAGGAGGAGATTTATCAAAACCTATCCAGAGGAAAAGTTGCTGAGTTGCCCATAGCAAACAATCAGATCGCTGCTTTCATTTTTGAAAAGGCCTCTGAAAAATGAAAGAAGCGATCTGATTGGTTGCTATGGGCAACTCAGCAACTTTTCCTCTGGATAGGTTTTGATAAATCTCCCCCTAAGAGTCTCTCATGATTTGGTAGAGAAGACATTCGCTATCAGTGAGCGGAGACATTTGGATGTAGCATCTGTTTATTCTTATGCTTTTATTATGTGGGGCCTTTATCTATATAGCAATGTCTTTGTTACTCCTCCATATAAAACTATATCATAATCCTATTCTCTGTTATATGTTTCCTTTCACTATCAGTTCTATACTCCATGTGAACTCCATTCACCGAGTGTGGTCTACATCCCGCCAGCCGCTGTGGCTTCAATGTCGGCTAAAGATTATCTTCAAGGGATACAAGAGGATGTGCATGTGGGCCACGAAATTTATTGAAAAAAGGTTTTGCGCACATTTTCAAAATGTTCTGTTTTAACTTTTTAAACTCTCCATGTACCGTGACAAAGCAGAACCTCCAGTTACGTGCTCACTTGGGGCGTGGCTATAGAGGTAGCAGACGCACCGGGGCCCTAGTCTCTAAGGGGGCCCCAAAGCACATCTGCCCCATAAGAGGGCAGTACAATAATTGGCATATGGGGCCCTGTTGCAGATTTTGCATCGGGGACCCGAAGCTACAAGTTACGCCTCTGGTGCTCAATGAGGGGAATAAATAAAAGCTGTGAAAATGTGTCTGATTATCCCATGACAACCAATCACAGCTCAGCTTTCATATCCTAACGAGCGCTAGTGGAAAATTGATTACTGTGGGGAAAAAAAACAGATACTTTTGGTTACAGTTTTTATTTATTCCTCCCAACATGTTTTCTAAACAGAATTTTACGGTAAAATTTTTAGATTTTTTTTTTTTTGTCTGAAATACTTTTTGGCTGATTAGCTCTTGCTTAAAGGGGTACTCCGGTGAAAAACTTTTTTTTTTTTTTTTTTAAATCAACTGGTGCCAGAAAGTTAAATACTTGTAAATTACTTCTATTAAAAAATCTTAATCCTTCCAGTACTTATTAGCTGCTGAATACTACAGAAGAAATTCATTTGTTTTTGGAACACAGAGCTCTCTGCTGACATCACGAGCACAGTGCTCTCTGCTGACATCTCTGTCCATTTTAGGACCTGACCAGAGCATCAAATGTTTGCTATGGGGATTTTCTCCTACTCTGGACAGTTTTTAAAATGGACAGAGATGTCAGCAGAGAGCACTGTGGTCATGATGTCAGCAGAGAGCTCTGTGTTCCAAAAACAAGTGAATTTCTTCTGTAGTATTCAGCAGCTAATAAGTACTGGAAGGATTAAGATTTTTTTAATAGAAGTAATTAACAAATCTGTTTAACTTTCTGGCACCAGTTGATTAAAAAAAAAAAAAAAAAAGTTTTTCACCGGAGTACCCCTTTAAGCCTAAAATATGGCCTTTCTTTATTTTTGCATATTTTTGGGCCCTTTGGGGGAGATTTATCAAAAACTGTGCAGTGAACCTACCTATGTGCAGACATTCCATAAACAGTAAATGCTGCAGTCGCCAAGCATGATCATGCTGCTCCATTCACTTGGGGGGAAATTGACCTTTGTTCTCATGATCAGTCAGGTGTCCAAGTGGTCGTATCCCCACAGATCAACCAGTTTTCCCCTATCTTGTGGCTAGAAAATATAATATGATCTTAAAAGGAAAAGGCTGACCGCTACTTTCTCTACTCACGCAACTATGCACGGGCTGGCAGGCTGCGCCCCCCACCGGAACAGACACTTGTAAATAGGATGATGTCCAGCATCAGGTTTCACTTTAAAGGGGTACTCCGCCCCTAGACATCTTATCCCCTATCCAAAGGATAGGGGATAAGATGTCAGATCGCTGCGGTCCTGCTGCTGGGGAGCCCCGGGATCCCTGCTGCGGCACCGCGCTATCATTACAGCACAGAGCGAGTTTGCTCTGTGCGTAATGACGGGCGATACAGGGGATGGAGCAGCGTGACGTCATGGCTCCGCCCCTCGTGACATTACAGCCCGTCCCCTTAATGCAAGTCTATGGCAGGGGGCGTGGCGACCGCCACGCCACCTCCCATAGAATTGTATTGAAAGGGGCGGGCCGTGACATCATGAGGGGCGGAGCTGTGACGTAACGATGCTCCGGCCCCTGTACTGACCGTCATTACGTGCAGAGCGAACTTGCTCTGTGCTGTAATGATAGTGCAGTGCTGCAGCGGGGATCCCGGGGCTCCCCAGCAGCGGGACCGCGGCGGTCTGACATCTTTTCCCCTATCCTTTGGATAGGGGATAAGATGTCTAGGAGCTGAGTATCCCTTTAAGGGTGCGTTCACACTATGGAATTCCCGCGGAATTCCTCGAGCGGAAATCCGCGCGGAATTCCGCAGTGTGAACTTAACATTAGTGTGAATGGGTCTCCGCGAGACCCTTTCACACTGCGGAATTTCCGCGGCAGACAATTCCACCACTGAAATTGTTCAGCGCAAAGAAAGAACATGTTCATTCTTTGCGCGGATTCCACGAGCACTGCATAGCCGTCAATGGTGATGGCTCAGTGCCCCGCGGCCTTAGCACCGAAGTACCTTCTGCGGCAGTCACCAGGCGGAATCCCTGCTGGCAGAATTCAGCGAGCGGAGATTGCGCAGTGTGAACGCACCTTAAAACTGTGATATTTATTGAAGATAATAAAGCAGGATACAGAGCCTAACAACCTACAATTTTCCAGCCTTAGTCTAGGAGCCTTAGTCTAGGTATTACTAAGATGCCATGACTAAGCGTCCTTTGACCCGAAACACGTTATCTTCAATAAATATCATCATTTGATCTTGGGAAAAGCCCAAGATCTCATTCTCCAGCATTAATACTTGTGTGGTCAACTTTGAATTCCTTCCCACATCTTTATCTTGAGAAGAAATATATCATAACTTCATGCTTCCATTATCCAGCATTACGGAAAGAAAAATATTCCTCGGAAGGAACCTCTGTGTCTTTATCTCAATGTCTGAATAGAATCCTGTGTGATAGTGATTTATTTACTATAAATATTTCACTGACCTTTTCAGGACCACAATAATGTATTAACAAAACCCTGGATGAAATCTGCATTTCTGAGCAATTTAGTTTATTTTCCTTTGGTCTATATAGCACTGACAAAGATGACAGATGGAACGAGACTTCAGATCAGGACCCACTTTTCGTTGTTCTGTTTTAGTTTTCTTCTACTGTCGACCAACCAGGATTTTTTCTGGGTTTATGATCTGGGGAATAAAGTTAATGCATATAGAATATATATATATATATATATATATATATATATATATATATATATATAATTTTTTTTTCCTGCAGGTTAATAAACACCAGAAAAACAAACAAAAATGTATTAAAAAAATTTGTTTTTTTTCCACCCTACAAATATTTTTGGGGATTTCAAAATACATTATATGGTAAAATAAGATGCTATTAAAAGATATTTGGCTATTTAGAAAAAATGGCACTTGGAAATACAAACAAAAGGTGTGTGAACAGAAAACCTGAAAATAAGGCTCAAAAAGTGATGTGTGAACATAGCCATAGGGGTTAAAATAAAAGCATATAAGGTTTGCATTTTGATGCAGAAATAAATGGTATGGCAGCCTGTTTTCTATGCAGTACCAAAAAGATGTACAGTGACCCCCCCCCTGACCTATGATGGCCCCGACATACGATCATCTCAACATACGATGGCCTCTCAGAGGCCATCATATGATGAAGGCAGCATCAACATACAATGCTTTTGTATGTCGGGGCCATCGCATGCTTCAGCTGCCACCGGATAGTCGTTTACAGAGCCCCGTGTGGTCCCCTGACGATCACTTACCTGTCCTCGGGGCTCCGGCGCGTCCTCTTCGGGATCCCCTGCATCGTCGGCGCTCTCCATCGTCGTCATCACGTCGCTGCGCACGCCGTCCCGTCATCCAATAGGAGCGGCGTGCGTAGCGACGTGATGGCAGCGACGGAGAGCGCGGATGCCGGGGAAGCAGAGGCCTTGCCGGAGCATCGGGGACACCTCAGGGACGCGGCGACAGCGATGGAAGGCGACATCCAGGGCAGCGGTGACGGTCCGGAGCGGCGGGGACAGGTGAGTACAACTTCCTCTACCAGTGGTTTTCAACCTGTGGACCTCCAGATGTTGCAAAACTACAACTCCCAGCATGCCCGGACAGCCGTTGGCTGTCCGGGCATGCTGGGTGTTGTAGTTTTGCAACATCTGGAGGTCCGCAGGTTGTAGACCACTGTCCTATACTTTACATTGCATGGATCCCTCAACATACAATGGTTTCAACAAACGATGGTCCGTTTGGAACGGATTACCATCGTATGTTGAGGGACCACTGTATACTGCTGGTGTGATGATCTGGGGAGACATGACATATGACAACTGTTCACCCCTAGTAGTGATATAAAGGACACTAACCGCTCATCGATATGTGCAGGACATCCTGCGGACACGTGTTGCCTATCATGGCCTCCAACTGGCATTTTCAGCAAGATAATGCCCACACACACAGTGTGGCCGGGTTCAGATGGGCAATAAATGTGTGAATGTCTGCACATAAAACAGGTGAAACATTCCACATTTGACTGACCGCCGACTACTAGGGCTACTCGGAAATGCGCAGTCTCATAGACGGCAATGCATTTCCTTGTAGAATCCGCAAAAACATTAAACATGTTCAATGTTTTTGCGGACGCCAGAATCAGGATTTCCGTGCCAGAAACATTTGATGCTGAAATTCTACCGTGTGCACAGTGCAGCAGAATCCCATTCTTCTGCGGAATTTCACATGGAAACAAAGAGTGTGAACATAGCCTAAGGGTTTCTAGGAACGTCCTCACCAGATTGGAAAACTTCCTCGGCCTGCCTGCTCAACCAATTAAGCCAATCCAGCTCCAGCAGCCAAACAGTATGAAGGATCTACCGGTTCAGCAACAACATTTGTGGGGCAAAAGTGCCGCAGTATACCATATGGAACCTGTATGCCCCCGTTCCCAACTGTATCTTATCTTGTATACAGCTATGGGAGGCAAAACAGAGTATTAGAGCCTCTATTCAATTAGATAGTTTTCCCCCATTAACCTTATCCTTTCATTCTAATATTGTAATCACTTCCATATATTATCATTATATTCACACATAGAAAGTTTCATTTGATACCAACAACTACTTATAAATGTGTTATTTTTGAATTTCTAAAAAAGTGGTCAATAAACGTGATGTCAATGGAGCTTCTGCGGAGGTAACTCCAACCTCAATACCCTTACATGACTTGTATATTCACTTGTCTATGCAAAAGGATAACAATCTAAAATTTGCTGCGTTTCAATATCGTCCCTATAATATTAATATATTGTAAACTGAGCATTTTATGTCCAATTCAGAGAAAATCGATGAAATTTTCACCTAAAAAATTAAACTATTTAAAATATATACCAATGAAATACCAAAAACATATACATACTGGAACTTTTGGAATTCATTTTAAATCACAATTTTTTCACATTTAAAGATAATTTCTACCTACAAAAGACAGGTACCGCGATGGGCGCAGCCTGTGCCCCGTCATACGCAGGTCTCTTTCTCGGATTTTGGGAGAGGGATGTCCTGCAGTGAGACGGGGCGCAGATCGTGGCCCTGGTACAATGTTGGATACGTTATATCGACAATATCCTTTTCATTTGGCAGGGGTCTGTGTCAGAGTTAGAAAAGTTCATGATCTTGCTCAACTCAAATGACATTAATGTCAGACTTACACATAAAGCTAGTAAAGATGAGATTGGACGGAAGCCTGTCTACAGATGTCTTCTGTAAAGAAACTTCCACAAACTCATTATTACATGCCTCATCGGCCCATATTCCATCTACAATCAGGGCAATACCCACGGGACAATTCCTTAGAATGAAGCGAATATGCTCCAATGAATCTATTTTTGAAAAACAAAGTGAAGACTTAAAGGAAAGATTTAAAGAGAGAGGGTATAGCAATAGAGCTATCAAATGTGGATATTTAAGAGCAAAACAGGAACCTAGAAGCAATTTACTTACTAACCAACAAAAAAACAAGAAAAAATTAAGGGATAATACTATTAGATTTATATCCACATATAATTGTCAATGGAATACTATGAGAAAAGCAATTGATAAGCACTGGGCTTATCAATCCCCGAGTAGGATGTTATCCTTGTGGTTACTGTGTTGCGTGTAGGAATGTGGTAACAACTAAAACTTTCAAGTTGGCAGACGGAGCCAGGGAATTTGTTATCCGCCAGTATATCTCGTGTAGCTCACAAAATGTGATTTATTATGCCACCTGTGGTTGCGAAGAATATATATATAGGTCTTACCACCAGACAAATGAAGATCCGGGTGAGAGAGCATATCCGAGATATACTGGCCGCCAAAGACTCTGATGACACCACGATATTAAAGACGTTACCCAGACACTTTAAAGCTGTTCATAATTGTGACCCCTCCAGTTGACAAGTTAGGGGCATTGAGAAAGTGAGCCTAGGAGCAAGAGGAGGTAATTGGATTGTCCAACTTGGCACTATGGCTCCCAAAGGCTTAAATGAACAATTATCATTCGGTGCGTTTCTGTAAGTGACATGTTCATTCTTGATTTTAATACTCTTTTTATTTTGTTTTAAATTCGTGATTTTAGATAAAAATCTTATTTGGGAAGAATGTGGGTTTTTTTGACGTCAAGGTACTTGGATACTTATCATATTGACGAGCATCGCAGCAGCCCATCAAGAGAATGCAGCAGCCCAAGAGAATCTACTAAAAGACAAGAGGAAGCAAAAGTTATAATTTATCATATATATCAATTTTTTATTTTTTTTTGTGTGGGGGATTGTATATTTGATGGTTTTCATATTTTCTCATATTGCAGGTGTGTTCATTTGAATTTATCTTTTCAATTTTTTTATTATTAACTTAACATTTTTATTCACAAATTTCATAGGTCACATTGGTAATAGCCAAATGCACAGTGTGGATGTCTGTGGGTTGTGCGCTACCTGTGGACATGTTTCCCGTGTCCACATGCTGGCGTCTGGCTCCTCACGTCTGTATCTATTGTTCACGAAATAATCACATAATTTGTTCATGTAATTTTGTATATTAAAGGGGTACTACCGTGCTGACAACTTATCCCCTATCTAAAGGATAGGGGATAAATTGCCCGATGGCGCGGGGACCCGCAGCTGGGGACCCCCGTGATCTCGCACGCAGCACCCCACTCTCATCAGGCCCCGGAGCGAACATCCGCTCCGGGTCTGATGACGGGGCCGGTGATTGTGACATCAAGGCTCCGCCCCCCATGTGATGTCACGCTCCGCCCCCTCAATGCAAGTCTATGGCAGGGGCGAGACAGCTTTAGATAGGGGATAAGTTGTCAGCACGGTAGTACTCCTTTAATAGGGTAAAGATTATTTTGGCCTTTTTCATATGATAGATATTATAATTCAGCATCATAGTCACTATAACAGTAATTCACAATACATTTATGCACATTGGGGCACCAGGTGTGTATAATTGTTGACACTTAGACATTTGTTTTTCATTATAAGTATATCTATTTGTTGATATTCATCACTTGTATATGATAATTTTGCAAATTAGTGGCTTGATATGGGGTTATGCATTATGCCTAGTATATTGATTTATAATATATTCATCATTGCACTATTGTTGTGTGATTATTCTGTTTCCTTCTGCTGCGGTCAAGATTCTCTTTCTACTAATTCTTCAATTCTTCAACTAATTCTAAGTCCGTGATCGTGACCAGTGCGCATGCACAGAGTCTTGTTTCCTGCGGTCCTGCCCTGGCCGCCGCTCGCTTGGATGGTGCATGCTCGGTTGTCAGCCAGGGCCTGCGCTCTACGGAGCGTGCGACGAAAGTGGAGCAGTGTGGAGAGGAACGCGACTCCGTGCCTGCGCCAATAGGGTCGCGATCCCGTGACAGTAATCTCCGGGTTACCGGATATAAAAACTCCCTCTTAATAACAAAGAGTAGACGGCGGCCCTTTGAGAAAGTGTGGTACGAAACGGCGTTGGGGAGCCGAGTTACGCTGACTGAATATGGGTAAGCACCAGGCACTTTACCATTGATATACTCCACGGCACTAGACACCTTTTCTATTTTGTTTACATATTGCTTTTTTGGACATTAGAGACAGGCTTGAGGCAGCAGGACTCGTAACTTATTAGTGTTATGCAGGTTGCAATTTAGAGTCTCTGACATTGGGACTATGTTAGCCTTTTCTCTGCTACATGTATATTTATGACTTTCTAGCCTGGTGTTGGTATTTGTGATTTATTGGATAATACCTGTATATTATTTATTTCATGGTATTAGTGTGTCAGGCCACATGACATATGACAATATTGTACCTCGGCAGCAGTCCAAGAATTGTGTTATTGTTCATCTCTTCCATATGTAGTGTATTTTATATTAATTGTACTAATAAAGACATTCTGATTTTATATGGTATATACACTCCAGTTTTCTTTCTTTTATGGTGTTGTTATAATTGAGGGAGTGACCATTATATTGTAGGATCATGATAGACACTTATTATATAAGATGATACATAGACAAGAAAGGTGTAAATTTGGGTTCTTTTTTTGCATATGTATACAGTGGGGCAAAAAAGTATTTAGTCAGCCGCCAATTGTGCAAGTTCCCCCAATTAAAAAGATGAGAGAGGCCTGTAATTTTCATCATAGGTATACCTCAACTATGAGAGACATCATGAGAAAAAATATCCATAAAATCATATTTGTCTGATTTCTAAAGAACTTATTTTCAAATTATGGTGGAAAATAAGTATTTGGTCAATAGCAAAAGTTGATCCCAATACTGTTTCTGGTATTTTGGCCCATCCCTCCATGCAGATCTCCTCTAGAGCAGTGATGTTTGGGGCTGTCATTGGGCAACATGGACTTTTAACTCCCTCCAAAGGTTTTCTATGGGGATGAGATCTGGAGACTGGCTAGGCCACTTCAGGACCTTGAAATGTTTTTTTACAAAGCCACTCCTTTGATGCCCGGTAGGTGTGTTTGAGATCATTGTCATGCTGAAAGACCCAGCCACGTTTCATCTTCAATGCCCTTGCTGATGGAAGGAGGTTTTCACTCAAAATCTCACAATACATGGCCCCATTCATTCTTTCCTTTACATGGATCAGTCTTCCTGGTCCCTTTGCAGAAGAACAGCCCCAAGGCATGATGTTTCCACCCCCATGATTCACAGTAGGTATGGTGTTCTTTGGATGCAACTCAGCATTCTTTCTCCTCCAAACATGACGAGTTGAGTTTTTACAAAAAAAGTTCTACTTTGGTGTTATCCGACCATATGACATTCTACCAATACTCTTCTGGATCATCCAAATGCTCTCTAGCCAACTTCAGATGGGCCCAGACATGTACTAGCTTAAGAAGGGGGACACGTCTGGCACTGCATGATTTGAGTCCCTGGCGGCGTAGTGTGTTACTGATGGTAGCCTTTGTTACTTTAGTCCCAGCTCTCTGCAGGTCATTCACTAGGTCACCCTGTGTGGTTCTGGGATTTTATATCACCGTTTATGTGATCATTTTGACACCACAGGGTGAGATCTTGCGTGGAGCCCCAGATCGAGGGAGATTATCAGTGGTCTTGTATATCTTCCATTTTCTAATAATTGCTCCCACAGTTGATTTCTTCGCACCAAGCTGCTTGCCTATTGCAGATTCAGTCTTCCCAGCCTGGTGCATGTCTACACATTTGTTTCTGGTGTCCTTCGACAGCTCTTTGGTCTTGGCCATAGTGGAGTTTGGAGTGTGACTGTTTGAGGTTGTGGACATGTATTTTTTATGCTGATAACAAGTTCAAACAGGTGCCATTAACCCCTTAAGGACCAAGCCCATTTTGGTTTTGCATTTTCGTTTTTTTTCCTCCTCACCTTCTAAAAATCCTAACTCTTTTATATTTCCATTCACAGACCCATATGAGGGCTTGTTTTTTGTGTCACCAATTTACTTTGTAATGACATCACTTATTTTACCAGAAAATGTACGGAACAAACCAAAAAAATATTATTTATGTGGGAAATTGAAAAGAAACCGCAATTTAGCAAATGATGGAGGGTTTTGTTTTCACGGTGTAAACTTTATGGTAAAAATTACATGTTTTCTTTATTCTGTGGGTTAATACGATAAAATGATACCTATGTTATATGCTTTTCTATAATTGAACCGCTTAAAAAAAATCTCAAACTATTTTAACAAAATTAGTATGTTTGAAATTGCCCTATTTTGACCACCTATAACTTTCTAATTTTATAACTTTCTAATTTACCCCATATATAGGGTAGTATGAGGGCAAAATTTTGCTTAGGTTTTACTTTTTTATAAATTTTTTAGTAATTTTTTTGGGAATAAAATGTGACAAAAATGCAGCAATTTTGTATTTTTTTACCTTTTTGCCCTTCACCGTACGGGATAATTAACAATATATTTTGATAGTTCAGACTTTTACACATGCGGTAATACCAAATATGTTTATTAATTATTTTGTTTACGCTTTTTGGGGGGTAAAATGTGAAAAAGTGATGATTCACGTTTTTATTGGGGGAGGAGATTTTGTACATTTTTTTGCTTTTTTTTTTTTACACTTTAATGGTCCCCATAGGGGACTATTTATAGCAATCATTTGAATGCTAATACTGTTAAGTGCTATGCATACGGCATAGTACTGATCAGTGTTACGAGTGATCTTCTGCTCTGGTCTGTTCGATATCAGACCAGAGCAGAAGACCCCTGGAGACAGACGGAGGCATGTGAGGGGACCTCCATCTGCCATTATGGATGATCGGATCCCCACGGCAGCTCTGCGGGCGATCCAATCATCCATTTAAAGTACCACACGGCCGCAGATGCCTTGATCTGTATTGATCACAGCATCTGAGGGGTTAATGGCGAACACTGGCCCAGTGCTCGCGGTCATGGCGGAGCATAAATGTACGTCATGGTGCGTTAAGTACCACGGAACCATGACGTACATTTATGTCCATTGTCGTTAAGGGGTTAATACAGGTAACGAGTGGAGGACAGAGGAGACTCTTAAAGGGGTACTCCGGTAAAAAACTTTTTTTTTAAAGTCAACTGGTGCCAGAAAGTTAAACAGATTTGTAAATTTCTTCTGTTAAAAAAATCTTAATCCTTCCTGTACTAATTATCTGCTGAATACTGTCTGCTGACATCACGAGCACAGTGCTCTCTGCTGACATCTTTGTCCATTTTAGGAACTGTCCAGAGTAAAAGGAAATCCCCACAGCAAACATATGCTGTTCTGGACAGTTCCTAAAATGGACAGAGATATCAGCAGAGAGCACTGTGCTCGTGATGTCAGCAGAGAACTCTGTGTTTCAAAAAGAAAATAATTTCCGCTGTAGTATTCAGCAGCAAATAAGTACAGGAAGGATTAAGATTTTTTAATAGAAGTAATTTACAAATCTGTTTAATTTTCTGGCACCAGTTGATTTAAAAAAAAAAAAAAAAAAAGGTTTTCACTGAAGTACCACTTTAACAAAAAAGTTACAGGTCTGTGAGAGCCAGAAATCTTGCTTGTTTGTAGGTAACCAAATACTTATTTTCCACCATAATTTGCAAAAAAAAATTTAAAAAATCAGACAATGTGATTTTATGGAATTTTTTTTTTCATTATGTCTCTCATAGTTGAGGTATACCTATGATGAAAATTACAGACCTCTCTCATCTTTTTAAGTGGGAGAACTTGTACAATTGATGGATGACTAAATATATATAATGCAGTTAAAAAACGTTTTTAGTTAAAACGGCTTTGTGAAAACTATAATTTACTGGTTTTCACTAGGAAAAAACAGTTTGAACTAAAAACATGTTTTCACTGCAACATATATATATGTATGTATATATATATATATATATATATATATATATATATATATATATATACAAAAGTCGAAAATGTGCAGGTTATTTAGTTTGTCTATTACAACTACTTTTTGTCAATGAGTTTAAAATGATGTGACTGGAGCTCATGCGGACATACCTCTGACCCTAATGTCCTTACACTACTTGCACATTCACTTGTGTATGCAAATAGACAAAAATTACAAATTTGCCACAATTCTGATGGTATCCCTAAAATATTTTTTTTTAAGATTCAAAGTGAGCGATTTGAACACAATGATGAAATCTTTAAAATAAAACTATGAAAAAATAAATTATATATATATATATATATATATATATATATATATATATATATAGCCGAAATGTGCAGGTTATCTAGTTTGTGCATCGTTAAAAAAGTAAATAAATAAAAAAATAAAAGCTACAAAATAGAAAGCTGGTTTGTGTTACATGTTAAAACAAACACAGCGGTTAAAGCCACAGGATCTGACAGGCAGATTGCAGGAGATTAAATATTTCTATAAAAAGAAGGAATTCTAACACAGAGAAGCACCAGTCTGGGAACGAAAAAAAAGAAAAAAAAAGGAAAGCGATGGAAGTATTATCTTCTCGGCAGAATAATGGGCCTCAGAGAGAGGAGAGGGGAAGTGGGTTCTACTGCCCGAGTTACAAAGATCTTGTCACCAAAGTCTGGTGTGATAAACCACCGCAGGGGCGAGGTAGCTGTCGCCAGTCTCATAAACTTGCACTTTTGAACCGAGCTGCTAGCCCATACAAACCTACGGGAAGATGGAAAAATAATATCTGAGCCTTTGATGTCTTTCAGGGTGTAAATAGTAAAAGGAAGCAAAAAAACAGGCGCTTACAGTGGCCCCACTGTCTTATGTTAGTGCATTCGCTTTGGCGCGCAGCAACGGGAGAAGCCAGAAAGGCATGACAGAGACCAGGCGGGAGTGGATGAGCGATTCGAGAAAATTGGTTGAAATTACAGCATTCTGGGTTTTTGTTGACTTTATTTCAAAGGTGAATTCAACCTTTTATGTTATCAAAGCCGGGGGGGGGGGGGGGGGGGGGAGTGAAAAAAAAAATCACCTGCAATACAAAGGTTACATTATGCCACAGGTACGCTGTACGGCCTTTTGCCTTTGAAAGGTTAGCAGCGACAGTTTAGAATAACTTTTTTTCAGATGTTAGGGCATCTTGGATGTGGTATATATATATATATATATATATATATATATATATATATATATAGTAAATTTGAGTAGTCGTATTAGTCCAGTAATGTAGATGCAAATCAAAAAATGTTGCAGTATCTTGTAATACCTTTTTTATTGGACTAACAGAATTTTGTAGAGACAAGCTTTCGGGATTCCTCCCTTTATCAAGTCCAAAGCTTTGGACTTGATAAAGGGAGGAATCCCGAAAAAAAACTCCTGCCCTTCCCCTGTCTACAAATCCCTGGTCTTCCGCTTCTAGAAAACCCTTGCCCATTCTTTCCCCTTATACAAAAACCCTGCCCCCCTATTCCATAAAACTCAGCTCCGGCACCCCCCCACACATTAAAACCCTGCACCCACCTTACACACCAAATCTATACCCCTTCCCCCTTCATATAAAAACCCTGCACCGCCATCACATAAAGTTCAAACACCCCTACACATAAAAACCGTAATAAAAAAATAACACATGAACACTATCATAAATTGGAATCCCTTGCACCCCCTTAATAAAATAAACCCCTGCACACCCCCTAATAAATTAAAACGCTGCACACCCTATTAATAAAATAAAATCCAGCGCATACCCCTAATAAAATAAACCCTGCACCCCCTTAATAAAATAAAACCCATGCACACCCCCTTAATAAAACATATTAACTCCCTTTAATAAAAAACTTAACCCCCCCCCCTTAATAAAATAAAACCCTGCACCCCCTTAAAAAAATCACTTTCCATCTGCACCAAATAGAAACAAATCCAAATCCCCATCAATAAAATGAACAAATCCTGCACCCCCCTTAATTTTACCCCTCTGCCTTCCCCCCACTCTAATTACACCCCCTCCCTCCCCCGTAATTATACCCCCTCCCTCCCCCCTTAATTATTCCCCCTCCTTTCCCCCCCTTAATTACATACCCTCACTCCCCCATTAATCACACCCCCTCCCTCCCCCTTAATTACCCCCCTCCCCCCCCCTTAATTACACCCCTAACCCCCCCCTTAATTACACCCCCTCCCTTAACATAGAATTATTTACTTACATTTTCATGATTCCTCCGTCCGACGCTCCTTTAAAAGATCCGTGAAGGCGGCATAAGCGTCGTGATGTCACGTTGCGTGCCACTGCAACACTCCTTCCCCTGCTGCTCTGACTCCACAGATGCAGGCGCCGGGCGGAAAAGTATCGAGGTGCAGGAGTGGATGGGGGGGGGAGGTTACTCCATCATGGCACCCCCCTTTTGAGTGGCACCCGGGGCGGGCCACATCCCCCCCACCCTCCCCCCCTTTGGTACGCCACTGTATATATATATATATATATATATATATATATATATATATATACACACACATACCGTAGAATACCAAATTCCTCATGGCTGGAATGTAATGGGTGCCAGATTTTCAAGAATTCAGGATTGTTGAGAGTATGTAAAATCTGCCTGTATGAAAAAAAAGCTTTGAGACTGCCAGCAAAAGATAACATGACACTGGGTATTCTGCAATAACCATATTGCAGAATACCCAGTACAGTGAAATCTCTCCAAAGATTACCTTTTTGAAAAGACCATCCCTTTATCCAGACAAAATTTTCAGTCCACCATACATTATGTATAGTGACCTTGTTCTTTAAGTAGACCACCCCATAAAAAACTAATTTTTTATGCAAATTTGGTCTTCTCAAAGAGGTTTTACTGTATATGGCACAAATGTCTACAATGATTTATGCCTCATACTCACAAACTAAGATAAAAGAAGAGATTTCCCAGTTTGATCATAAGATAGCATGCAAAGCCTCCTGTCCCATCCAGGGTTAATCCAAAAACAGCTTAATCTGGGCCATGTAGCTCATAACTTATATACAGTGTCACCAAGGGTTTCCCCCAAAAATAACTTCATGTGGAGCATGTACCTCATAAAATAAATACAGTAAAACCTCTCCAAAAGACCACCGCTTTGAGAAGACCATCCCTTTATCCAGACCATATTTCATGTAACAGTTTTCAGTCCACCATAATGTCCATATATCTGTATTTTGTATTTTCTTTTTTCGGTCCTGTCCAGACATTTGGTTTGTGTCTGAACAGTTTCTGTGTTAATTCTCCCTGGTTTGAGAAGAGTTAATGCTTCCAGCCTATGGGATCCTGGTGGGGTTATTTAGACACTAGCTCTGCTGGAACTCGCTGCTGGTTATTAGACTTGTACTCTGACCATATCTTGTTTATGATGCACCGTAGCTATGTCTGTTTGAGCACATTTATCCTGAGTTTTAACCATGGTTATCTGTCCTGATATATATATATATATATATATATATATATATACACAAGAAAAAAGAAAGATAGCCGGCACAACAGCCTAATACACGGGTGCACACTGCCATGGCATCAGAGTATACAAAAAAAGAGGATTGCAGCAGCACACATTGGTCAAAAAAATTGAGGCTCTTAGCGCACTTTTTGATCAAAACGTGTCCCCCATCCACCACGGGGAGGTGGCCTCATTTAGGATGGGAACCTAGCACAAATTCTGAGCCTAACACTCAACTATCCACTCACCTCTGCTGGGCATATAGCCTCTGACTGGGTGACATGCTGGATCCATTTAAAACTCCACCTGTGAGAAAGGGGGAGGGGTGCACAGCTAAACAGGGTGCCATTACCCCCTGAATTGTACACACAAGAAAAAAGAAAGATAGCCGGCACAACAGCCTAATACACGGGTGCACACTGCCATGGCATCAGAGTATACAAAAAAAGAGGATTGCAGCAGCACACATTGGTCAAAAAAATTGAGGCTCTTAGCGCACTTTTTGATCAAAACGGGTCCCCCATCCACCACGGGGAGGTGGCCTCATTTAGGATGGGAACCTAGCACAAATTCTGAGCCTAACACTCAACTATCCACTCACCTCTGCTGGGCATATAGCCTCTGACTGGGTGACATGCTGGATCCATTTAAAACTCCACCTGTGAGAAAGGGGGAGGGGTGCACAGCTAAACAGGGTGCCATTACCCCCTGAATTGTACACACAAGAAAAAAGAAAGATAGCCGGCACAACAGCCTAATACACGGGTGCACACTGCCATGGCATCAGAGTATACAAAAAAAGAGGATTGCAGCAGCACACATTGGTCAAAAAAATTGAGGCTCTTAGCGCACTTTTTGATCAAAACGTGTCCCCCATCCACCACGGGGAGGTGGCCTCATTTAGGATGGGAACCTAGCACAAATTCTGAGCCTAACACTCAACTATCCACTCACCTCTGCTGGGCATATAGCCTCTGACTGGGTGACATGCTGGATCCATTTAAAACTCCACCTGTGAGAAAGGGGGAGGGGTGCACAGCTAAACAGGGTGCCATTACCCCCTGAATTGTACACACAAGAAAAAAGAAAGATAGCCGGCACAACAGCCTAATACACGGGTGCACACTGCCATGGCATCAGAGTATACAAAAAAAAGAGGATTGCAGCAGCACACATTGGTCAAAAAAATTGAGGCTCTTAGCGCACTTTTTGATCAAATGTCTACAATGATTTATGCCTCATACTCACAAACTAAGATAAAAGAAGAGATTTTCCAGTTTGATCATAAGATAGCATGCAAAGCCTCCTGTCCCATCCAGGGTTAATCCAAAAACAGCTTAATCTGGGCCATGTAGCTCATAACTTATATACAGTGTCACCAAGGGTTTCCCCCCAAAATAACTTCATGTGGAGCATGTACCTCATAAAATAAATACAGTAAAACCTCTCCAAAAGACCACCGCTTTGAGAAGACCATCCCTTTATCCAGACCAAATTTCATGTAACAGTTTTCAGTCCACCATAATGTCCATATATCTGTATTTTGTATTTTCTTTTTTCGGTCCTGTCCAGACATTTGGTTTGTGTCTGAACAGTTTCTGTGTTAATTCTCCCTGGTTTGAGAAGAGTTAATGCTTCCAGCCTATGGGATCCTGGTGGGGTTATTTAGACCCTAGCTCTGCTGGAACTCGCTGCTGGTTATTAGACCTGTACTCTGACCATATCTTGTTTATGATGCACCGTAGCTATGTCTGTTTGAGCACATTTATCCTGAGTTTTAACCATGGTTATCTGTCCTGATATATATATATATATATATATATATATATTAGCTTGCTTTGTTTTAGTACATTTGTCAGGTTTTAGTATTTCTGTATGTTTGTTCTGCATTTGCTTTGGGTTGCCTTAGTCTGTATCCAAACTCATGTCATTTTGTCAGTCCTGTTTTGACCTTGTTTGATCCTGGATCTCCTAGGATAGAATTCCTGAGCCTTGTGCTATCCGTCTATCGAGAAGTGAGTCTTGTGCCTGTACCCTTGTTTGCTTGTATTTAGTATTTCTGTTTCCTCCTAGGCCAGTGTCCTGATCACTCGGTGGAGAGTGCCTGCTGGCTAGGGGCCTATTTGGCTTTGGTATTGATGTCCCTCCATGCTTGGAGTGGGGAGTCTTGTGTGCTCCTTGTCCTGAGTCCAGTGTGAACAGTGCTATTGATTTCCTGACCTGTTAGTATGCTATTTCCTGCCTTGTTTGTATTTATATATGTTTGTTGGTTATTGTATTCCCATTATTTTCCTGACTTGTTCCCCGACTTTGTAAAGTTCCGTTTGGTTTGTTGACTTTGACGCCCATGCACTTTAGCGCAAGGAAGTGCCCGGCTCCTAGTTGTCGATCCGTTGTTTAGGGCAGATGGGCAAGTAGGCAGGGAGAGTGGTCTTAGGGAGAGCTTTAGGGTTCACTTCTCCCTGCCCTCCATTTATGACACATACATTATGCATCGGGGCCATATTTTTTTAAATGACCACCCCAATAGAAGACCATTTTGTAATGCAATTTTTGGTGGTCTTCAGAGGTTTCACTGTATGTAGAAAGAAATCTATAACTTGCAACATATGTTGATTAATATTTATAAATGGGCAATCAAAAGGATAATGTTATATGCACACTACAGAATTACTGTATCTACAATTAAAAAAACATACAACTTCAGGATATTTTTTCAAATTTTAATTTATTTTCTAATGGAGTTGGGGGTGTTTTAAAAATAACCAAAGCGTACTCACCTGCCCCTATTTCTCGATGCTGTCATTACAATGGGCGGATGCCACAACTCATGAGCAGGTCAAAGGAATCGGGGAGTAGTGGGGACCTGATGCTCTCAAAATGGCAGCAGTGGGAGATCAGGGCACACAATAATGTCCCACAATTTTTTTTTATTTATAGTTCCCGAATTTTTTCCTAAATTAAATATGATCCAAGTTTCATTATTCTCCCATTAATTCACTGGCATGAACGGTGAAACCCTGGTTCATTTTGAGGATTTTTTTCAATCTCATCACAAAGGTTTGTTGAGTCGGTAACATTTCACCACTCCTGGTTCACAATCCACAATAAAAGGCTTTAATGGACTTCATACTTGTGGGGTAATGTATGTAAAAGTTGTTTAATCCCCTGCTCAATGTATTTATTGTGCTTTGTTTTAGAGCCCACTAAATATGGATTGCCCACTTTTATGAAGAGAAGAATAGGAGAACAACAGCGGCTCAACGTTTTAATAGATCTGAAGGTATTTGCGCAGTTTATTGGATGTCTAAGTAGCTTTTTAAAAAGGCAATGACTTACTAGCAAAAGCTTAGCTGGTGGGTGGCCCATAAGCCATCGAGAAGAGCTGACTCTCTCATTAGGTCCCACAGAAACCTAGAGTGAATTTTCTAGGGAAACATTTAAATTGTGAGTCATGTTTAGAGACGGTGGATACTTTAAGCTTTTGTCTACCAGACTATACTAAGTGCTGCCGGATATGATATGTCAAATAAAATGTTTACTTTGCAGCAACAGCACAACTTGAAATGTTCCTACCAAATGGCAATTTGGAAACTTCAGCTCTGTGTTAATATTATTATTTATTTATTTGATAGTTTTATTAGGTTCCAGGGCACACTATAACCTAAAAAGAGAGGCGTTTACTAACATAATATCAATAAATGATAGAACTAGCAACTACATTGAGCTTACTTTAGGCAAACTGGTAGAAAAGACCCAGCACATGAAGACTGTGGTTTGGGGGAGATGGACAGACTACACTATGGTTGGCCTAGCTAACTCTATCAGTATTTTTGCTTTTGTGATAGCCTGGGGGAGTAGGGTATATGGTGTGTAGCTGTGCGGTGACTAAAGGGTGTCTGGTTAACCCTTACTATTCGTGACGCCAGGGTGAGGGCTCCTCTGTAATGCTTGTCCTACCGCCACCCTTCCCAAGAGCAATAGGGAGGTATAGAATAATTGAATGTCCACAACCGGAGAGTTTGCTGAAAACAGTTGGAACTTTACTGAAGATTTTATGCAAGCTTCATAACCGGAACAGTCTCTGTACATGCAAAGTCTCTTGGAGATTGACAGTGGTTGGGACCTTAAGCGTTTTAGAGTCCATAGACTGATATGCGCTGTTCCACTGGATTTAGGGGATTTAGTTTCGGTCCAGTAGTCACGCTAGCTTTAGCGGGGATTAGTTTAGAACTCACGGTTTAGTTTAGGCTGAGGCCGGTAGGTTTTCTGGCCTAGCGTGTCTTTGAAAGTTGCGCAGATCCGTCCTGCTAGTCCGGCATCCACGAGAGCAGCAACCCAAGAGAGCGATAATTGGCTACAGCTCCCTTATATGGGAAGGGGCTGGAATAGAGCTAATTGGTCCAATACTTCTGTCAATCACCTTCACATAGAATTATGGGTAGTATATGACCCAAGGACCTCCAAAGGTACTCCAACATACCATTGAGGAATCAACATAGTCACATGACCGAAGTCCTGCGACGCTAACAAGGTAAGTATACTATACATTATATTAAATATACATTATTATTAAATATGTACATAGAAACATTATGAGATTAGAGTAGAAGAGAGGCGACTAGGGGCTGTCCCACCTGGGAGACCCTACCTGAACGTAGTAACTCTGACTTTGGGGACCACCATACAAGGTACTGTATGCAATACGGTACCAGGACACCACACTTTGAATAGGAGTGACCTTAACCAGAGGCCAGGGGCCTCAGCCACTTAGAAGGTGTTGTGGTTCGTGGCTTGGGGTAAAATTAAATATGGCACAAAAAGTTATACAGTAACTGCTTAGTCAATGTCTGCAGGTCAGCAAGATGGACGCCAACTAGGCATTCCTTAAAAAAAGGCCACCCAACCCAGGACTGCAAATTCTTGTTGCATCTAGCCACTTTGTCCCTGTAACGTCTCCCAGCTGCTAAGGTGTATAATTGTCAGGTGCTATTGTAATCTATATAAGTGTCAGTATTGTGAGTTAAATATGCATTACTTCACCATGTTACTATATTACTATGTATTACTTGTTATTTTCTGCCTTGGCTAGTTCACATAGATACGGCATAGGTGAACTCAGTCTAAATCTTGACGCAACTGATGCCACAACTGATGAAAACATGCATCAGTTGTCTTCAGTTGTGTAGCAAGCTGCGTTCCTCAGTCCAGTGCCGTCCGGTGTGTCCAACCTATCAGTGTCCAGACTGAGATGCCAGATGATTGTGAACTGTCCCATTCAAATGGGATCAGTTCTACCATCATATACCCACCGGTGCACGCCAGAGGGAAATTCTGCCAGACAACTGATTTATGTGAAGGGATCCTTATTCCACTACTGCACACTCGGAGGTATTATGGATGTGCAATAGTTAACATTTTACTCTTTGCTGCCAACACTGGTGAGCTGTGTATGTGTAACGAAGCATGGAACATTGGCCACATGACTCATAACTTTCTTTGCAGAAATTATTAAAAAGCTGAGGGATGAGTCCAACCCACTCTGCTCAAAGGGTTAAAGCTAACTTAAACCAGTTAGAGAAATGTTAGGAGATCTTCCAGCTCTGTTCAAGCAGACTAAACCAGAGTCTGGTCTAGCTTAGGCTAGGGTTCTCTTGCTAGGTCACTTAAAAGGTTTCAGGCCTAGTCAGTATCCCATTTCAAGCTAAAACCTGCTACAAGAAAGTCTAGTTCCAGTTAGTAGAGTAAGATCTAGGTGGAATCGTGGTGATCATGGTGAGCTGTATAATAAGTGCACATTTGTTGGTAAATAATGGTATACATTACCTTTCTGTGGTCTTGCCTCCTTTCCTTTTGATGCAGACTGTCTGTTGTCTACATTGCCTCACTACCTCTGTAGCCAACATCCTGTAATGGACTTACCTATTCCTAAGGTATATTCTAATTGGGAATTCAGCCAACTCTATCTCCCTTCCACTATGTGGGAGGCTCCTGTGGGTGTAGTTATTGTCAAGAAGGTGTAGTGGGAGGACAATAGAGTTTGTCAAACGTTCCACTAAGTCCATGTTTCAGGCTGTATTATTGTCCTCTTCCTGTCAGATGCCTCACAGTCCCTACTGCTGCCTTCAAATGCTTCATTGTCCCTACTGCCCTTCTCCTAACAGATGCCTTACTGCTACCCCTTTTGTTAGATGCCTCACCTTCCCCACTGCTACCCCCTGTCAGATGTCTCACTGTCCCTTCTGCTATCTGCTGTAATATGTATCACTTTCCCTACTGCTACCCCTGCTGTCAGATGCCTCACTGCCCCTACTGCTACCCCTGCTATCAGATGCCTCACTGCCCCTACTGCTACCCCTGCTGTCAGATGCCTCACTGCCCCTACTGCTACCCCTGCTATCAGATGCCTCACTGCCCCTACTGCTACCCCTGCTGTCAGATGTCTCACTGTCCCTACTGCTACTGTGATGTCCCAGTATATAGTCCCATACAGTACTCCTGCAGCATCTCCCCCATACTGTTATATGTATTATGTATAAAGGACCTTTGAGGACCTTTGAGTTAGTCACATGATACTGTTGTCACATGTTCTATTCACTTGTCTGTTACCCAGAGAGCACCAGCTAACCAGGTGACCTGCAGCTTGACCTATGGGCTCCTTGTTCATCCCCCCTTTATAAGGAAAGGAGGAGCTGCAATCTGTCTCTTTTGCTCTTTCACCACATGCTGAGGTCAAGTTCAGTCCAGATGTCTCAGAACCAGTGTCCAGCACACCTGGAGGCCTCAAACCTAACCTACAGCCATATGCCAGTAAGTCAAGTCATCTATGTCTGCTGACACTGCCTTCAGTCAAGTCTATCATAGTCAGCGTGGCTGTGCTAAGTCTGCAAGTCACAGTAAGCTGCGAGGTCCCCTGTGTTACCGGCCACCTCTCCGGAATCCTACCCAAGCTGTAAAGACTGTTACCATCTGTCTACCTCAGTAAAGCTACCGTTAATCCTAACCTGGTCTTGGACTATCATTACCTTGCCTAACATAGGTATAGCGGAGCTACCTTCGGGTGGTTACTTAGGAAAACCACACCCTGGCATCATGAACATTTAGGGGTTAATAACATCTGCCCCTGGGCTACAATATCTGCCCCCTACACCTCACTTTCACACCACGTGGCGCACCACACTACCCCTGTCAGATGCCTCACTGTCCCTACTGCTACTGCCCTGTCAGAGATATCACTGTCCCTACTGCTACCCCTGCTGTTACATGCCTCACTGTCCCTACTGCTACCCCCTGTCAGATGTATCATTGTCCCTACTGCTACCCTGTCAGATGTATCATTGTCCCTACTGCTACCCCGTCAGATGTATCATTGTCCCTACTGCTACCCCCTGTCAGATGTATCACTGTCCCTACTGCTACCCCCTGTCAGAGATATCACTGTCCCTACTGCTACCCCTGCTGTTACATGCCTCACTGTCCCTACTGCTACTCCTGCAGTAAAATATCTTACTGTCCCTACTGCTACCCCCTGTCAGATGTATCATTGTCCCTACTGCTACTCCCTGTCAGATGCCTCACTGTCCCTACTGCTACCGCTGCTGTTCCATGCCTCACTGTCCCTCCCTACTACTGTCAGATGTCTCACTGTCCCTACTGCTACTGCTGCTGTTCCATGCCTCACTGTCCCTCCCTACTACTGTCAGATGTCTCACTGTCCCTTCTGCTACCCCTGATGTTAGATGCCTCACTGTCCCTATTGCTACCACCTGTCAGATGTATCATTGTCCCTACTGCTACCCCATGTCAGATGCCTCACTGTCCCTACTGCTACCCCTGGTGTTAGATGCCTCACTGTCCCTACTGCTTCCCCTCCTGTCAGATGTATCATTGTCCCTACTGCTACCCCATGTCAGATGCCACACTGTCCCTACTGCTACCCCTGCAGTCAGATGCCTCACCGTCCCTACTGCTACCCCTGGTGTTAGATGCCTCACTGTCCCTACTGCTACCCCTGCAGTCAGATGCCTCACCGTCCCTACTGCTACCCCTGGTGTTAGATGCCTCACTGTCCCTACTGCTACCCCTGCAGTCAGATGCCTAACTTTCCCTACTGCTACCCCTGCAGTCAGATGGCTCACAGTCCCTACTGCTACCCCTCTTGTCAGATGCCTGATGAAGCGCACATGCGCGAAACGTGTTGCATACTAGGAATAAATGTATTGTTGTCCTGAGATTTGCCTGGTCCTTCAGCGCTGAATTCCACCCTTCTTTGTAGGTGACTGTTTTTTCTTGTGCCTCTTGTCAGATGTCTTACTTTCCCTACTGCTCCCCCTATGGTCAGATGCCTCACTGACCCTACTGCTACCTGTTCTGTCAGATGCCATACTGTCCCTACTGCCCCCACGAGCACCAGCTTGTGTATTTCTGGCTTTCCAATAGAGATGCATGGAGGAGATGCATGCAGACCCCCACCCTGTGTATGAAAGAAAGCTTAAGTTCTGTACAGAAGATTGCAGTGGGCAGGGACATGCACAGACATTTTGGGGGACAGGGGGTCAAGTAGATAACAGGGCACTTCGCATTTAACAAAAAAAAAGAAAAAACTTACATTTGTTAACACAACATAATTTCTGAGGTAAGGGACCTCCGGCAGTCATGTCAGCATTATAGGGCAGGTGCATTTAAAGGACAAGGGCACAAGCCCCCTTTTGAGTCTATGTGTGCACATCTGTAGTGACCCACGGTGATGACTGGACCACGGGGTGTAGCGGTGTAGGTGGATGGGGCAAGATGGTATTAACCACAGGGGCAAGGTGTTGTTAACCCCTAATGTTTGTGACGCCAAGTGTTTTTTGGGTACCAGAACCACACGAACGGTATCATCACTATTCCAATGGCTAGGTAGTGAAAGGAGAGACCACAACCAGTTATGGTTTAATGGAGGCTTTACTGAGTTTAGATAGATGGTATTATCTCAGAACTCAGAAGACCTCGCAGCTTGCTGGGACCAATTAGACTGGTAATAGACTTTAGATAATTATCTTGAGGCTTGTCTTTAGACTGGACTTGACTACTTGTAGTGACAGCAGACATAGACTTTTGACTCACTGGAATGACTGTAGCTTTGCGGCCTTCCAGGTGCTGGTCACTAGCACTGAGGTATCTGGTGTATGCTGTTCCAACATAAGAGATAAGAGCAAAAGAGACAGAATTGTAATAGCTGCCCCTTTATATAGAGGGGGGCTGAGCCAAAGCCCATTGGTCAAGCTGCATCTCACAGGTCCTTTATACTAACTATACATTTGGACACTGACTACAATCCCATTATAAAAAATTACATTACAGGAACAGCAGGGGAGACACTGCAGGAGAGCCCCCAGGTCACTGAGGGACTCAACCTGACAGGGCCTAAGGGTAGTACAGAACCATGTTCTGTACTGGGACATTACACATCCCTGGCGGTGGGTCCCAGCGGTGGGACCCTACGCCATCTGACACTTATCAATCACCGAGCAATCACCATACACCGGAATTGAGACCTGTGTGATGCAGGGAAGAACTATGGAGGGAGTAAGGGCTCAATGAAAAAGTGTTAACCCCATAACCCCCTTGAGTATAGCAGTTTAATAAGAAAAACTCTGTTTTTATGATTGATTTTACTACAATATTAATCTTTCCATTGTGGTCAATTGCATTTGTTATATTAATTCTCTCTGTAGCGTATCGAAATAATCCCAGAAAATAAAAGTCTCCCCGACTGTCTGCCATGGCCTGCCTTTGATTTTATTGAAATCCTTGTGAATGTCTCAGTGAGATTGATGTGATATGACTGTACGGCTGAGACATTTGTTGTGGTTTTTGTGGGATGTACGTCGGAGGCAAAAAAGTATTAAAGCCTATTTCCCTTGGTCTGTGGGAACTGGACACAAAAAGGCTGTCCCAACAAATTACACTGATATCCGCTGTATCATAAGGAGCGGTCAGTGCAGCAGAATTTTTTTTCTCCATTTTTTGTTACCTATTGTGATGTCGGTAAAAGATTTACTAAATATGTGCAATGTTATAGTGATGGATAACCTGGCCGGAAAATTCAATTATGATCCTTAGTACAGTGTTTTTCAACCAGGGTGCCTCCAGCTGATGCAAAACTACAACTCCCTGCATGCTCGGACAGCCTTCGGCTGTCCGGGCATGCAGTGAGTTGTGGTTTTGCAACAGCTGGAGGCATCCTGGTTGATGGTTGAGAAACACATAAATAAATAATTTATGTGTCTAGCTTTTGTATTTGGCTCTTATTTTGACATCCACAGGGGCGTGTCCCAGGCAAGAACTGAGCCCGCCCTCTTTCACCATGCATTCACTTCCTCCCTGAGTCTGCTGTGCTGTGCTGGGTCTCTTCATACAATCACTGCAGGTTGCTCTGTACAGAGGAGTGCTAGTCCCGCCCTCACTAACTGGAATCTGTCCGAGCCTGTGCTTCAGCTAGGACAAAGATAATGCTGTAGCCAAACAGGAGTATGTTCTGGATGGTATGGGGATCCCTAGTGGTGTTTTTTTTTTTTTTTTTTTTTTTTAAGACCTGATTTCTATAAAAGTAAATAAAATATTCTTATGAGGAATGAATAGGTAAGCAGTAGAACAGAGGGATTTTTGAGCCAAGTATAGAAGCTAGACACATTAAAAAGACATGTAAAACATCTGCATGACCTAGTGAGTAACATATGTAAGTATTATTTTTTCTGGGATATGACAGGTGTGCTTTAAAGGGGTACTCCAACCCTAGACAACTTATCCCCTATCCAAAGGATAGGGGAAAAGATGTCTGATTGTGGGGTTCCCGCTACTGGGACCCCTCGCGATCTCCCTGCAGCACCCAGCGCTCGTTTAGAATGCCGGCGGCGGCACTGGAGGCTTGTGACATCACGGCAACAACCCCTCATGACGTCATTCCAGTCCCCCTCAATACAAGTCTATGGGAGAGGGTGTGGGGGGCCCATTCCCATAGACTTGCATTGAGAGGGAGGGAGGGCGTGACGTCACAAGGGGGGGGGGGGTGGCCATAATGTCACGAGCCTCTGGCGCCGCATGACTAGTAATCCGGCACAGAGCGAGGTGCCACAGCAGAGACTGCAGGGGGTCCCAGCAGCGGGACTCCCACGATCAGACATCTTATCCCCTATCCTTTGGATAGGAGAAACGATGTCTAGGGGCGGAGTACCCCTTTAAGGTAGGGTGTAATAGGAAATCACCAAAGTATACTGCAATACATTAGTGTACATTGTTATTACAGTGTACTGCACTAGCAACTATATGAGTAAACTATATGAGTAAAAAATATATATATATTAAAAATGTCCATATTAAGAAGTAAAATACTCCCTTTGCTATTTATTTTATTTTTTTTAAACATATTCGAAAAAGGAAAATGATAACTGGTTCGGAATATATGTTCAGACTATTGATTCATTATGTAAGTCCCCCCCCCCCCCCATAGTGAATGCCGTTTTAGTGTTGCTGTAGATATGGTGAGGGGGTGGCCTAAGTTTTGTGTACAGTCCAGAGTCTATAATGGATGGCACCCATAGTAAGGATTAAGGTGAAGGCCCCTTCTTCCTTGTGACGGTAGGGACCCCCATGGTCAACAAGTGATGACATATCGCGAGGATCACTTACCCTGGTGTTTATGCGGTGGTAACATAGAACACAGAAACTAATATATAAAAATGGACCAAATTATGGAAGTTATGTGGGTTGTAACACAAAAGAAAAACAAACAGAAGGAGAGCGGCTCATGTCAGGACTATAGAAACATTTACTTTTGGATAAGAAACAAAAAATATAAAGTCAAAATACATCATCGCCCAAAGCACCAGCAGCTGCCGAGGATCAGCCCTTATCTGTGGACGGGGATAAAATATGAGGTGGGAAGAGATTAGGGGGGGGGAGAGAATCTTAATGTCCTTAACTTGAAAACATGATTATTTTTACTACGATAAAGACAAATATTAGGAAAAACAAAGTTTCTCATCGGGTTATGGAGACAGATGAAAGATTAAGAATATATGTGAAAGTATGGAACAAGAGGGTTTTACTTTTATTTGAGAAAACTTTCCATTTAAAGGGGTACTCCGGCCCCTAGACATCTTATCCCCCATCCAAAGGATAGGGGATAAGATGTCAGATCGCGGGGGTCCCGACTCCCGCCGCTGGGGAGCCCCTGGATCTACCATGCAGCACCCACCTTTAGCGGCTGCCGTAACGGCTGGAGGTCCTCAGGCTGGGTCCATCTCGACCACGAGGACGGAGCAAAGTGACGTCACGGCTCCGCCCCCCTGTGTTGTCACGCTTCGCCCCCTCAATGCAAGTCTATTGGAGGGGCGTGACAGCTGTCACGTCCCCTCCCACAGGCTTGCATTGAGGGGGCGTAGCGTGACGTCCCCGTGATTGCCAGTGAACACGCTCCGGGGACTGATTCTAACGGGGTGCAGCGTGGAAGATCACGGGGGTCTCTAGCGACGAGACCTCCGCGATCAGGCATCTTATCCCCTATCCTTTGGATAGGGGATAAGATGTCTTAGCGCCGGAGTACCCCTTTAAAGCTATAGGCCCAGGCTGTATAAAAAATACAAAAGAAGGTATGGCCTTAAAGGGGTACTCCGCCCCTAGACATCTAATCCCGCCGATGGGACTCCCCTGCAATCTCCATGCAGTAAAGTATTACAAAGTATATACTAGTGTTTCCCAACCAGGGTGAGTCCAGGCATTCTGGGAGTTGTAGTTTTGCAACATCTGGAGGCACCCTGGTTGGGAAACAAAGACAACGCGTTTCGGCATTCCTCTTCTTTAGATCACTAGGACAGCTCTTATATTGCTCCATTTGTCAGTAGAACCATTCCCTTTCAGTCTAGGCCATATTATAGGACCTTTAGACTTACTTGCTCAATACCCCATCACTGCTATCTCAATGGTGCCTGGTCCCACCTGGGCTACACTTCTGGCCATTGCTTGGACACAGAAAATCCCTGCTCAGCCAGTCACTGACCATGGCAATGACCTGATGAACATCCCTTTAATCCATATAAAAAGTTGAATAACTTTGTGAGGACATTGCATCATGTATTTCCTACTGGTTCTCTGTCACAACCTGTATTAAAGGAGTACTCCGCTGCTCAGCATTTGGAACAAACTGTTCCGAACGCTGAAGCCGGCGCCGGGAGCTTGTGACGTCAAAGCCCCGCCCCATCATGGTGTCAGCGTGACAGCCCCCTCCCATAGACTTGCATCGAGGGGGCGGGGCGTGACATCATGAGGGGGCGGGGCAATAACATCACGAGCTCCCAGCGCCGGCTCCAGTGTTCGGAACAGTTTGTTCCAAACGCTGAGCAGCGGAGTACCCCTTTAAAGTCCTAAAGTCCAGAACTGCATTCACAATTCTGTATGCTTCAGAGCTTAAAGGGGTACTCCGATGGAAAACTATTTTTTATTTTAATCAACTGGTTCTAGAAATTCAAAAAGTTTTGTAAATTACTTCTACTTAAAAATCTTAATCCTTCCAGTACTTATCAGCTGCTGTATGCTCCAGAGGAAGTCCTTTTCTTTTTCTATTTCTTTTCTGTCTGAACACAGTGCTCTCTGCTGACACCTCTGTCCATGTCAGGAACTGTCCAGAGCAGGATAGGTTTTCTATGGGGATTTGCTCCTACTTCGGACAGTTCTTGACATGGACAGAGGTGTCAGCAGAGAGCACTGAGGTCAGACAGAAAAGAAATTAAAAAAAGAAAGAAAAGAACTTCCTCTGGAGCATATAGCAGCTGATAAGTACTAAAAGGATTAAGATTTTTAAGTAGAAGTAATTCACAAATCTTTTTTACTTTCTAGAACCAGTTGATATTTTTTTTTCCTCCGGAGTACCCCTTTAAAGCTTAAACTATATTCTTAAATAAGTGATACTCACCTACCTTGCATTACTGCAGCTGCCATTCAAAGCTCCTGGTTCCTGCTCATCACTGCTTCTTCCAGGTTTGGGTCATCCTAGGAGGAAATGCCTGAACAACTAGTTACTGACTAAGAAGGGACACTGCTGTGTGATGTGATAGGCTGGGTGGAACAATTCCTGCCCAAAATAACAGGAACAAGGCAAAAGAGGTGACAAGCGGGAATGGGGGAGTATTGTATATGCGGAAAATCATGGAAGGTGAGTATCATTAATTTTTTTTATTTAACACAACCTCCAGCCATAAAAAAAATTAGCCCTGGATCACCATGTTAAATCTTCCAGTACTCTTAAAGGAGATGTCCAGTGCTGAAAAACTTATCCCCTAACCTAAGGATAGGGGATAAGTTTCAGATCGCAGGGGGTCCGACCGTTGGGGGCCCCCCGCGATCTCCTATACGGGGGCCCGACAGCCTGCGGGAAGGGGGCGTGTTAACCCTCGCACGAAGCAGCGGCTGACACGCCCCCTCAATACAACTCTATGGCAGAGCCGGAGCGCTGACTTCGGCAATCTCCGGCTCTGCCATAGCGATGTATTGAGGGGGCGTGTCAGCTGCCGCTTCGTGCGGTGGTCAACACCTGCTATCTGGCCAGCGAGCCGGGGCCCCGTACAGGAGATCACAGGGGGCCCCAGCGGTCAGGCCCCCCCCCCCCCCCCCCCCCGAGATGAAACTTATGACCTATTCTTAGGATAGGGGATAAGTTTTTCAGCACTGGACTACCCCTTTAATGTCTTCAATTCTGCAAAGGGGCTCCACTGGTAGTGTCAATCACCAGTTGTTTAAAAGGGGTACTCCGGTGGAAAACATTATTTTTTTTTTTTAAATCATCTGGTGCCAGAAAGTTAACCAGATTTGTTAAACAGAAAGTTAAACAGATCTGTAAATTACTTCTATTTAAAAATCTTAATCCTTCCAGTACTTATTAGCTGTTGTATGCTCCAGAAAAGTTGTGTAGTTCTTTTCAGTCTGACCAGAGTGCTCTCTGTCCATGTCAGGAACTGTCTAGAGCAGGAGCAAATCCCCATAGCAAACTTATCCTGCTCTGGACAGTTCCTGACACGGACAGAGGTGTCAGCAAAGAGCACTGTGGTCAGACAGAAAATAACTACACTGGAGCATTCAGCAGCTAATAAGTACTGAAAGGGTTAAGATTTTTACTAGAAGTAATTTACAGATCTGTTTAACTTTCTGGCACCAGTTGATTTAAAAAAAAAATGCGTTTTCCACCGAAGTACCCCTTTAACTTGGAATTTGGAAAAGCAGTTGCAGCTTGATAATAGTCACAGCTTAGCTAAGATGTTTTGGGGTGTATCAAGAACCAGCAGAACTGTGACTGCAGCTCTGAAGTAGGATAGAAGATGTAACTAGGACAAATAGGTAATGCCGCATATTTTGGAATTTGTGAAACTTTTTTTTATCTCGATTATTGGGGGGGGGGATTAGGAAGCTTTTTAGTTGTCTTTTTGCTCTGTTTGTCATATAAATTGTCATAAGTGGTGTCTTTGCTCAAAACTTTGAGCAAATTTTTGCAAAGTGACTTTTTTTGCAGGTGAGTACAACTTCCTCTAACAGTGGTCTACAACCTGCGGACCTCCAGATGTTGCAGAACTACAACACCCAGCATGCCCGGACAGCCAACGGCTGTCCGGGCATGCTGGGTGTTGTAGTTTTGCAACACCTGGAGGTCCGCAGGTTGTAGACCACTGTCCTATACTTTACATTGCACGGATCCCTCAACATGCGATGGTTTCAACAAACGATGGTCCGTTTGGAACGGATTACCATCGTATGTTGAGGGACCACTGTATTCCAACCCCGACATGGCTTACAAAAATTACTGTGGGTGCCATTTTTTAAAAATCCCACAGTTTTTTGCACAACGGCTGTCCGGGCATGCTGGGAGTTGTAGTTTTGCCACAGCTGGAGGCACCCTGGTTGGGACACACTGTTCTAATGGGATAAGAAAAATGTAATAGAAAATGTAATAATAAATATAATAAATAATGTAATAAATGTCCTATAAAATATAATACATAATGGAATGATTGTAATTAAAACTAAATCCCTTTTTCCTTGATACCTTCATTACTCCTTTGTTGTTTGGCATTATTACGTCTATTGTATAATAATGTATACACACACCCCTAAATTGAGGCTTAAAAATAAAAAATAAAATGTTACAGTAACACCATGCCAAGAATGCTTTTAATCGCTCTGACTATTCATTTACTTCACGCTCTTCCGAGCGCCCCGTATATATCACAAAATTGATCTATAACCTGATATTCCACTCCGGCGGGACGTAACGTTTGATGAATCTACATACAGTGATTTTAATAACACAGAGATCAAGCTCATACAGTAATAAAAAAAAAAAAGGGGAAAAAAAAAACAAGTTCAAATATCGACCTTATCTGATCTCCTCTTCTCGGCTGTCACGAGCCTTAAACATTTATTATATCCTGGAAACCGATCCGTCTTTCAGCCTAAAGACTCTGACATAAATAGATACGTCGAACAAAGCGAAATCCCGCAGCCTAGTGTTTCTGTTGGCACGAGGGAACAGCATGTGGGATCCTTCAGATAAAGTCCAGATCGCCACAAATCCTAAGTACAATTTACGCGGCCAAGAGATTATTATCAGCGGCTGAGTGATGTTTTGACTCAGGAAGGCACCGTATACTGATTGCGAAGGGGGTCGCGAAACAAACGCGCACCACGGTGTTCTTTTGTTTTCCGTACATGCTTATTAAAGTATTGTGTATACCGGAAAACAAAAGCTGTTTGTGCGACCTGCGCCTTCTCATTCTAAAAGCAAGAAGTTTTTTTTTTTTTGTACTGTAAGCCCAATATGAGAAAAGAAATTAAAAGTAACGTAAATGGCTGCTGTAAGCATCAATTAATATTCTGTAATTTAGCTATTGATTAAAGCCAGGGCTAGACAAATCCCAGGCGCCAGGTTGCCAGACGCCTAGGTTGTTTGTCTGCCCTTCCCAATAAGGGTTGTCCTTTTTTTTAAAAAAATAAAAGGCTGATTTCCCCATTCTGCCTGTGGATGGCACTCCAGTGTTACATAAACAGGGGAATACGGAGAGTCACCACCGAGGCTGCTGTTTGGCTGCGTCATGTGACACTGCAGGCGTGACCGAGGACATCCGCCAAAATAGTCAGTATATAAAAAAAAAAGATTAGAGGACAGTAATGACTGTGACACAAAGGGGGGAGATGAGGGGACAGTAATAACTGTGTGCGCACAAGGAGGAGATGGGGGACCAAAATGACTGTGACACAGAGGGAGAGATGAGGAGGGCAGTAATGACTGTGACACAGTGGGGGAGGATGAGACACTAATGACTGTGGCACAGGGAGAGATGAGGGGACACTAATGACTGTTACACACACAGGGGGAGATAATGGGACATTAACAACATACACACAGGGGGGCAGATGAGGGGACAGTAACCATATTGACAAACAGGCAGAAATAAGGGGAAAGTAATAAATGACACACAAGGGGAGATGAGGAGACACTTGTGACTGTGCTACAGGAAGAGATGAGGGGACAGTAATAAGTGACACACAAGGAGAGGTTAGGGGACAATAATGACTGTGATACACAGGCAAAGATGAGGAAACAGTATTGACTGTGACACGGGGGGGGGGTGAGATGAGGGGACAGTAAAAACTGCGACACAGGGAGAAGAGGAGACACTAATGACCTAATGACTGATCATATTATGTAATATAACATCCAGTTATGTCATGTGTGGCATCCTGGCCTTTTCAATCCACTTTTTGGTGTAGATGCTTTGCAAAGCTCATCTGTACTAGTGTACTTCAGGCTTATTTTTTTGCCGTGGTCATGAATTTATCATTTGTGCCTTTTTGCTTTTAGGTTCAATTAGGCACAAATCTACACCATCATTGGGCTGGCCTACAAACGTGCTTTCTGCAAAATGTTTGCATGACATCCGTGGACTGGGGACTAATTTATCATACTGCCGGCCCCTTTTTAAAAAATTAGGTGTAAGTACACACAAAAAAAATTATACGTATGGAAAAAAAGACAATTTTTAAAATTAAAGTTTACCCCAATAAATACCAGATGATTACCACTATTAATGCAGGTGTCCTTAGCGACACAGAATGACGTCTATCAGTATAAATATTTGTTGTTTTTTAGTAGACTTTGTACTGACGCTTTGTAGATTTAGAGGGTTAATCTGGTGGGTTACATGGGTGCTAAGGTCTCCCAGAGCAGTGTAGGGGTAGGTTCACATGTAACTAATCCGCAGCAGATTTTGATACTATTGACTTCTCCTGGACTGCCTCGACTGCTGGATAGGTGTAAACAGGGTTTTAGAAAAACTCACCATGTGCTCGAGCCCATTGATTGGTCATCAGTATTCGGGTATGTAATACTACTTTAATTTGTGTTTGGGCCTTTATACATGTTTACAGAATCCTGAGAGAGATGTTTATTTCCGTATTTTTCCGTATTTTTCGCCCTATTGGACGCACCGGCATATAAGACGCACCCAATTTTAAAGGTGCAAAATCTAGAAAAAAAAGATTCTGAACCCAACAGTGATCTTCAACCTGCGGACCTCCAGATATTGCAAAACTACAACTCCCAGCATGCCCGGACAGCCATTGGCTGTCCGGGCATGCTGGGAGTTGTAGTTTTGCAACATCTGGAGGTCCGCAGGTTGAAGACTACTGGTATAGTAGGTAGTACTCACGTGTCCTCGCCGCTCCGGACCCATCCCCACTGCCCTGGATGTCGCTCCATCGCTGTCGCCGTGTCCCTGTGGTGTCCCCGACGCTCCGCACGTCTTCTTCCCTTGGATCCACGCTCTCCGTCGCCGTCATCACGTCGCCGTCATCACGTCGCTACGCACGCCGCTCCTATTGGATGACGGGACGGTGTGCGCGACGATGTGATGACGTCGAAGGAAAGTGCCGGCCATGCAGGGGATACCGGCACGGAGCAGACACCGAGGAGGAAGGTAAGGTCCCTCCCGGTGTCCTGTAAGCTGTTCAGGACGCCGTGATTTCACCACGGTGGTCCTTAACAGCCTGACTGAGCAGCCGGGTTACTGTCACTTTCCCTTCAGACGCGGCGGTCAGTTTTGATCGCCACGTCTGAAGGGTTAATACAGGGCATCACCGCGATCGGCGATCTCCTGTATTAGCCGCGGGTCCCGGCCGTTGATGGCTGCAGGGACCGCCGCGATAGGTGTGTGTATTCGCCGTATAAGACGCACCAACTTTTCCCCCCCAGTTTTGGGGAAGAAAAAGTGCGTCTTATACGGCGAAAAATACGGTAATGTTGTTGTATATCATTTAAATGAAATGAAAGTTGGTTACTTAAAACAGGTTCAGCTTTTTTATATTTTTTTAAAGCAAAAACAGTACATTTCGAGTGCATTGTTTATTCCCATTCTGGCGCGTTAAACGTTACATTTAATCATTTCTCAGACATACATTCTCCTTACTGTTTAGGATGATTGTACGTTGTTATTTTTATGTATCTAATGTCGAAGGCAGCAGATTATGTCGCCATCTGCTGGACATGCATGTAAATTGCATGTTACTATTATCTACTACAAAATATGCTCAAATTCAGGGTTTTCCAACCAATGTGCATCCAGCTGTTGCAAAACTACAACTCCCAGCATGCCCAGACAGCCTTTGGGAGTTGTAGTTTTGCAACAGCTGGAGCTGCAACTCAACAATTTTCTTCTATGTTGGTTAAAAAGCCTGTACTTACCTTCCTCGCAAGTAGCCTCCCTTATCACTGCACCTGGTCTTTTCTGCAAATTACTTTATGGTACTGGGGTCGGCACAAGACATAGTAGCTCAGCCAAAACTGGCTGAGAAGGAACAGGAGTGTAAATAGTGATGAATAGCATTGCTGTTTACTGTGAGCCTTGATGCCTAGAGCATTCCTGCTTACTGCACAGCAGCAGGGACTCCTGTCTTTGACAGAAGTCCCTGCACCTCTTCCTAGTTTATGTGGCCTCTATGCCATAAAAACTACTTACAGGATCAGGGAGGACTGTCAAAGACAGTACAGGATCAAGGACTACTGTCAAAGACAGTACAGGTGCAGGGACTTCTGTAAAAGATCAAAGACAGAAGTACTTGCTCCTGTACAGTATGCAGGGATACTCTAGGCAGGCTGCTTACAGAGAGTACTCACTAGGCTGGGCATTCTGCGCCAGGCCCAGCAATTGTAACTAAATTGCCAGAATATATTGTGTGTCCCCTGCTAAGAGTACAGGAGCATGGACTCTTGTTTTTTGACAGGAGTCCCTGCTTCTTTTCAAATCCGAATCAGCAGTTGAATCTAAATAGATTTTTTATTGCAAAAGGCTGTCTGGGAATGACAAAGGGTGTAGTAAAGCAACAGCTGGATACTTGCTGTTTAGGAAAACATTGCTTTATGGCTGCTATCCCCAAGTAAGAGCGCCCTAAATGTACTAACACATTTTTTTGTATTTTTATTTTCTTCTACATAAACAAAACCAAAATAGTGTAGAAACATGTAAAAAATTGTGCCAAACCATCTCTTTGCGACATATAAATCTTCATACATATACATCATACATGTTACACATGTTTGATCACCACTGTGTACATAATAAACACAATACAGTATAACTATATCCACATGTCCAAGTCCCACCTCAGTGGTGTTGTGTAGGTGGGGTTCATTACCTCCAGTGGATCCAGTCACAATGTTCTGAACGCCGCACATGGCATGACACTCTGGGATCGGTGCTGGAAACAGTGTACAAGAACTTCCAGATCAGAGGGGATCACATCCAGCAGTATTCGCATTCTTAATAACGCGGTCTGTTCTCCGAATGCAGGAGCAAGCTCTCGGTGCCATCCAGGAGTTGGGCACAGCAGTTCCTTGTGCCGTTATTACAGGCAACAGTAGATCGATCACTTGAATCTACTGTTGCCTGTAACAATGGCACACAGAATTGCTGTCCCCAACTCCTTGATGGCGCTGAGAGCTTGCTCCTGCATTCGGAGCATGCGCAAACTTATGTGACAGGCCGGAGCGCATTACTAAGAATGCGAATACTGCCAGATGTGATCCCCTCTAACCCGGAAGTTCTTGTACATTGGATATAGTTATACTGTATTGTGTTCATATTGGGACTTCAGATTGATATATAGATAGATATCCAGGAAAGATGATTAAGCAGCACACCAAGGGATTTCAAACAATAGTGATTTCAATTCCCCATGTTCAGATACGTTTCGGCAGTATCTCACGGCCTTTCTCAAGCATAATACAATGGGTATCAATGCTTCAATTTATCAGGTGAACAATAAAGTGCATTATCAATATCAATTAATACAAAAACTCATATAATTCATAAATATATCCAAGTGCATTACATATAATAAAATCAATGCATACATATCATAATCAGCTTTCATACATATTAAACATACTAGTGCCCATATAAATATTACATCCATATTGTTAGATGAACTCCAAATACTGTGCAGGTGCATGACGTGAAATTGATATAAAAACATTAAGAGGGGGCGGACTACCGTAACTCACCGGTGTATAGTGTATAATCGCCATTACAGTGTGTATTCGTGGTGAACGCCAAGATCACGTGATGTCCGCACGCATAGCGCCGGCATCACGTGATCGGTGTCCCGGCGTTTGCTATCTACATCACATATGCCATTCCCGACGTGTGCGCAAAGGCCGTGCATGTGCAGTAGATGCGCAAAGTCTGGGCGGCCATTGTAAATCAGGGCAAATACATAAACAAAGTCTGCAACATATGTCACATGAGCGCTATAGTTACATCATGTATAGAAATATATAAAGTTTATAAATTAAATTAGGGAGATTTATCAAAACCTGTCCAGAGAAAAAGTTGCATCAGATCGCTTCTTTCATTTTTGAAAAGACCTCTGAAAAATGAAAGAAGCGATCTGATTGGTTGCTATGGGCAACTCAGCAACTTTTCCTCTGGACAGGTTTTAAGACATCTCCCCCAATATGTTTAAGGAGGAGTAATGAAATGTGTATAAAAGTAGTAATAATAAAACTATGTGAAAAAATATCATATATAGAAAGATGAAATATAAATAAAGCAGAATCAATGTGTGATGATAAGAATTCATTCTAGAGCTATACAATGGTGTGTAATAGATGTGTATATAGAGTGACACTCAATAGAACAGATGTAGTGAAAAATGATGTAGTGCCAAAAGTGATCCTATATCATAATATATAGTGGAAGTGTTAAAATGTGTAAAAAATAGATAGAGTTAAAAATAAAAATAAAATAGAAATAAAGATAAATAAAAATAAAGATAGAAAATAATATATTGGGGATAAATTTGCCAGCGCGTGGCTCTCATGTTTACATATATGCACAAATTAATGTACGCATCCACGTACACACAGATTCGCACACACGCACACCCCAAAAAGTGTATATGATGAACATATGTGTGTGTCCCGCCTAATGTACAAAATATATGGAGTGTAAAAATTATAAGAAAATATAAAGAAAACAGATATTATGAATACAAAATATTTTTAATATTACTGCTCATGGACATATATTACTTCCAATACAGTATATATAAATCCGTATTAAAATTACAAACAACATCCTACATTCTCATAGGAATATGAATAATGCAATCGGTGAGGCATTATAGCCATCTCCATATTCATAAAAACATCAAGATCTGTAAAATAAGAGGGAAAAAAGGATATTACATATCAGATATCATGAGTTACATATAAAGTGTGTATATATATATATATATATATATATATATAAATATATATATATATATATATATATATATATATAAATATATATATATATATATATATATATATATATATATATATATATATGAAAGACTTATAGCCAAAGATATCCGAGGTGATATTTAGGCGGAATAAATGCTGTTGTAATGGTTACATCTACATTTAAGCCCAGCGGGCGTAAAGTACCTAATTCATAAATTCAACGCAGTTCTTTTTTCTTGAGGCGATTTTCTCTGTCACCGTCTCATTTGGTGCTAGGAAATTTTTGTATTACTCAAAATACATAAGTCATTGGACAACCCTCCCTGACGACCAATTGTCTCCAGGAGGGGGTCCATAACTAGTTGTATATTGATTTTTCTTGACCAAATACCGAGACCTTATGCGTAAAAAACCTGCTCGTTTATCTGTGACAGACGATTTTCTAAGATTGAAACCATTAGCGTTCCTCCCAATACGATCCCTGCCACATTGGATGTGACATCTCTGTACACCTCCATTCCTCATGCCGCTGGACTGGAGGCTGTACAGAGAGTCATCTCGTCCGATCATTCGCCAGGAAAATGTACACTGGTGCTTATGTTATTGAACATCATACTTGTAATTATTTTTCATTTAATGACAAATTTTATTTACAGTTGACAGGGACCACCATGGTTATGAATGTGGCACCAACATATACCAACGTGTTCATGGCAGTGATGCAGGAGATGTCGCTCTATGGGTGCCACCACTTCAGCCACGTGCTGGGATGGTGGCGCTACATTGACGACATCTTCCTCATCTGGACTGGTTCTAAATCCCAATTACTAAATTTTTCTGTATATTTAAACAATATTAATGATCACATCAAATTTACTTTTCTACTTCATCCATACATTTTCTTGATACGCTAGTGTGCATTGATGGTTGGTTACAAATTTGTATACAAAACCTACGGACTGTAATTCAGTTCTAAAATTCGACAGCCATCATCCATGTCCCATGATCCAGTCCCTCCCCTCCAGCCAGATGATGAGAGTATGTTGCATCAGTATGGAGGAGAGGATAAAACCAGCTCTGCAGAATATGTCCTTTAATTTTTCTAAAAGGGGCTATCCATCTGATTTGTTATACCAAAGTGAACAGAAAGTCCTTTCTCTTGAACGTAATACTCTTATTCACCAACTGAGCAGAACACCTAAACCACCACAAGTTAGTTTCATTTCTACATATAATACAGCTTCTAACAAAATCGCGATTGTCATACAGAAACACTGGTCTATTATACAAAAATGCTATACCAATATTCCTGAGTTTCAGACTCCTCCTTTAATGTCCTACCGTAGGTCCCCCAGTCTGCAAGACAAGCTGGTTAAAACCGACGTGTCCACAGACTAGGGGGACCGACCGAGATATTTAACTGTTGCACAAAAGTGCTCATTTCAGATCTTGCATGAATTGCCCTTGTATGGACAAAGGTCCTGTTTTCCGCCATCCTAGAACTGGTAAAGAGTACAGATTACGATTTTATTTGACTAGCAAATCTAATTTTGTTGTTTATGTTTTAAACTGTCCATTTAAGTTGCTCTATGTACGAGAAGCCATTCTTGACTTCTGTATCTGCCTCAATCAACACCAGTACTCCATATGTAAAGCTCGTATGGACTTACCAGTGTCCTAACACTTTATTGAGGCGGGTCACATGGAATTCGATTTACGATACACATTGATTGATCACATTCCTAGCACCAAACGAGGCGGTGACAGAGAAAACCACCTCAAGAAAGAAGAACTCTATTGGATTTACAAATTAGGCGCTTTACTCCCGCTGGGCTTACATGTAGATTTCACCATTACACCAGCCATTTATAACGCCTAAATATCACCTCGGATATCTTTGGCTATCAGTCATTCTTATATATATACTTTATATGTTCCTCATGATATCTGATATGTAATATCCTTTTTTTTCTCTTGTTTTACAGATCTTGATGTTTTTATGAATATGGAGATGGCTATAATGAGTCACCGGTTGCAGTATTCATATCCCTATGAGAATGTAGGATATTGTTTGTAATTTTAATATGGATTGATATGTACTGTATTGGAATTAAAATCTGTGCATGAGCAGTAATATAAAAAATATCTTGTATTCATATTATCTGTTTTCTTTATATTTTCTTATATTTTTTCACTCCATATATTTTGTACAATAGGTGGGAAACACACATTTGTTCATCATATACACTTTTTTTTTTGGGGGGGGTGCGTGCGTGCGTGCGAATCTGTGTGTATGTGGATGCGTAATTTTTTTTTACCTCTATCTATTTTTTACACATATTTACACTTCCACTATATATTATGAAATAGGATCACTTTTGGAACTACATAATTTTTATATAACCACCATTGTGTAGCTCTAGAATGAATTCTTATTATCACACATTGATTCTGCATTAATTACATTTCATCTTTCTATATATGATATTTTTTTCACATACTTTATACTACTTATATTTATTTATTACTACTTTTCTTCACATTTCATTACTCCTCTTTAAACATCTTTATATATTTAAACTTCCAAAGATGCAGCGTCCTGCACTTACTCCCGCACTGGCTGCCAGGGTTTTGCTTGTTACTACACTGCAACGAATAAAAAAGGTTTTTCTGCTACCGGACGTGGTGAGTGCATCTTGTCTTCTTTTGGAACTTTATCATATTGTGAAATGTGCATTAATAGATAGCACCACTTATAGCAGTCTAGCCACTACCGTGTCTGGTCGCCCACACCATGGCGTTGGATACAGCAAGCTAAATTAATACCAGCAGTGCTCAGTATTGCTGTGCCTGCTCTATTTCTATTTGAAGATCTTTATATATTTCTATACATGATGTAACTATAGTGCTCATGTGACATATTTTGCAGACTTTTTTTATGTATTTGCCCTGATTTACAATTGCCGCCCGGACTTTACCCATGTACCGCGCATGCGCGGCTGTTGCGCACACTTTGTTAACGGTGTATGTGATGTAGATAGCAAACGTGGGGACGCCGATCACGTGATGCCAATGCTATGCATGCGGACATCACGTGATCTTGGCGTTCTCCACGGATACACACTGTAATGACGATTATACACTGATGAATTACGATAGCCCGCCCCCTCTTAATGTTTTTAATCAATTTCACGTCATGCACCTGCACAGTATTTGGAGTTCATCTAACAATATGGTTGTAATATTTATATGGGCACTAGTATGTTTAATATGTATGTAAGCTGATTATGATATGTATGCATTGATTTTATTATATGTAATGTACTTGGCTATATTTATGAATTATGTGAGTTTTTGTATTAATTGATAATGATAATGCACTTTATTGTTCACCTGATAAATTGAAGCACTGATACCCATTGCATTATGCTTAAGAAAGGCAGTGAGATACAGCCGAAACATTGTACAGTGGTCCCTCAACATACGATGGTAATCCGCTCCAAATGAACCATCGTTTGTTGAAACCATCGTATGTTGAGGGATCTGTGCAATGTAAAGAATAGGAAGTTGTACTCACCTGTCCCCGCCCTCCGGACCCGTCACGCTCATCACCGCTGCCCTGGATGTTGCGCTCCATCGCTGTCGCCGCGTCCCCGTAGTGTCCCCGCCGCTCTGGAACGTCTCTGCTGCCTGGGATCGTCGCTCTCACGTCGCCGTCGTCACATCACTACAAATGCCTCTGAGAGGCCATCGCATGTTGAAATTATCGTATGTCGGGGCCATCGTTGGTCGGGGGGTCACTGTATCTGAACATGGGGAATTAAAATCACTATTGCCGTCATCACGTCACTACGCATGCCGCTCCTATTGGATGATGGGACGGCGTGCGTGGTGACGTGATGACGATGATGGAGAGTGCCGGCGATGGAGGGGATCCCGAAGAGGACGCTCCGGAGCACACGGGGCACCGTAAACGGCTATCCGGCGGCAGCTGAAGCAGTCAGCACTGCCGGATAGCCGTTTATGCGATGGCCCCGACATACAAAAGCATGGTATGTTGATGCTGCCTTCAACATGCGATGGCCTCTGAGAGACCATCGCATGTTGAAATTATGGTATGTCGGGGCCATCGTTGGTCGGGGGGTCACTGTATCTGAACATGGGGAATTAAAATCACTATTGTTTGAAATCTCCTGGTGTGCTGCTGAATCATCTTGCCTGGATATTACTACACAGTCTGCGACTGTTCACCACCAGCCTGAACCCGCTTACTGTATATTGCTCTGGTTGTGCTGCCTCGAAACCGTTTGTTGTAGATAGATAGATATGAGATAGATAGATAGATATGAGATAGATAGAAATGAGATAGATAGACAGATAGATATGAGATAGATAGATAGATAGATAGATAGATAAAAACATTGGGGGAGATTTATCCTTAGGTGTCTACAATTTTACCCCTTTATACTGCTTGTCTAATTAACACTCTTGCTAAAGATTTACTAAAGTTGCGCACGTCCTTTGATACATTTTGTGCAAATATAGAAAGTCCCCCCCTCACTCTACCGTGCACTCCTTCTCTACCGCACACTTCACAGAGCTGTGGCATTTTCCCGCGGTTCACTGCTCACATAGCTGGAAGTGCCGAAGCAGCAGTGTGTGCCGAACAAAACTCTGCACAACCGTAAAATCATAAATCTTTATAAAGTACACAGAGGGGGAGATTCTTAAAGAATTTTGTGCCCCCAAAAAAATCTATTTTGGCGTGAAAAGTATCGACCACATTTTCAAAGAGCTTTGTGTCTCGGTTTACACTGTTCACATCAGATTATGTAAAAGTGGGCGTGTCCACGTATATTGTCTGCTTTACATGATATTTTTGAAGGGGTGAGAGTCCAGTTTACATCAAAAATTTCACACCAGCTTTTTGAAATTTTTTTGAAATGGTTGTAGTTTTATTGTTTTCTTCTCATTTTAGATACATGAATGCGGAGGACTGCATCAGATTCGGCGGATTGCGATGATGAACAGTGTTTTTTTAAATGTCAATAAAAGGGTTAACGAGGGCTGTGGGGGAGTGTTTTTTTAAATTAAAAAATTTTTTCAATGTGTCGTGTCTTTTATAATTGAATTTTCAGGCTTAGTAGTGGAAGCCGTCTTGTAGACAGAATCCATTACTAAGCCAGGGCTTAGCGTTAGCCCCAAAATCAGTTAGCGCTAACCCCCAATTATTGCTCCCCAGTACCAACCGCCACAGGGGTGCCAGGAAGAGCCGGTACCAACAGGCCCGGAGAGTCAAAAATGTCGCTGAAAAAATGGGGGAACCCTATGCTTTTTTAAATTTATTTAAAATTATTTTTTAAAAATTGCATAGGGTTCCCTGTATTTTTATTCTCAGCCTGATACCAACCAAGCAGCAACAGCCTGACATTACCAAGGTGGGCGAGGACCATTGTTACTGGCCGTCGCCAGCCTAAATAACGCCAGCCTGTTACTGCCTAGGTCCTTGAACGCCATTTTTGAAGTTCCAGGTCTGTTGGTACCAGCTCTTCCCGGCACCCCTATGGTGGTGGGTACCGGGGTAATAATTGGAGGTTAGCGCTAGCTTATATTGTGGCTAACGCTAAGCCGTCTGTAAGACGGCTTCCACTACTAAGCCTGAAAATTCAATTATAAAAAACGTAAAAAAATTTAAAAAAACGCTGGTCATCGTCGCAGTCCACCGAATATGACAATGGTATCTGGTATTCAGGTATCTGAAATTAGAAAAAAAAATATATATATATATGGGGAGAGCCCACATAATGCAGGGTGTTCTTAAGCAGGGAGCCTCCAATTGTTGAAAAACTACAGCTCCCATCATGGGGGCTGTAGTTAAGCAACAGCTGGAGTCTCCATGTTTGGGAACACACTGCCAGAAAGGCTCTGTTCCCATTATGGAAAGCGCATAATGAGAACAGAGTCAGGCCTGGACTGTGTAGCTCAATCTGTCCCTCTGCCCTTAGTCTGTCCCATGATGGGAGTAGTTGTAGTACCGCAGCACTGAGGGATGGCACTTTCACATCCCCCGGCTGCTGGACTTTAAGAAATACTACTCCCATCATGGACAGACTCCGTCCATGATGGGAGTTATAGTCCAGAGGCTGAGGTGCAGATCGCACCGGGTCATTCTCCAGAGACCCGCTGAGATCAGCGTTCATTAACTGTAAAAGCTGGCGGCACATGGGGCTACACTGCGCTGCCCGCCAGCTCCTGTATACTGTATCACATTTCATAATCCCCGCCCAGGAGAAGGGAGCTTTGATTGGTGAATAGCTATTCACCAATCAGAACTCCTGTCTCCCAGCGGCGGGGATTATGAATTATGAGTGGTGTATACAGGAACCGGCGGGCAGCGCAGTGTAGCCGCATGTGCCGCCAGCTTTTACAGTTAATAAATGCGGATCACAGCGGGTCTCTAGAGAATGATCAGCCCCGTCCCATGATGGGAGTAGTTGTAGTACCGCAGCGCTGAGGGATGGCGCTTGCACATCCCCCAGCTTCGGGACCTTTAGGACTACTACTCCCATCATGGACATACTCCATCCATGATGGGAGTTATAGTCTAGGCGCTGAGGTGCAGATCGCAGCAGGTCATTCTACAGAGACCCGCTGTGATCTGCATTTATTAGGTTAACAAGCGGGCTGCACATGCAGCTACACTGCGCTGCCCGCCGGCTCCAGGCTCCTGTATACATCTCTCAGAATTCATAATCGCCACCGCCAGGACACAGGAGCTTTGTGAATAGCCATTCATCAATCAGAGCTCCCGTATCCCAGGCAGGGATTATGAAATGTGATAGGAGCCTGGAGCCGGCATGTGCCAATGGCTTTTACAGTTAATAAATGCTGATTGCAGCGGGTCTCTGGAGAATGATCTGCTGTGATCTGCACCTCAACCCCTGGACTATAACTCCCATCATGGACGAAGTCTGTCCATGATGGGAGTAGTAGTCCTAAAAGTTCCACAGCTGTGGGGATGTGCAAGTGCCATCCCTCAGCGATGTGGTACCACAACTACTCCCATCATGGGACAGACTCTGCCCATGATGGGAATTGTAGTCCAGGGGCTGAGGTGCAGATCGCACTGGGTCATCCGTATTTATTAACTGTAAAAGCCGGTGGTACCTGCAGCTACACTGTGCTCCCCGCCGGCTCCAGGCTCCTGTATACATCTCTCATAATTCATAATCGCTGCCGCCGGGTCTGATTGGTGAATAGCAATCAGATGAATGGTGAATTCAGCAATCAGAGCTCCCTTCTTCCGGACAGGGATTATGAAATGTGATACAGTATACAGGAGCCGGAGGGCAGCACAGTGTGGCCGCAGGTACCGCCGGCTTTTACAGTTAATAAATACGGATCGAGAGTCTCTGGAGAATGACCCAGTGCAATCTGCCTCTCAGCCCCTGGACTACAACTCCCATCATGGGCAGTAGTCCTAACTGTCCCAAAATAGTTAAAAAATGATGTTTCCAAAATACAAAAGGGAACACAAGTTTCACATTCTCAGATGCTTAAGCACACTTTGGTACGTGTCTTCCGAGGTGGTGTATATTTGCGAAAGAAAAGTGCATTTGCACATTTTTTTACGTTTCAAAAAATAAACATGCAGTTAATAAATTTGATTCTACAGTAGAAAGTGCTCTATGGGAAACTTAACCGTAGACATGGCTATGAAGAATTCGATCAGATTTTGTGCAAAAAAAAAGCAAAAAACTCTTGTGCAAATTTTTGCGTTAAAAAATAGACAAAAAAAGCTCTATATACAATGATAAATTCCCCCCAACATCTTAGTGGTCAGCACTAGTGTTGCTCGCGAATATTCTCAATTCGAATATTATTCGCGAATATCGCATATTCGCGAATTCACGAATTTCGAGAATATAGCGCTATATATTCGTAATTACGAATATTCGTTTATTTTTTGTTTTTTTTTTCTTCTTCACAGTACACATCACAGTGATCACCCCTCTCTGCTTCCAGCTTGTGTGGTGTAAAGAAGGCTCTAATACTACTGTGTGAGACTGGCGTGCGAAAAATCGCACGAAAAAATCGAATTTTCGCATTTTCGCATATGCGAATTTTCGCGTATACTAATTTTGTATGTGCTAATTTTCGCATACGTGAATTTTCGCATATGCGAAAATAAAACGAGAATATAACGAATATGCGAATATTCGCGAATATATGACGAATATTCGTCCATATATTCGCGAATATTTGCGATTTCGAATATGGCCTATGCCGCTCAACACTAGTCAGCACTGGGGTACTGGCTGCAGATCCAACCAAGTTTGTTTGGACATACTGATTGGTTAATATGGAATTAGGATTGTGAGTCCCATAAGGAACAGTTAGTTTTGACAATAAGCTTTGTACAGTGCTGCAGACTATGTTGGTGCTATATATAAATAAATTGATACAATCTCTCCATAACACCACCTCTTCGAGAAGACCATTCCCTTATCTAGACCAGATTTCCAGTTCCACCATATATTATGTATTACTGGCCATCTTCTTTGAGAAGAACACCTCCCCCAGAATGCAATTTTGGGGGGTGGGGGTGAGTTCTTTACTCTATAGTATGCTGCCTGTAAACTCTGGTTAACCCTCCAGCATAACCATTGTAAAACTATATGGGTGCCACTGGCATTCTGCCCGCATGTTCCATTGTGAAAGACGCTTATCATGTGAGTCACTATTATTGGAATTTGAACATATTAAAGTAATAGTATTAAAATAGCTCACACTTGAAATTGTTAAAAGTTACTATTCTCTCATGACCCTACATTCTCCACAGCGTCAGGCTCCAGGCTGGAGACAGCATTAAATAAAAGTGTAGAGGAATTCTAGATGAAATATCACAGGGGTGATTTATAGTCTGTTTCCATGTACGGTAGCCCAGCCTTATGGGTTAAAGCAGTGTTCCCTGGTTGGGAAACACTGGGCTAATGGTTTAGGATATGTCCGCACGCTACAGAAATTAAGCATATTTAAAGGGGTATTCCAGGAAAAAACTTTTTTATATATATCAACTGGCTCCAGAAAGTTAAACAGATTTGTAACTTACTTCTATTGAAAAAATCTTAATCCTTTCAGTACTTATGAGCTTCTGAAGTTAAGGTTGTTCTTTTCTGTCTAAGTGCTCTCTGAACACCTGTCTCGGGAAACGCCCAGTTTAGAAGAGGTTTGCTATGGGGATTTGCTTCTAAACTGGGCATTTCCCGAGACAGGTGTCATCAGAGAGGACTTAGACAGAAAAGATAAACCTTAACTTCAGAAGCTCATAAGTACTGAAAGGATTAAGATTTTTTAATAGAAGTAATTTACAAATCTGCTTTACTTTCTGGAGCCAGTTGATATATAAAATATCACCCTTTAAGGTGATATTAAGTAGCGGGAAGTCGGCGGCATTTCTGCAGGTAAGTCTACAGGATAAACACCTATAAGCGCACTAGATGCGCACACATATAACCCCCAATGAGCTAAATGTAGATAAATAAATAAAATTCATGTGTAATATAATTTTCATTGAATCAATTTATCATAACAAAAATATAGTACACACAAGGACAGAATAAAGATACATGAGTATGGTTAAATTTTGTTGTAAAAATGTGTTTATATGAATATAAAATTATATCTATAAGAGACAGGAGGGGAGTCAAAAAAAATGCCAAAAAAGGTTATGTGGGAATTAGAGAAGAGTAAATTTGCTGAATTAAATTTTTTTTTAATTGCTCCGTATGAATTAAGTGTGTGTGTGGGCTTCACTTTTTTTTCTCAATTTGTTTACATTTTTTAGGTAGTACTACTACCCCCAGCATGGAACAGACTGTTCCATGTTGAGAGTGGTAGTACCTGTGCTAATTGACAGATCGCAGCGGGTGTCACTCCTGACACCCGCTGCAATCGTCCTGTATAATGTAGAGATGCGGACGGCTTTCTTGCATCTAGATAGGATGATCGCATCGGGTGTCAGGAGTGACACCTGCTGTGATTTGTCCTAAACTGCAGGTACTACTTCTCCCAACATGGAGTACACTCTGCTCCATGCTGGGAGCTGTAGTACCTACATTAATAGACAGATCGCAGCGAGATTCACTTCTGACACTCGATGCGATTGTCCTGTATAATGTATAGATGCGGGCGGGTGGCCGCTCTTCTCTGGTCCCACTGTAGTATGAGTATATGCTGTATATACACCTATTATTCATATTTCTCGCAGAGAGCTGTGAGTGGCTGGAACCATCTGGCCAATCACAGCTCTCTGCGGGAAATATGAATAAGTGATGTGAATTCTATTCACATCACTGGCCGGCAGGAATATAGTGCAGCAGAGATGCGAGCGCTGTATAGAGCCACTCCATCTCTGCAATAGATAGGACAATCGCTTCGGGTGTCAGGAGTGATACCTGCTTTGATCTGTCTGTTAGTACAGGTACTACAGTAGTAGTACTACCTAAAAAAAAATTTAATAGAGAAAAAAATGAAACACACACACATACACACACACTTTATTAAACACAATATTAAAATACATTACTAATAAAAAAAAATAAAAAAAAAATTATTAAAAATATATTATTTTTACATTTAAATGGCCCCTTTCTACATTTTTAATATTGTCGGCTACATTTTTAGGTCCCTGTCCACCTACATAAATTGTTCCCTGTTTAAAAATTAACATAAACATTTTTTTTTCAATTTTCGGGAGCTGGCGGGGACCAGAAAATCCAGCGCTCAATATTGAAAATGGTGCTAAAAAATAAAAGTGAAAATAAAAAAACACCAAATGCAATCGTCCATAATATAGCAAAGAGGTGGAGCGGCTCTATGCAGCGCTTGCATCTCTGCACTATACTCCAGGCCGGCCAGTGATGTGAAAAGAAATTCACATCACTCATTCATATTTTCCACCCAGAGTGGGGATTGGCCAGATGGTGGCAGCCAATCACAGCTCTCACAGGGAAATATGAATGGTGAGTGGCCAGCGGGAGTACAGAGCAGAGATGCGGGCGCAGGAGAAAGCCACTTCGCATCTCAGGGATGAAGGATGATTGCAGCGGGTGTCAGGAGTGACACCCACTGTGATCTCTCTTTAACTGCAGGTACTACTGCTCCCAACATGGAGAACACTCTGCTCCATGCTGGGAGCTGTAGTATCTGCATTAATAGAAAGATCGCAGCGAGTGTCACTCCTGACACCCGCTGTGATCCTAATGTATAGATGGGGCCGGCCGCTCTTCTATGGTCACCTGCACTGACGTATATATACACATATTCATATTTCCCACAGAGAGTTGTGATTGGATGGAACCATCTGGCCAATCACAGCTCTCTGAGGGAAATATGAATAGGTGTATATACACGGCAGTGCAGGGGACCATAGAAGAGCAGTCGGCCGCATCTATAAATTATAAAGGAGGATCGCAATGGGTGTCAGAAGTGACACAGATGATATGTCAATTAGTACAGGTACTACTACTCTCATCATGGAACAGTGTGTTCCATGCTGAGAGTAGTAGTACTACCTAAAAAAAAAAAAATCTGTGAAAAAAACAAACACACACACTATATTTTTATTAGGCTTCTTTCACACTATAGATTATTCAACCGTTATTAAACATCTGTTTTCTGTATTGTATAATTAAAAAATGGATGTATAATAACGGCTGAATAACGTCTGTCAAAATAATGGGCATATTCATCCGTTAAGACCCATTATAACATCCATCATGTACCGTTATTTTATGGCCGTTTTAACAACTCTGCCTACAGACTACCTACAGCGGGGACTACTACTACTCCCATCATTGAACAGACTTGTTTCCATGATGGGAGTAGTCGTTCCCTGACTGCGGGAGTCTGCCGGTTACTGGGGAGGCTACATTAGTGTTTGTACTACAACCCAATTATGGAACAGACTCTGTTCCATGATGGGGGTTGTAGTACAGGGGCTGAGGGATTACGGAAATACCCCCTATGTGGGCGTAAAATGCTCTGCGGGCGCACAACAAAGCTCAGGAGTAAGAGTGCACCATGTACATTTGAGGCCTAAATTGGTGATTTGCACAGGGGTGGCTGATTTTACAGCGGTTCTGACATAAACCCAAAAAAAGAAATACCCACATGTGACCCCATTTTGGAAACTACACCCCTCATGGAACGTGACAAGGGGTATAGTGCGCCATAACACCCCACAGGTGTTTAATGAAAATTCTTCAAAGTTGGTTGGAAAAATGAAAAAAATAAAAAAAAATTCACTAAAATGCTGGTGTTACCCTAAATTTTTCATTTACACAAGGGAAAATAGGAAAAAAGCCCGACAAAATTTGTAACCCAATTTCTTCTGAGTAAGAACATACCCCATATGTGGATGTAAAGTGCTCTGCGGGTGAACTACAATGCTCAGAAGTGAAGGAGCGCCATTGGGATTTTGGAGAGAAAATTTGTCCAGAATGGAAGGCCACGTTTGTTTACAAAGCCCCCATAGTGCCAGAACAATGGACCCCCCCCCCACATGTGACCCCATTTTGGAAACTACACCCCTCATGTAATGTAATAAGGGGTACAGTGAGTATTTACGCCCCACAGGTGTCTGACAGATTTTTGGAACAGTGGTCCGTGAAAATGAAAAATGTAATTTTTCATTTGCACAGCCCACTGTTCCAAAGATCTGTCAAACGCCAGTGGGGTGTAAATACTCACTACACCCCTTATTAAATTCTGTGAGGGGTGTAGTTTCCAAAATGGGGTCACATGTGGGGGGATCCACTGTTCTGGCATCACGGGGGCTTTGTAAACGCACATGGCCCCCGACTTCTATTCCAACCAAATTCTGTCTCCAAAAGCTCCTGGTGCTCATGGTGCTCCTTCTCTTCTGAGCATTGTAGTGTGCCAGCAGAGCATTTGACGTCCACACATTGGGTATATCTATACTCAGAAGAAATGGGGTTACAAATGTTGGGGGTCATTTTCTCCTATTACCCCTTGTAAAAATTTGGGGAAAAAACTGCATTTTAGTGAAAAAAATTTTTTTCTTCATTTACACATTCGACTTTAACAAAAATTTGTCAAACACCTGTGAGGTATTAAGGCTCACTGTACCGCTTGTTGCGTTTCTTGAGGGGTGTAGTTTCCAAAATAGTATGGCATGTGTTTTTTTTTTTTTGCTGTTCTGGCAGCATAGGGGTTTCCTAAATGGGACATGCCCCCCAAAAGCTATTTCAGCAAAATTCGCTTTTCAAAAGCCAAATGTGACTCCTTCTCTTCTGAGCATTGTAGTGCACCAGCAGAGCACTTGACGTCCACACCTGGGGTATTTCCATACTCAGAAGAGATGGGGTTACAAATTTTGGGGGGCATTTTGTCCTATTATCCCTTGTAAAAATTTTACATTTGAGGGAAAACCAGCATTTTAGTGAAAAAAAAAAACAAATCATTTACACATCCAACTTTAACGAAAAGTTGTCAAACACCTGTGGGGTGTTAAGGCTCACTGTACCCCTTGTTACATGCCTTGAGGGGTGTAGTTTCCAAAATAGTATGGCATGTAGGTTTTTTTTTTTTGCTGTTCTGGCCCCATAGGGGCTTCCTAAATGTGACATGCCCCCCAAAAACCATTTCAGAAAAACTCTCTCCAAAATGCCACTGCCACTCCTTCCCTTATGAGCCATCTACTGCGCCCGCCGAACACTTGATAGACACATATGAGATATTTTCTTACTCAAGAGAAATTGGGTTACACGTTTTACGAAGATTTCTCTCCTTTTACCACTTGTAAAAATTCAATAACTGGGTCTACAAGAACATGCCAGTGTAAAAAATTTTGATTTTTGAATTTTCTGCTTCAATTTGCTGCTATTCCTGTGAAACACCTAAAGGGTTAACAAACCTTTTGAATGTCATTTTGAATACTTTGAGGGGTGCAGTTTTTATAATGGGGTCATTTATGGGGTATTTCTTATATGAAAGCCGTTTCATATTAGAAAATTGCTGCTATACTTTGAAGCCCTCTGATGTCTTCCAAAAGTGAAAACATGTCAACTTTATGATGCATAAAATTTTGGAATTTTTCACCAAGAAATGATGAAAGTAACGACAAAATTTTACCACTAACATAAAGTAGAATATGTCACGAAAAAACAGTCTGGGAATCAGAATGAAAGGCAAAAGCATCCCAGAGTTATTAATGCTTAAATTGACAGTGGGCAAAAAATGGGCGGGTCCTACAGTGAAAATTGGCTGGGTCCTTAAGGGGTTAAAAATGTATGGTTTTATGAAATTCATTTCAGAGATTATCTTTAATTGACTCCTTTGATTTACTTAAATTCTTAAGTTTGTAGGGAGATAAAAAAAATTTTTTTAGGAAGGCATCGCCGACGACGTGGCGTAACACTACTATCTTTAGACAACTCTGAAAGAGCTTCATACTCTGTGGACCCAGCATCTGACGTTGCCCCACAAAATATGACAAGGTAGGCACTATAATTAAAATAGAGTAATACATTAAATTTAAGTAACCAATAAAAAATATTCACATAAAATTTACACAACATGCTGATTCAAATTCCAAATAAAAAAATTATCAAAATTACGTCAGTAGATGATATCCTTTTTCAAAGACAAAGGAAAAGCAGCTTGACAATAGTGGAAACGTATTATCCTCTCTTGAGGTGATTTCTGTGTAAAAGGCGCAGTGTGCTGTTGAATCCACTGTTTGCGCCAAAATTACTATCGCTGTGAACCAAATGATAAATTTGGCGCAGTTACGTAGAAATCTAGTAGAAAAAAAGAAGGGTAAAATCAAACAGTCTACAGACAGAATTGATAAATACCCCCCAATGTGTATAAAAGGTAGTGCACAATGGCCCTCATTTACTAACGGGGAACCGACAGTTTTTGTCAGGTTGTGCGACCAAATTTGTGTCGCATAGCCCATGCAACACAAATTTGGTCGCACAACGCGACAAAAGATATCATCACTCCGAGTGTTTTTCAACCCGTCAAAATGGGTGTGGTTATCACAAAAAGGGGCGTGTTCCCGACAAAAAAAGAAAAAACACTCGGAGTATGATGAAAAACTCAAAGGAAAATCTGTGAATTTTTATTCACCAAAACCCGACAGCTCTGAGCAGGCGGGAAATTACTGAAAACCGAGTGAATCCTACCCCCATCATGGAACAGGGTCTGTTCCATGTTGGGGGTAGTAGTACAGGGGTTGATCGCATCGGGTCTCACTTCTGAGACCCGATCCGATCAAAAGTTATTAAGCAGGGGAGCGGGCGGTATGGTCCGCTCCCCAGCAATGTATGATGTGTTTTACTTTAATTTTCCCAGCCGGGATCCATGAATAGCCCGTACTGAGGAGCCAATCAGGGATCCCTGCGAGCTGCGGTGGGGAAAGATATATGCTGGGGGGAATGTATATGTCCCCACAGCTTCTATATATCTTGCCCCCCGCTGCGCAATATGTCTTGTCCCCCGCCGCGCTATTATATACCCCCCGCAGCGCATGTGTACACACATATATATATATATATACTATATACCCCCTGCATAGCGCTATTATATACCCCCCCACAGCACATGTGTAAACATATATATATATATACCCCCCGCATAGCGCTATTATATACCCCCCGCATAGCGCTATTATATACCCCCCGCATAGCGCTATTATATACCCCCCGCAGTGCATGTGTACACGTTTATATATATACTATATACCCCCCGCATAGCGCTATTATATACCCCCTGCAGCGCATGTGTACATATATATATATATATATATATATATATATATATATATATATATATATACTATATACCCCCTGCATAGCGCTATTCTATACCCCCGCAGCCCATGTGTACACATATTTATATATATATATATATATATACTATATACCCCCCGCATAGCGCTATTATATACCCCCCCCCCCCCCCCCGCAGCGGATGCAGATATACATTATACATGCCCCTGCACAGCGCATCTATATACACATGCCTCTGAAGCGCTATCAATGACTAATGCAGTGATCTCCAACTTGCGGACCTCCAGATGTTGCAAAACTACAACTCCCAGCATGCACGGAGCATTCTGGGAGTTGTAGTTTTGCAACATCTGGAGGTCCGCAAGTTGGAGACCACTGGCTAATACTTGTCAATGATAGCGCTTCAGAGGCATATGTGTATAGAAGTGAAGTGGGGAGCCGACATATAGCGTTATCTGGTCCCCACTTCGCTACAATACACAATTCTCAGCCATCACCGGAGCTGCCCCATCGCCTCCCCCCATCCCCGGTTTTATAATTACCTGTTCCCAGGGTCCGAGGTCCGATGTCCGCGATGCTACTGGCTTCGGCGCTCTTGCTTTGCGCTGTCACTGTGCGCACTGATGGTGAGGGTAAGAAAAAGGTGAAAAAGAGGGGATAAAAAAAGGGGGATGAAAATGGGGGGGGGGGGGGAATGGAGAAAAAGGGAAAAGAAGATAACAAAATCCACAAGCAAGCCTACAGGGTCAAAAACACATCTGCCCCATAAGAGATCCGTAGTTTATTGGCACATAAGGCCCATTTGCAGATTTTGCATCAGGGCACAGAAGCTACAAGTTACTCCTCTGATTATAGGTTAATTTCTGTGTGGATTACAGGAGTATGTTTCTGCAGCTGTAAATTCTGCTACTGTAAATGTTGCAAATTTTCCACTTTGTATAGAAAATCTCTACAGAAATTCTTCAGCATGTAAAATACCGTCCTACTTCATACTGCCTAACATGTGCATACATATAGATGTGCAATGGCTCACCTTCTCTGTGCTGCCACCTCTGTTGGATACTCTGTAAACTCACAGGTTGCTAGAAGACTCGAGAAAATTCTGTGTGTTTCCCAGAAGGTTTGAGCGGCCAGCTATTAACCCTTTAGATCACCGCTGTGAAAGTTGACAGCGATGTCTAAAGGTGCCTGTATCCCGTCCCTAGTGGTCCAGTGGGGTGGATTGGGGTGGAGGCATCCACTACTGAGGAAGCCTGAGGGCTTACCTCTCCAGCTGCGGCGGCTCCGGTGCTCAGAATGATATTTATCAATTTATCAATTGAGCGCAGAGAACACATATCAATGGGATTGCTTGTAATCAAATTATTCCTCCTAAAAGTCCCCTAAGGGGACTAAAAGTGTTAAAAAAAAAAAAAAAAAAAAAGCAGTTTAAAAACACACACATTGACCCCTTCTTTATTAAAGGGTACCTCTCATCAAAAAAACTTTTGATATATTATAGATTAATGTATGCAGAATAACTTCACAATTGCATGTTATTAAAAAATATGCTTCTTTCTATTTAATTTTCCACTTTGAAGAAATGACCACTAGGGGTCTCCCTACCAGTCCTGGCAGCAAGCATTTCAGACTCATGCTGGAGTCCTAAACACTACGAGCTGCCAGTCTGCTTTGTTCACAAAGGAGAACACTCAGAGCTGCCAGTCTGCTTTGTTCACAACCTGTTTGGCTGTGAACAAAGCAAGCTGGCAGCTCTGAGTGTTTAGGACTCCAGCATGAGTCAGAAATGCTTGCTGACAGGACTGATCGGGAAAAATACAATAGAAAGAAGCATATTTTTCATTAACATTGTCACGATGCCGGCTGGCAGGAGGTGGATCCTCTGTGCCAGAGAGGGATGGCGAGGGCCGTGCTAGTGGACCGGTTCTAAGACACTACTGGTTTTCACCAGAGCCCGCCGCAAAGCGGGATGGTCTTGCTGCGGCGGTAGTGACCAGGTCGTATCCACTAGCAACGGCTCACCTCTCTGGCTGCTGAAGATAGGCGAGGTACAAGGGAGTAGGCAGAAGCAAAGTCGGACGTAGCAGAAGGTCGGGGGCAGGCGGCAAGGTTCGTAGTCAGGGGAGATAGCAGTAGTTCTGGTACACAGGGTTTAAACACACAAACGCTTTCACTAGGCACAAGGGCAACAAGATCCGGCAAGGAAGTGCAAGGGAGGAGGCTAGATATAGTCAGGGACCAGGTGGGAGCTAATTAAGCTAATTGGGCCAGGCACCAATCATTGGTGCACTGGCCCTTTAAGTCTCAGGGAGCTGGCGCGCGCGCGCCCTAGAGAGCGGAGCCGCGCGCGCCAGCACATGACAGCAGGGGACGGGAACGGGTAAGTGACCTGGGATGCGATTCGCGAGCGGGCGCGTCCCGCTGTGCGAATCGCATCCCCAACGGCCATGACAGAGCAGCGCTCCCGGTCAGCGGGACTGACCGGGGAGCTGCAGGGAGAAAGACGCCGTGAGCGCTCCGGGGAGGAGCGGGGACCCGGAGCGCTAGGCGTAACAGTACCCCCCCCCTTAGGTCTCCCCTTCTCTTTATCGGGTAACTGCCTCCCCTGGGATGAGGACACCGGGAAAGGATGGAGGGATTCCTCAACGGCAGGCAGAACCGCAGGAGTAGGAATGGGGAGAGAGGGCAGAGGGCGAGACCTGGCACGGGGCAGTGTGACACCAGGACGAGGGCCATGAGGGGACACAGGAGCTTGCCTGATGGAACTGGGAGGGGGGGAGGGGCATTTCCTGTGGCAGGCAGAGTCCTTAATGACCTTAGGGGGACCAGGTACAGGAGGAACCACAGGGTCACGGCAGGGAGTACTGGGAACCGGTTGAAGGCAGTCCTTGGAACAAGAGGGACCCCAACTCTTGATCTCCCCAGTGGACCAATCCAGGGTTGGGGAATGGTGTTGAAGCCAGGGTAGTCCAAGGAGAACTTCAGAAGAGCAATTAGGAAGGACAAAAAATATAATCTCCTCGTGATGAGGTCCGATGCACATTAGGAGGGGCTCCGTGCGGTAACGCACGGTGCAATCCAACCTGGCTCCGTTGACCGCGGAAATGTGGAGTGGCTTGACAAGACGGGTCACCGGAATGCGGAATTTATTCACAAAGGACTCCCGAATAAAATTCCCAGAAGCTCCAGAGTCCAGGCAGGCCACGGCTGAGAGGGGAGAGCTGGCTGAAGTGGAAATCCGAACAGGCACCGTGAGACGTGGAGAAGCCGACTTGGCATCAAGAGACGCCACACCCACGTGAGCTGGGTGCGAGCGTGCGTTTCCCAGACGTGGAGGACGGATTGGGCAATCCACCAAAAAATGTTCAGTACTGGCACAGTACAGACAGAGATTCTCTTCCTTACGGCGATTCCTCTCCTCCAGGGTCAGGCGAGACCGATCCACTTGCATGGCCTCCTCGGCGAGAGGCCTAGGCGCAGATTGCAGTGGAGACTGTGGGAGAGGTGTCCAGAGATCTAAGTCTTTTTCCTGGCGGAGCTCTTGATGCCTCTCAGAAAAACGCATGTCAATGCGAGTGGCTAGATGAATGAGTTCATGCAGGTTAGCAGGAGTCTCTCGTGCGGCCAGCACATCTTTAATGTTGCTGGATAGGCCTTTTTTAAAGGTCGCGCAGAGAGCCTCATTATTCCAGGATAGTTCAGAAGCAAGAGTACGGAATTGTATGGCGTACTCGCCAACGGAAGAATTACCCTGGACCAGGTTCAGCAGGGCAGTCTCAGCAGAAGAGGCTCGGGCAGGTTCCTCAAAGACACTTCGAATTTCCGAGAAGAAGGAGTGTACAGAGGCAGTGACGGGGTCATCGCGGTCCCAGAGCGGTGTGGCCCATGACAGAGCTTTTCCAGACAGAAGGCTGACTACGAAAGCCACCTTAGACCTTTCAGTAGGAAACTGGTCCGACATCATCTCCATGTGCAGGGAACATTGCGAAAGAAAGCCACGGCAAAAGTTAGAGTCCCCATTAAATTTGTCCGGCAAGGACAGGCGGAGGCTAGGAGTGGCCACTCGCTGCGGAAGGGGTGCTGGAGCTGGCGGAGGAGATGGTTGTTGCTGCAGTTGCGACTGAAGTTGGTGCACAATGGTGGACATTTCCGACAGCTGGTGGGTTAGATGGGCGATCTGTCGGGATTGCTGGGCGACCACCGTGGTGAGATCAGAGATGGAATGCTGGGGAACCTCAGCGGGATCCATGGCCGGATCTACTGTCACGATGCCGGCTGGCAGGAGGTGGATCCTCTGTGCCAGAGAGGGATGGCGAGGGCCGTGCTAGTGGACCGGTTCTAAGACACTACTGGTTTTCACCAGAGCCCGCCGCAAAGCGGGATGGTCTTGCTGCGGCGGTAGTGACCAGGTCGTATCCACTAGCAACGGCTCACCTCTCTGGCTGCTGAAGATAGGCGAGGTACAAGGGAGTAGGCAGAAGCAAAGTCGGACGTAGCAGAAGGTCGGGGGCAGGCGGCAAGGTTCGTAGTCAGGGGAGATAGCAGTAGTTCTGGTACACAGGGTTTAAACACACAAACGCTTTCACTAGGCACAAGGGCAACAAGATCCGGCAAGGAAGTGCAAGGGAGGAGGCTAGATATAGTCAGGGACCAGGTGGGAGCTAATTAAGCTAATTGGGCCAGGCACCAATCATTGGTGCACTGGCCCTTTAAGTCTCAGGGAGCTGGCGCGCGCGCGCCCTAGAGAGCGGAGCCGCGCGCGCCAGCACATGACAGCAGGGGACGGGAACGGGTAAGTGACCTGGGATGCGATTCGCGAGCGGGCGCGTCCCGCTGTGCGAATCGCATCCCCAACGGCCATGACAGAGCAGCGCTCCCGGTCAGCGGGACTGACCGGGGAGCTGCAGGGAGAAAGACGCCGTGAGCGCTCCGGGGAGGAGCGGGGACCCGGAGCGCTAGGCGTAACAAACATGCTATTGGAAAGTTATTCAACATTCATTAATCTAATATATATCAAAAGTTTATTTGATGAGAGGTACCCTTTAAGAGTTTAAATCACCCCGCTTTTCCCAAATTCCATATAAAAAATATATAAACATAATAAAAATAATCATATATGGTATCGCTGTAAATGTCTTAACTATTAAAATATATTGTAAATGAAACCGCACGGTCAATGGCGTACGCGCAAAAAAAGTCCAAAGTCCAAAATAACGTATTTTTGGTCACTTTTCATGCCATAAAACAAGAAACAAAAAGCAAACAAAAAGTCTGATCAAAACAAAAATGGTACCGATGAAAAACTTCACGGCGCAAAAAATTTGCCCTTATACCACCCGGTACGTGGAAAAATAAAAAAGTTATAGGGGGTCAGAAGATGACAGTTTTTAATGTATACATTTTCGTGCATGTAGTTATGATTTTTTCCAAAAGTATGACAAAATCAAACCTATATAAGTAGGACATCATTGCTGGGAGTTTAAGTTTTGCAACATCTGGAGGGCCGTAGTTTGAGACCACTGCTATAAAGCAACGTGAAAAAGTGCTTCAACTCCTCTCTGGAGACTCTCTCAGCTGCCTTAAAGATTGTAACCTCTTCTCATAATCTAAAGCCCAATCTGTGTAAACTTGTCATTATCCTGTGCTTTAAGAGACTGTATCCTGTATTGTCTTGCACAGAGGAATGTTCTTCAGTAAAATGGTACAAGTTTACACCTGTGTCACGTCCAATTTATTTGCACCTACAGTAACATCACGCGTGCACCCAGACACCATCACTAAAGACTACACAGGGTCTCAGATTAATCCACCATGTGCCGACCCCCATAAAAAAAAGTCCTGAGTCCATCAGGAAGGTGTTCAGGGTCCAACAAAAGCCTTTTAAAGGGTACCTGTCATGATCTTGTTTAATTTTATAATCCTCCCAGTTCACTGCCCCCATCATCATAAACCACCCCCTGTGTTTATTTTTATTATTTTTTGTAGTTTTCTACCTTGATATTGTTCTGTATTTTCTGCTCAGTCAGATTAACAGACTGGGAATAGGCATTCCCCAGCAGGCGTGACATCATCTGAAGCCATACAGGGGAGAACTTCCTCCCTCACTCTGCTACACACAGCCCAGAGCAGTTCAGTGTGTGAGATGAGCTATGAATGGATAAGGCTGCACACACACCCCTCAGCATTTCCTGATTTGGAGTTCTGCCAGGCCAGCAGGAGTCCAAAGTCTGTTCAAGAGATGGGGGGAAATGTGCAATGGACAAGTAGAGAGACACCTAGTGGCAGCTTTTTTAAACACAAATAAAACATAGAAGACCATTTTTTTTTCTTTAAACAAAGTACAGTAGAAAGATCTTTTTATCTACCATAAGGAGTGCAATAGCAAAAATGAGTTTTATTAAGAGTGCCCATTTGAGTTACTGTAATACTATAGACTCTATAGTAGTAAATAGGAGTAAAAGTACCCCTCCTCCCAGCTGGCCATACACTTTAACTTTCATCTCCCACATGAGCATCACATTAGGACCTAATCTCACAGCTTTCACAGTGCACGCCTGGCATATATGGCTCAACATTTTCTCAACACACAGACACTGAATATATATGTTTTAACAGGGCTCAAGCACTACAGGAACGTATGGGAACTGAGTTATGCACTTTTTCCACAGCAGGAACACTGTTCCCATTAGCAGGAGTCATGCAATACCGACACTTGAGTGGAAATCTTACCATACTTTTTGGTGAGATTGAAAAGTGTTGGTAACTGATCCCTTCTGTCATGTATCTACTCAGTAAAAGTCAATGGATATGTTTGGCCTATAGTGATCAGCCATAGCAATAAAACCACTGACAGATAAAATGAATTACATTTTGATCTATCTTATGACAATGGTGCCTGTCAATGGGTGGGATATACTGTTTTAGGCAACAAGCAAAGTCAATTCTTTAAATTCATATGTTGGAAGCAGAAATGATAGGCAAGCATGAGGGTCTGAGCGACAAGTGCCAAAATGTGATGGCTGGCCAACTCTGTCTATAGGCAAAATACCCTCTTGATGGGGGTGCCGCTTTACCCACCACAAGAAAGTTAGACAACCAGCATCCAAAACACTCGCTCAACCAGCTCAGCCAGCACCACCACCATAAGGGCTAGAGTTAAGGTGCAGAAGTGCCCTGGGAGTGGCGACCCAGAGGTGCTGTAACTTGCCAGGTATGGGAACCAACTGAGCACTTTGCACATACTTTACTTCACCCTTCTAAGCACTCAACCTCCCAACCTTCTGGCTGCTGGTTGTTATGAGGAATCTTTATAGATAGATGTGCTCTGATTTATTTTTGTCACTGTGTTCACATTTGTGTGTTGTTTGTCACAAGGGAAGGTCCTCACCTTACTGGAACCCAGGGTCCCTGTTTTGGCTCTTTGGCTGAACTTGGGTTAGCGCCCAGGTGGTGGCTGGGAGCATTTGTGGTCCTTACTGAGCTTCAGCAAATCTGAGATTTGACACACAGGGCATCACAGCTTGCCAGTCAGAGGGCCCATGCTGCCCCCGGTCCACCCATGAACACAACTTCAATGGGCATCTGAGCATCAGAAGTGGACCATAAAGCAATAGAAGAAGATGGCGTGGTCTGTTAAATCACATTTTCTTCTATATCAGGTGGACAGTTAGGTGGGTGTTCATCACTTACCTTGGGCAGAGATAGCATCGAAAGAAGATCATCCGACCGAGGCAGTGCCTTGCTGTGGGCAATGTTCTGCTGGTGTCCTGCCATTCGTGTGAATATTACTGAAACGTACCGCCTGCAGTTGCTACAAATTGTTGCAGACAAGGTAAATTTTTCTAGTGTATACAAATACATGTATACAATTACAGCACAATATTATTCATACAGTATATCTGCTACCCCATTTGGTCCAGGAATGGTGCCACCTGGGGGGCATGTGCTCTTCTTTCCTCCTGGACAGCTGAGTGTTTGCACGTTGCTCTGTGACACTATGAATGAAGGATCTTTTTAATTAGGAAAAGAAAATCCTGGCGAGGGGAGAGGCAACAAGGCTGGTACTGTAGTATAACGTTACAAGACTCACAGTGGAAGCAATTTATGAGTAATCAATCAGAGCATTAAAACAGAGAGGGAAACGCGTGGGCGCTTGTATTCCAGCCTGCACCTCCAGCCAGTCAGAGAAGCTGTTGTAGAATTTTATTTTTCTAAACTCAGGGCAATGTTAACTACCTGAAGGCATCAGAAGTTCACGGGTTCACTGCGGTCAGTTATTCTACAGGACTTCCTATGACAAATATGATATTATTTTAACCGGGAACATCAGAAAGCGTAGAAGGAAACTCTTAATCACATTCCTGTGGTCATCTCATCCAAAGCAGAAGGAGACGCCAGTAAAGTATAGATGGTACAAAAAAACAGGAGAAGAATGACTTTAGTTACGCTGCTTTCAGAAATGAGTGGAAAAAGATTAATTGAAAGATAGTATTTATGGCATCAATTTCATATACATCTGAACAGAGCCGCAGTTATAGGGGGCAGAGGTAGCATGCTTAGTATTGATGCCTGAGGGGGCTCTTAGGCTCCACTGCTACATAAGGGGATACCAATCATATAAATGTATAAATGGCATATGGTAGGGCAGCGGCCCTGTTACAGATGTTGAATTGGGAAGCCTAAATGGTCAGTGGCCCCCCCAAAAAAAAGTTTAGATCATGTCCTGATCCCATCCTCATGTCTCAAACTCATGTCCTGACCTTTATATCTCAACCTCATATCTCGATCTCATATGCCGTCCTCTTATGATGTCCTCATATTCCGATCTCATATCCCATCCTCATATACTGTCCTCATATCCCATCATCATTTCCCTACATCATATCCTGCCCTCATATCCCGTCCATGGATCCTGTCCTGATATCCCATTGTCTCATCCAATCCCCGCACTAACTATTCTCTGCACCTGCCGGACAGTCAGCAGGATGTTTGAAAGTCCGGGGCAATCTATGCAAACCAAGACTAACAAGATCAGGAGATGTACCAGAAGTCCCATGGACATGCATTAGACTTCAGACAAAAAAAAAACCCTTGCATAGGATTGACTCAACTCTACTATATTTTTGGCGCATATGTGTCATATTTCTTTTAATATCTCCAGCCATTTGAAAGTTATTCTGCAATACATATATACCCCTGGCGAGGTGCTGAATCAGTGGCCCCCACCCGCTTGGGTTTGACAACACCCCCCCCCCCCCACACACACACACACACAAACACACACACAAATACACACGCACATCAAGCAGGGATTTACATACAGTTAAATTGGTAGGTATAGGTCCCCCCATAATACAGTATGTCCTCAGGAGGGTATACATTGGTAGATAGGGAATATGTCAGTAGGTTGCTAGGCAGGTAGGTAGCTATCTAGGTAGGTGCGTAGCCAGGTAGGTAGCTAGCTTGGTAAGTAGGTAGTCAGGTATATAGGTAGACAGCTAAGTAGGTAGGTGTGGTATTTGCCTTGGGGGTGTAGTGTAGTTGGGGTGTTGCTTCGGTATTTGAGGGGTTAATTTAACCCCTGTCACTCGGGACGCCAGGGTGAGGGTTAATACGCTGAGGTAAATCTCCGGCCTATCGCCACCCTTCCCAGGAACGATAGGTGCGTGCTTAAATGAATGAAGGTCCACAATAGAGATGAACTTGAACTTGCATAAACTTTACTGAGGTACTTGCGGTACATCCAATTAACAGCAACAGTCTTAGCAATACAGTCTCTATACAGCACGGCAGTGATTGACAGATGCTGCGGACCATTGACATATCCAAAGAGTTATTAGAATTAGGATTGGTGTAGAGATCCGTCCGGATTAAGGGGTCTATTCAGGTCCGGTGATCTTGCTGAGTTAATAGGGATTTAGATAACTAACAGTTTCGTAAGGATGGCTGTTGCCGCAAGGCTTGGGCCTGGTTACTGCTGATGACAGCTGCGCAGATCCGTCCTCATCAGCAGCCCACGAGGACAGAGACTGAGTAATGGCCGTCGCTCCCTTATATGGGCAGGGGCAGGGCCGTTTTGGATTGGTCCGTGTCAGCTGTCACTCATCGTTACAATGCATGGTGGGTGACCACGTCACGGGGACCTCCAAAGGTCCTAAAGCAAAACCATAGAGTTTACCTGATCACGTGACCTGCAGGTCCTGTTAAACAGGTAAATAACTAAATATATTATACTTATAACTATATAAATCTTGAATAGAACTGCACTATACTTACTGACTAAGTGAGAGGTGACAAGGGGAAAACTAGACAAGAGGGACCCCGATGTCCTAGGGGCTCTGACTATGGGGACCTCTATACAGGTAACATGTAGGATACGGTACCGGGACACCACATAGGCATGTAGCTATGTTGGAAGCCAGGTAGCCAAGTAGGTAGCCAGAAAGCTAGCCAGGTAGGTAGTTACCTTGGTAGGTATGTAGCCAAAAGGTAGCTAGCTAGGTGAGAAGGTAGCCAGGTAGATAGGTAGGTACCTAAGTAGGTGAGTTCACATAAGATAGATGCAGCACAACAATATGAAGTCCTATGCATCTGTCATTTATTCCAAATTGTATAGGAAAAGTTACAACGTTTCAGTAGCCCCACGCTGCCCTTTTCAAGTGTCACATAGTGAATAAAAGGGACTTTTTATACACGCCCAGTAAATAACAAAATCATCCAAATTTACATACAAAATTGTGTTTACATTGTATAACAAGTTGTGGTGAGGGCAGATGTTATTATCCTAGGGACAGATGGCATTAACTCCTAGTATTTGTGACACCAGGGCATGGTTAACCTCTGCACCACCCAAGGTATGGCCGCTGGATCCTGGGCTAGGCACAGGGCAAATAATGACTCTGATGCCAAGTTACGGAACAACGACAGCTTTATGGAGGTAGACAGATGGAATAGTCTTTACAGCTCAGTTAGTCCCAAGAAGGTGACCAGTGACTTTTGAGACTTGCAGGCCCCCTGGGACTTGTAGTAGACTTGTTGGAATTATGCAGACACATGCTGAATTTAGACAGACTTGACTGACTTAACTAGGACTGACTAGACTTCACCCTTTGTGTAGCTTACCAGGCTTTGACGTTCACCTGAGGGGCACTTGGTTGATGGAAGCATGGCTGCGTGGTTAGACTTTGGGTCTCTTCAGGACACCAGACATTCTCAGGTCTTGACTGTTCTTTTCCTCAGACTCATCTCAACTCACTGAACCAGCTCCTCCCTTAGTTTATATAAGAGGTCTTTTGGGGAGTCCTATAGGTCACCACACAAATCACCTGGTCACTGGCACCTTCCCTGGTTACATAGAATTAGCAACAATATTTAAAGACACACATGCCTCAAAAGATTAACCAACACGTAACATAAGAAAAAAATTGCATATTTAACACTTGACAGTCCATAAGAGGGATGTGGACCCAGGGGACGCTGCAATAGAGTTTGCCAGACAGGACAGCAAGGGTACAAGAGTGCAACTCCTGTACTGGGCCACCACAATATCATCACAACATGGCAGTGCAATCAAAGTGCTATAGTGCATATCAATAAACATCATTTTTGACATTGTAATATAAAACCAGTGTTTTAAAGTTTTCTGATCATATTTATAAAGCTTAGACAAAGTGAATGAATTAAAGGGGTACTCCGCTGCTAGACATCTTATCCCCTATCTAAAGGATAGGGAATAAGATGTCTGATTGCGGAGGTCCTGCTGCTGGGGCCCCACGTGATTTCCTGCAGCACCCAATGCTCTAATGAATGCCAGGTTCCTGCAGCAGTGGTCGTGATGTCCAGCCACACCCCTCGTGATGTCATGCCACACCCCCTCCATTCATGTCTATGGGAGGGGTCAAGTCGGCCAACACGCTCCCTTCCATAGACATGAAAGGAGGGGTGTGGTTGTGACGTAACGCGGGGGGCGTGGCTGTTACATCACAATTACTGCCTCCGACTCCGAGCGTTCTGAACAAATGTTTAGAACACTGGAGCACTGGATTACCCCTTTAACGTGCTTATGTGTATAACATCTATATCAATCAAATATTAAAATAGGTTGGAGACGTCACTCACAGAAGAAAGGAGCAAGGAGACGCCGTCATGTAGTTCATTCTCCTTGCACGTGAGAACTACTTCCATTTCAAAGGGAGGCTGCGGCCAATGAACAACAGGCTATGCGTGTCACCAGAGAGACGCGTCTGTGTGTTGGATATCAAAGTGCCGCTGAGCCGTATACTAACTAACGGCATCGGGAGTTACCATAGTAACCACCATGCGTCAGAGCGGCTCAGCTGCGCATGTCAAAAAAGCTGGAACCACAATATTTAGAATGGGCAAAACTAATCTCACTCTCTAGAAAAAGGAGGAATATTAAATATAAAATAGCAGCCATTGTATAGAAATATACAACTAGTTAAGCATAGATTATAAAGCAGTAATATTATAATAATGACACACATGTGGTATCGTGTGTAACCGCATTAGGAGCACCAAAATCATTCTTGGAATATCCCAATCTGTGCAAGATCTATCATGAAGAGTATGTAATGATGTATAGAATGTCGTATATCACTCCAAACATTCCTGAAAACAAACAGCAAGGAGCCCAAGCACAGCAATCCGCTTAGAGTTGGGTTCTATGGGGTGGACACAAAGAGATATGAATGACCACATCCCTGTATCCTAGGTAAAGTCACTTCCATGATCTATAAAAAAACGAATGTTTTCCCTCATAGACAATTTATTCAGAGGAAGTGCCTATTCACTCCAACTCTAACATGTACTCAGACAGGAGTGAATATATTTATGTAATAACAGTCGGGTTTTTCATATCTTAATAGAATCAATTCTCAGACTGACCGTGCACAGATAAAAATAGGACATATCACAAAGCGATTACTTTAGCAGGCACACAAAAAGAACCCCCCCACGTGATCAAGTAAATACATGGCACGCAGCATAAATGTTCCCCCACAAGATTATCGGCAGATGGCAATTTTCAAGATGATGTGACGAATCCAACTGAGGACCAAGATCTGTAATCAAGAGAAGAAAAATAATGTTATAGTAAAAATCACTTATGTGACATTCACTATCCTGACGCATTAAGCATTATAGGGGCTATGTGGAGACTCTTAAACTCATTTCAACATTTTACGTGCCCCAATAAATTCAAAATTTAGGCTATGTGGTTTTAGAGACCGCACCTCTGTAGTTTGGCTTCTCGATCACCTTCACATTTCAGTGGGGCACATGATCTATAAGTATACATTGTGTAGTTAAGTAGCTAGGTAGGTAATTAGGTAGGTAGCCAGTTACATAGCTAAGAAGGTAGCCAGGTAGGTAAGTAACGTTTAGGCAGCCTCAAGCTGCCATTATCAAGCAACCTTATAACCTTATAATGGCAGCGTGATGCTGCCGAAGCATAGCTCACCATGGAGTGAATAAAGACACCCACTTTTTCACCTGTTTGGAGTGCTACTGCTTTTATTTGGATATCAAGTTTGGATCCCTGACCCGGATCAACAACGGGAGGCACCCATTCACCTTGCTTAGTGGAGTGCTGATATCCTCCTTCTAGTATCAAGGTAGGTAAGTAGATAGGTAGGTAGCTATGTAGGTATCTAGGTAGGTAGCTATGTAGGTAGGCATGTAGCTATGTAGCTAGCTAGGTAGCCAGGAAGGTAGCCAGAAATCTAGCCAGGTAGGTAGTTAGCTTGGTAGGTACATAGCCAGAAAGGTAGATAGCCAAATAGGTAGGTAGCCTGGTAGGTAGCTAGCTATGTAGGTGGAGAGGTTTGCAGGTAGGTAGCCAGGTAGCTGTTAGGATTCGGCAGGCTGGATGTGGATCCTCTGTGTCAGCGAGGGATTGGCGTGGACCGTGTCGGTGGACCGGTTCTAGGTTGCTAATGGTATTCACCAGAGCCCGCCGCAAAGCGGGATGGTCTTGCTGCGGCGGTAGCAACCAGGTCATATCCACCGGCAACGGCTCAACCTCGCTGACTGCTGAGAAGGCGTGGGACAGAAGGACTAGACAGAGGCAAGGTCAGACGTAGCAGAAGGTCGGGGCAGGCGGCAAGGTTCGTAGTCAATGGCGATAGCAAGAGGTCAGGAACACTGGTAAGGCAAACACTATAAACGCTTTCTCTGGCACAAGGCAACAAGATCCGGCAAGGAAGTGAAGGGGAAGTGAGGTTATATGGACAGGGAGCAGGTGGAGGCTAATCATTGGTGCACTGGCCCTTTAAATCTTAGAGAGCTGGCGCGCGCGCGCCCTAAGGAGCGGAGCCGCGCACGCCAGGACGTGACAGCCGGGGACCGGGACAGGTGAGTGACTTGGGATGCGATTCGCGAGCGGGCGCATCCCGCTATGCGAATCGCATCCCTGCCGGCAGTGTCAGTGCAGCGCTCCCGGTCAGCGGGTCTGACCGGGGCGCTGCAGAGAAAGGAACGCCACGAGCGCTCCGGGGAGGAGCAGGGACCCGGAGCGCTCGGCGTAACAGTAGCTAAGTAGGTTACCAGGTAGAAAGGCATCTATGTAGGTAGAAAGGTAGTTAAGTAGGTAGCTATGTAGGTAGGCATGCAGCCATGTAGGTAAGTAGGTAGCCAGAAAGCTAGCCAGGTATGTAGGTTACAAGGTAGCCAGGTATGTAGGTAGCTAAGTAGGTTACCAGGTAGTTAGGCAGCTATGTAGGCATGCAGCTATGTGGTAAGTAGGTAGCCAGGTAGGTAGTCAAAATCAATCCCACCCCATTCTGACCCCCCCCTAGGATTAAAGAGAGGGAAAAAAATGATAACCCCATGTCCCACGCAACAATCTCCTTCGCAAAACAGTCTGTACACGTTCTTATTCCTCCACAGTACAGCTGCCAATGAGTGTCGCAGGCAAAGCGCTCACGTGCCGGCAAGTGTGAAGAGTGAAGCATATTCATCACTGGGACATGATGGGTGGTAAATGTTGTGGTGGCAGGGGAGCTCGGCAAGGTGCTCCCCACCTCCATTGCACACAGCATTGAAATTCCAATAGGAGACTAAACGGACAAAACGTCTGCAGTACTACACCTATTATAAGTTTTCTTTTTAATGCTGTTTACCCCAACTATAATCCAGTATATTGGGTTTAGTGCGGGTGAACAGCCTGTCAGTTTCTCTTTAAGTAGAAACATTACCCCTTCAGTTCCTCCTTTGCCTGGCCAGGCATACCGTATTTACTCGAGTATAAGCCCAGTTTTTCAGCACAATTTTTCATGCTGAAAACACCCCCCTCGGCTTAAACACGTGTGAACTGTCCGCCTGTCAATCCCTTCTCAGTGGTCTTCAACCTGCGGACCTCCAGATGTTGCAAAACTACAACTCCCAGCATGCCCGGACAGCCATCGGCTGTCCGGGCATGCTGGGTGTTGTAGTTTTGAAACCTCTGGAGGTCCGCAGGTTGAAGACCACTGCGGCCTTCGTCATCATCCCCCCTCCCCCCCCCCTTCTTTTGTTTTGTACTCACCTCCCTTTGGCGGGAAGTTAGGGTGAGCTGGTCTGGGCCATCTATGCTGCAGGAACCGTCCGGTGGGGATGGTTAGTCGTTCCGGGCTGTCCACTTTCACTGGGGGGGGCCCTCTTCTCTGCTCTGGGCCCGGCGCCGGACTATTGACGTTGCCTTGACGACGCTGCACAGGGATGCTGCGCATGAACGTCCCTGTGCGTCGTCGTCAAGGCAACGTCACTAGTCCGGGGAAGGCCCGGAGCGGAGAAGAGGGCCTCCCGGTGAAAATGGGCAGCCCGCAACGACTAACCATCCCCACCGGACGGTCCCTGCAGCATAGATGGCCCAGACCAGCTCACCCTAACTTGCCGCCGAGGGCAGGTGAGTACAAAACAAAAGGGGGGGTGGGGGGATGATGACGAAGGCCGCAGTGGTCTTCAACCTGCGGACCTCCAGAGGTTTCAAAACTACAACACCCAGCATGCCCGGACAGCCGATGGCTGTCCGGGTATGCTGGGAGTTGTAGTTTTACAACATCTGGAGGTCCACAGGTTGAAGACCACGGAGAAGGGATTGACAGGCGGAGAGTTCACGCGAGTATAAGCCGAAAAATCGTGCTGAAAAACTCGGCTTGGATGGTCCCTGCAGCATAGATGGCCCGGACCAGCTCACCCGAACTTCCCGCCGATGGGAGGTGAGTACAAAACAAAAGGGGGGGGGGTGATAACGAAGGCCGCAGTGGTCTTCAACCTGCGGACCTCCAGAGGTTTCAAAACTACAACACCCAGCATGCCCGGACAGACGATGGCTGTCCGGGCATGCTGGGAGTTGTAGTTTTGCAACATCTGGAGGTCTGCAGGTTGAAGACCACTGATGAAGGGATTGACAGGTGGTGATGACGGGGGTCTGGATGATTACATGGGGGGGATGATGTATTTCCCATCCTAGGCTTATAGTCGAGTCAATAACTTTTCCTGGGTTTTTGGGGTGAAATTAGGGGCCTCGGCTTATATTCGGGTCGGCTTATACTCGAGTATATACTGTATATTACCATGATATAGCGTTTCTCTCTATAACAGATGATCCATCTACCACACGTCAAGCCAATCCCTAACCAGAAGACCACCCTTTACGTTCTTACTGTCAGTATTCTAACTACTAAGCTTCTCATCAAGTCATAGACTTCAAGTCTTCCCTTTATAACTCCCCAAAGCCGCGTTTCCACATAAAAGTGGACTTCTAGCAAGCAGAGATTAATATTTGTAGAAGATTCCGCTAAAAGCTTCCATTCATTTTTGTTCGGTTATTGGAACTGGCTTTTAGCTCACCACCATGACATTGTTGGTCTGTTATTGTGAGGCTCGGCTCTACATAAATACTCCCTTTCAAGTATCCAAAACCTTTTATTTGCAGAAGCACTTAAAACGCAGCGAGAAAGTGGGAAGCATTTGAAGTCCGATTTCCTGTTTCTTGTCAAAATGTTTTTCATTTTTAACAGATTCGGCTAAGTCTCGGCCATTGCTGGAGCCGTACGATGCTTAGTCAAACAAACTGGAGCACAGAAGCCTCATTCTGCCCAAGCTGCCGCCAAGAACTAGTGAGGATTAAATCAGACCAACAAACATACTAAACTGTGTCTCATATGAAATACATTAAAGCCCAATGCCAGCCTGTCTGTAGACTCAAACCCGAAGAAGACGCCAGGACAGGAGGCCATCAGATTGTAGCATTACTGTCACTCCCCACCTATGAAGCAAGCGCACCGCCTGCACTTTCTGTATAGACTCTGAACACTACAGGGGGTATTTGTATGCCCTGTGACGTTTCGGGAATTAAGGGGTTCTCTGCTTAGAGAGTACCTGTCATATCACAGAAAAAAATTACGCTTATGTATGTGTCTAGCTTTTATATTTATCACTAGAAAGAGACCTGTGGTTAGAGGGTTAGGGTGCGTTCACACGGAGTAAATGAAGAGTAATTCACGGCGAAAAATTTACGGGCGGAAATTTTATTTTTATTTTTGCATGAAATCTGCGGGAAATTCTTGCGCAATTTGCGCAGAATTGCGCACGGACATGGGAGAGTAAGAAGTGAAGGGTTTTTCAGCCACTTCCGTGCGAATTCTGCGTGATTTCCACGCAAATTCCGTGCAAATTGCCCGCGAATTGCACGCGAATTCCGTGCAAAAACGATGTCGGGCGGAATTTTTTTTTACCATTGACTTCAATTGATTTCTGCTAGCGGATTCCGCTTCAAGAATTAACATGTTCTTTCTTCAAGCGGAACAGAATTCTGCGTCGGAATTCTGCTAGCAGAATTTCCGCAGTGTGAACAGAAGAGCGGAAATAACATTAATGTCAATGGGCAGAGGAGATGAGCATTAGTTTGGAGCGGAGAATTCAAGAGGAATTACTCGAGTAAATTCCTCTTGAATTACTCCGTGTGAACGCACCCTTAACCCCTACAGGACCCATGACGTAACGGTACGTCCCGACACCCTGGGTCTTAAGGACCAGGGACGTACATTTACGTCATGGGCAGTTTTAGTCCCCGCCGTGCACCGGGCGGGGATCGGAGCGGGATGCCTGCTGAAATCATTCAGCAGGCATCCCGTGCAAATGCCCAGGGGGGTCATCAGACCCCCCCATGTCGGCGATCGCGGCAAATCGCAAGTGAATTCACACTTGCGATTTGCGCGATTCCGGGTCATTACGGGTCTATAGTGACCCGGTGACCCGGAATGTAAGGGGGATCGCGGGTGTCTAAGACACCCACGATCCCCCTGAAGCGATAGGAGTGAGGTGGCACGGGTGCCACCCCTCCTATCCCTGCTATTGGTGGTCTAGACACGACCACCAATAGCAGATTGGGGGCGGGGGGTTTACTTTCGTTTTCCCCGTCCTGCCCTCCCACAATAGGCAGGGCAGGACGGGGAAATGACGGGGACCGGCGCCGAAGATCCACTTACCGATCCGGGCGGGCGTCGGAGGCTGCAGGCGACGGAGATCGGCGGGCGCCGATGACGTGCGGCTGGATCCGACGGAAGCTGGTGAGTTGCCTAGCAACATCTGGAGGGTACAGTTTGAGACCATTATACAGTGGTCTCTAACTGTAGCCCTCCAGATGTTGCAAAACTACAACTCCCAGCATGCCCAGACAGCTGTTTGGGCATGCTGGAATATGTCGTTTTGCAACAGCTGGAGGGCTACAGTTTGAGACCACTATATAGTGGTCCCTAAACTGTAGCCCTCCAGATCTTGCAAAACTACAACTCCTAGCATGCTCAAACAACTGTTTGCTGTCAGAGCATGCTGGGAATTGTAGTTTTGCAACAGCTGGAGGACCACAGTTTGGAGATCACTTTGCAGTAGTCTCTAAAACTGTAGCCCTCCAGATGCAAACTGCAAATCCCAGCATGTCCAAACAGCAATCAGCTGTCTCGGCATGCTGGGAGTTGTAGTTGCGTACCTCCAGCTATTGCATAACTACATCTCCCAGCATGCCCTTCGGCGATCAGTACATGCTGGGAGTTGTAGTTTTGCAACAGCTGGAGGCACACTGCTTAGAAAATACTGAGTGAGGTAACAGAACCTAACTGAAGGTTTTCCAACCAGTGTGCCTCCAGCTGTTGCAAAAGTACAACTCCCAGCATGCACGGTCTGTCAGTACATGCTGGGAGTTGTAGTTTTGAAACAGCTGGAGGTTTGCCCCCCCCCATGTGAACGTACAGGGTACATTCACACGCGCAGGCTTACAGTAAGTTTCCTGCTTCAAGTTTGGGTTGCGGCAAATTTTTCGCCGTAGCTCAAACTTCTAGCGAGAAACTCACCGTAACCCGCCAGTGCGAATGTACCCTAAAAACACTACACTACGCTAACACCTAATAAAGAGTAAAACACTACATATACACCCCCTTACACTGTCCTCCTAATAAAAATGAAAAACGTATTGTATGGCAGTGTTTCCAAAAGGAGCCTCCAGCTGTTGCAAAACAACAACTCCCAGCATTTCCGGACAGCCACTGACTGTCCAGGCATGCTGGGAATTTAGCAACAGCTGGAGGCACCCTGTTTGGGAATCACTGACATAGAATACCCCTATGTCCACCCCGGTGCAATCCCTAATTTAGTCCTCAAATGCGTATGGCGCTCTCTCACTTTGGAGCCCTGTCGTATTTCAAGGCAACAGTTTAGGGCCACATATGGGGTATCTCCGTACTCGTGAGAAATTGCACTACTAATTTTGGGGGGCTTTTTCTACTTTTACCCCTTAGGAAAAGGAAAAGTTGGGGCTACACCAGCCTGTTAGTGTAAAAAAAAAAAAAAATTACACTAACATGCCGGTGTTGCCCTTTACTTTTTATTTTCACAAGCGTTAAAAGGAAAAAAAGACCCCCAAAATTTGTAACAGAATTTCTCCTGAGTACAGAAATACCCCATATGTGGGTGTAAAATGCTCTGTGGGCGCACAACAAAGCTCAGGAGTGAGAGCGCACCATGTACATTTGAGGTCTAAATTGGTGATTTGCACAGGGGTGGCTGATTTTACAGCGGTTCTGACATAAACCCCCCCAAAAAAATACCCACATGTGACCCCATTTTGGAAACTACACCCCTCACGGAATGTAATAAGGGGTACAGTGAGCATTTACGCCCCACAGGTGTCTGACAGATTTTTGGAACAGTGGTCCGTGAAAATGAAAAATTTTATTTTTAATTTGCACAGCCCACTGTTCCAAAGATCTGTCAAACGCCAGTGCGGTGTAAATACTCACTGCACCCCTTATTAAATTCTGTGAGGGGTGTAGTTTCCAAAATAGAGTCACATGTGGGGGGTTCCACTGTTCTGGCACCACGGGGGGCTTTGTAAACGCACATGGCCCCTGACTTCCATTCCAAACAATTTTTTTCCCAAAAGCTCAATGGCGCTCCTTCTCTTCTGATCATTGTAGTGCGCCAGCAGAGCACTTGACGTCCACACATGGGGTATTTCCATACTCAGAAGAGATGGGGTTACAAATTTTGGGGGGTCTTTTCTGCTATTAACCCTTGCAAAAATGTGAAATTTGGGGGTAAACACACATTTTAGTGAAAAAAAATGTATTTTGTTTTACATATGCAAAAGTCGTGAAACCCCTGTGGGGTATTAAGGCTCACTTAATTCCTTGTTACGTTCCTCAAGGGGTCTAGTTTCCAAAATGGTATGCCATGTGAGGGTTTTTTGCTGTTCTGGCACCATAGGGGCTTCCTAAATGCAACATGCCCCCCATAAACCATTTCAGAAAAACGTACTCTCCAAAATCCCCTTGTCGCTCTTTCCCTTCTGAGCCCTCTACTGCGCCCGCCGAACAATTTACATAGACATATGAGGTATGTCCTTACTCGAGAGAAATTGGGCTACAAATACAAGTATACATTTTCTCCTTTTACCCCTTGTAAAAATAAAAAAATTGGGTCTACAAGAACATGTGAGTGTAAAAAATGAAGATTGTGAATTTTCTCCTTCACTTTGCTGCTATTCCTGTGAAACACCTAAAGGGTTAAAACGCTGACTGAATGTCATTTTGAATACTTTGGGGGGTGCAGTTTTTATAATGGGGTCATTTGTGGGGTATTTCTAATGGGAAGACCCTTCAAATCCACTTCAAACCTGAACTGGTCCCTGAAAAATAGTGAGTTTGAAAATTTTGTGAAAAATTGAAAAATTGCTGCTGAACTTTGAAGCCCTCTGGTGTCTTCCAAAAGTAAAAACACGTAAATTTTATGATGCAAACATAAAGTAGACATATTGTATATGTGAATCAAAATTTGTTTTATTTGGAATATCCATTTTCCTTACAAGCAGAGAGCTTCAAAGTTAGAAAAATGCTAATTTTTCAAATTTTTCATAAAATTTTGGGATTTTTCACCAAGAAAGGATGCAAGTTACCATAAAATTTTACCGCTATGTTAAAGTAGAATATGTCACGAAAAAACAATCTTGGAATCAGAATGATAACTAAAAGCATTCCAGAGTTATTAATGTTTAAAGTGACAGTGGTCAGATGTGCAAAAAACGCTCTGGTCCTGAGGTGTAAAATGGCCTGGTCCTTAAGGGGTTAAAGAGGTATTGCAAGAAAAAACTTTTTTTTTTTTTTATATCAACTGGCTCCAGAAAGTTAAACAGATTTGTAAATTACTTCTATTAAAAAATCTTAATCCTTCCAATACTTATCAGCTGCTGAAGTTGAGTTGCTCTTTTCTTCCTGGCAACAGTGCTCTCTGCTGACATCTCTGCTTGTCTCGGGAACTGCACAGAGTAGAAGAGGTTTGCTATGGGGATTGGCTTCTACTCTGGACAGTTCCCGAGACAGGTGTCATCAGAGAGCACTTAGATAGAAAAGAACAACTCAACTTCAGCAGCTCATAAGTACTGAAAGGATTAATATTTTTTAATAGAAGTAATTTACAAATCTGTTTAACTTTCTAGAGCCAGTTAATATATATATAAAAAAAAGTTTTTTCCTGGATAACCCCTTTAATTAAATATGGAACCTATAAACCACCAAAATGGCCTCTAAAACCCTATAAATTATTATGCAAATTATATTTTTCTCATTTACCTAAATAATTGATGAAAATTACAGTCAGCATAATTCTTATGTTATCAACTATTAAGAGTACAATTCAAATATTATTGAACAAACCTCCTAATGATAACAGTATTTTTTTTAAAACATAAAAATTCTTACAATGATCTGTACCAAATTATTGCACACAGTAAGTTTCTAAAGACTTTAAAGGTTGTAAAGAACCGAAAATTGTCATTTGTTGAGTTTGCAGCATATTTACTGAAATCAAAGCCTATTTCAATCAAACTTTTAACAACATTTTAACTTTTTAAACATTTTAACAGGTCACGTTACATCTTAACATAGGACCCCTTATTTGATAGCAGATTCACAAGTCTTGCATCCATTGAACTTGTGAGTTTTTGGACAGTTTATGCTTGAATTTGTTTGCAAGATGTCAGAGCTGCTGTTTGGATGTAAACTGCCTCCCACCCTCATAGATCTTTTGCTTGATGATGCTCCAAAGGTTCTCAATAGGATTGAGGTCAGGGGAGGATGGAGGCCACACCCCTACAGGGAAAATAAGGTATTACACAGTGTCCCGTACAAATGTGTTGTCTGTGTAATACAAGACAGGACAGGTCCTCGAGAGCGATAGATGCAAATATCATCTCTGGGACCAGCATCTAGCTCTGGAATTGGCCCCTCCAGAGTTTATCCCACCCTAATATGAGGGCAGAGATGGGTGTCATTACAAAAACAACAGACTGATCTACACAGTTTCTGTAATAACCATAGAAGGATTTCCAGCTTTGTTTTGATATCCATGATATAGGCAGAAAATATCAAAAGTAAAATAGAAGGTGAAACCTTGAACAAGAAGGGTAATCGGGAAATAAATTAAAGAAGAAATCTAACAAAAGTTAACTTATCCCCTAACCACTCTTGTTGTAGCAACATGGTATCCTCTAGAAGCAGAAGAGAAGTTTCCACATCCTGAAGAGTGAAAACTTAAAGGGTGCTTAGAATCCACTTCCGAATCTGTCAAACCAGTTGGGTAGAACAGCGGGTCCACCCCTGTTATAGCGTTACAATAGATGGGGATCCCTAAGGCACCAGTGATCTACTAAGGACCTGTCAATCTATCGGTAGATCTTGATCAATTAGATGCCTACATAGGTGTTAAAGGGGTACTCCGCCCCTAGAAAACTTATCCCCTATGGAAAGGGCATAAGATGTCTGATAGGGCATAATATGTCTGATCTTGGCTGTGGCATCCCAGACATCCGGTGCACAGAGCGAACTGGATGACTGGCGATGCAGGGCGGAGGCTCGTGACGTCATGACCACGTCCCGCTCGTAACTTCACGACAACGCCCCCTCAGTGCAAGTCTATGGAGGGGGCTTGACGGCCATCACGCCCCCTCCCATAGACTTGCATTGAGGGGTGTGGCCATGACGTCACGAGCAGGGCATGACCATGACGTCACGAGCCTCCGGCGCTGCACCCGACGCTCTCCGGCGCTACACCCGATGGTGACAGATGCAGCACGGGATAGGGGATAAGATGTCTAGGGGCGGAGTACCCCTTTAAGTTATATTTCTTTTTTCCCCATAACTTGAGTTTCTAGACCCCCAACTACAGTATTTACATTAACAAATCATGTGTGCCAATTCATTGCAATGACAATCATCCATTACATTGTTAATCCTCTGCCTGGTAATACAATGATATTGTCCAACATAAATTAATGAAAGAACAACAAGGAATTGTGTCCTTAGACATTTTCTCATGAAATTCTTCCCTCCTACATCCTGTCTTCCAATTCCCAAATATCCATCTCAGTGACTCTTCTGTTCTTATGGGCAGTTTTGTAGGTTTCTTGTTTATTCTATGGTGTAAGCACATGTGATGGTTTAGGGATGGTCTCATAAACACATGGCGTTGGAGTTTCAATCTTCACGAGTCTGTCGGGAGACACCCACTCAGACCCCACAATAAAATGTATATGTTTTTTCATTTTTCCTGGTGTATAAAAACCAAGCCAAGAGTTACACAATAAGGACCTTCATTTTTATATTTTTTCTGTATTGAATTAATACCAGCCCACACAGCCATAGGTCACCCTACAATAATGTGCAAAGAAAAGCCAGTCTTGTAATATTTGGCAAGATGCTTCAATTGAGTGGATAATGTTGTTTTCTTATCTTTATTCATTCAGCATCTGGAACTATTTTGTAATGTTATTGTGTATTAGACCACGCCACCCATTGTATCCATGTTTTAGATTTTGGAAGATTCAGTCTAGAGATAAATTTAAGGGCCGATACAACCTGAAGAAAGTCAGGCTTTTTCCAGTAGGCCTTCATAGGTCACAGCCATAAATGTGTGATAGCGGGTGAGTGTTCCCATCATATGCCAATAGCCATAACAATGAATACCTTTCCTGCCTTGTGCTCTGATCCTTGGACCCATGGACTCCACCAAACCTATGAAGTTGGCTAGATTTTAAGTCATTTATGCTACAGCAGTTTACACCCCTTCACACCCCATGCACATCAATGATCTTTGAGAGCTCATGATGACGCTTATTCACTAGTTGTCCTTCCTTGAACCACTTTTGGCAGATATCTACCACTACATACTGGGAACAACCCACAAGACCTGCGGTTTCATAGATGCTCTGACCCAGTCATCTAGCCACAATTTGGCACTTGAGATGCTTTGGAACCTTTTAGATGGGGTGACTGCTGTATGATTCCATTAATCAGCACTTGTATAAAGAGCCTTTTAAATATGTGGCTTAACTCTTAAGGACCAAGACCATTTTCACCTTAAAGGGGTACTCCGCTGTTAGACATCTTATCCCTAATCCAAAGCATAGGGGATAAGATCTCTGATCGCGGGGGGGCCAGCTGCTGGGGACCCCCGCGATCCCCCCTGCAGCAGCCCCGTACCTCAGCAGCCTGGAGCTAAGTTTTCTCCGAGGCTGATGATGGGCGGTGCAGGGGATTGGGCATTGTGACGTCACGGCCTGCCCCCTCATGATGTCATGCCCTGCCCCCTCAATACAAATCTATGGGAGGGGGCGTGACGCCCCTTCCATAGACTTGAATTGAGGGGGGGCGGATGTGACGTCACGAGGGGACAGGGTCGTGACGTCACTATGCCCCGTCGCTTGCACCGCCCGTCATCAGCCTCGGAGAAAACTTAGCTCCAGGCTGCTGAGGTACCGGGCTGCTGCAGGCCCCCCACGATCAGACATCTTATCCCCTATCCTTCCATAGACTTGCATTGAGGGGGGGGGGGGCGGACGTGACGTCACGAGAGAAAACTTAGCTCCGGGCTGCTGAGGTACCGGGCTGCTGCAGGGGGGATCGCAAGGCGCCCGCTGCTGGGGATAGGTTATAAGATGTCTAATAGCAGAGTACCCCTTTAAGGACCAGAGCGTTTTTTGCTAATCTGACCACTGTCACTTTAACCATTAATAACTCTGGGATGCTTTAACTTTTCATTCTGATTCTGAGTTTGTTTTTTCGTGACATATTCTACTTTATGTTAGTGGTAAATTTTCGTCGATACTTGCATCATTTCTTGGGGAAAAATTCCAAAATTTGATGAAAAATGTAAAAAGCATTAGCATTTTTTTATTTATTTGAAACTCTCAGCTTATAAGGAAAATGGACATCTCAAATAAATTATGTATTGATTCACATATACAATATGTCTACTTTATGTTTGCATCATAAAGTTGACATGTTTTTACTTTTTAAAGACATCAGAGGTCTTCAAAGTTCAGCAGCAATTTTCCAAATTTTCACCAAATTTTCAAAAACTGAATTTTTCAGGGACCAGTTCAGTTTTGAAGTGGATTTGAAGGGCCTTCATATTACAAATACCCCATAAATGACCCCATTATAAAAACTGCACACCTCAAAATATTCAAAATGACATTCAGAAAGTGTATTAACCCTTTAGGTGTTTCACAGGAATAGCAGCAAAGTGAAGGAGAAAATTCTAAATCTTAATTTTTTACACTCGCATGTTATTGTAGACCCAGTTTTAGAAATTTTACAAAGGGTAAATGAAAAAAAAGCCCCCCAAAATCTGTAACCCAATTTTTCTTGAGTAAGGACATACCTCATATGTTGATGTAAAGTGTTCTGTGGGTGCACTAGAGGGCTCAGAAGAGAAGGAGAACAATAGGATTTTGGAGAGTGAACTTTGCTGAAATGTTTTTTTGGGGGCATGTCGCATTTAGGAAGTCCCTATGGTGCCAGAAGAGCAAAAAAAAAAAAAAAAAACACAGGTATTTGAAGACTTTTCGGTAAAGTGGGATGTTTAAATGAAAAAAAAATGTTTTCACTAAAACGCAGTTTTTTTCCGCAAATTTACTATTTTTTACAAGAGGTAATAGGAGAAAATTTCCCAAGTGTGGACATAAAGGGATCTGCAGGCAGACTACAATGCTCAGAAGAGAAGGAGCGCCATTAAGCTTTTTGAAAGCAAATTTAGCTGAAATGGTTTTTAGGGGGAATGTCGCATTAAGGAAGCCCCTATGGTGCTATAACAGCAAAAAAAAAAACACATGGCACACTATTTTGGAAACTACATCCCTCAAGGAACGTAACAAGGGGTACAGTGAGCGTTTACACCCCACAGGTGTTTGACAAATTTCCGCTAAATTAAAAATTTGATTTTTTTCACTAAAATGCTGGTACTACCCCAAATGTTTCATTTTCACATAGGTAATAGGAGAAAATGCCCCCCCAAAATTTGTAACCCCATATGTGTATGTAAAGTGCTCTGCTGGCGCACTACAATGCTCAGAAGAGAAGGAGCGCCATTGAACTTTTGTAAAGAGAATTTGTTTGGAATAGAAGTCGGGGCCATGTGCGTTTACAAAGCCCCTTGTGGCCAGAACAGTGGACCCCCCACATGATACAATTTTGGAAACTACACCCTCACAGAATTTATTAAGGGGTGCAGTGAGCATTTACACCCCACTGGTACTTGACAGATCTTTGGAACAGTGGGCTGTGCAAATGAAAAATGTTATGGACCACTGTTCCAAAAATCTGTCAGACACCTGTGGGGTGTAAATGCTCACTGTACCCCTTATTACATTCCTTGAGGGGTGTCCACTGTTCTGGCACCATGGGGGCTTTGTAAACACGCGTGGCCTTCAATTTCGGACACATTCTTTCTCCAAAAGCCAAATGGCGCTCCTTTTTTCCTTTTCACATCCAAAGTTAACGAAAACTCGTCAAACACCTGTGAGATGTTAAGGCTCACTATTACCCCGTGTTACATTCTGTGAGGGGTGTAGTTTCCAAAATGGGGTGTGGGTATTTATTGTTTTGCGTTTATGTCAGAACTGCTGTAAAATCTGCTACCCCTGTGCAAATCACCAATTTAGACCTCAATTGTACATAGTGTGCTCTCACTCCTGAGCCTTTTTGTGCGCCCGCAGAGCAGGCAGAGCATTTGACGTCCACATTTGGGGTATTTCCGGGGTCTTTTTTTTCCTTTTACCGCTTGTAAAAATTATGGGGCACAGCCGTCATGCCCCTTCCCTTCCCATAGACTTTTATTGAGGGGGCGGGGCATGAAGTCACACAGGGGCGGAATCGTGACGTCACGATACTCCAGCCCGTGGTCGTCACATGGCAGATTCTGAGCAGGCAGCACGGCGTGCAGCTCCCCGAGGTGGGTGCTTAACGCAAGATTGCGGGGGTCCCCAGCAGCGGGACACCCGCGGTCAGACATCTCATCCCTTATCCTTTGGATAGGCGATAAGATGTCTTAGGGCCGGAGTACCACTTTAAGTGGATTGTTTGTCCTTTGTGTTTAGCTTGATATCTTTTCTTTGGCATGCACATGTTGTTCTCTATGCTTGTAACTGAATAGAGGTTGCACATTCATCAATATAACTGAATAATGGTAGCATAGTCATCAATATCCTCTGGTAGATATAATTTGTTGAACACCCATATTCTGATTATTGGTGTGCTGGATATATATTAGGGGTTCTTATTGATAACCTGGCTCTTATTATCTAACCATCGTCTGTGTTATATCAATATACATTAGTAATGGAAAATTTCTAACATGTTACATACTTTGTGGCCACAGACCAGGCACCATTGATTGTTACCCTAGGTTATTTTCCTTCCAACCATTGAGCCATATCCCTGCCCCTGATGAACCTATTTACTAACCCAACAGGGGAAACGCGTTAGAGTTTATAGGGATACTCTGCTCTGCACCCAACATCTATTAGAGTTGCAGTTTGCTCTATAATTTTAACAAATTATTATCACTTTTTTGTTTGTTCACCATCACATTTTTCACACGGTGTATATTGTTACGATTCGGCTAGCTGGATGTGGATCCTCTGTGTCAGCGAGGGATTGGCGTGGACCGTGTCGGTGGACCGGTTCTAGGGTTGCTACTGGTTTTCACCAGAGCCCGCCGCAAAGCGGGATGGTCTTGCTGCGGCCGTAGCAACCAGGTCGTATCCACCGGCAACGGCTCAACCTCGCTGACTGCTGAGAAGGCGTGGGACAGAAGGACTAGGCAGAGGCAAGGTCAGACGTAGCAGAAGGTCGGGGCAGGCGGCAAGGTTCGTAGTCAATGAGAATAGCAGGAGATCTGGAACACAGGCTTTGGACAACACTAAACGCTTTCTCTGGCACAAGGCAACAAGATCCGGCAAGGAAGGGAAGGGGAAGTGAGGTTATATGGACAGGGAGCAGGTGGAGGCTAATTAGACTGATTGGGCCAGGCACCAATCATTGGTGCACTGGCCCTTTAAATCTTAGAGAGCTGGCGCTAAGGAGCGGAGCCGCGCGCGCCAGGACGTGACAGCCAGGGACCGGGACAGGTGAGTGACTTGGGATGCGATTCGCGAGCAGGCGCGTCCCGCTATGCGAATCGCATCCCCGCCGGCAATGTCAGTGCAGCTCTCCCGGTCAGCGGGTCTGACCGGGGCGCTGCAGAGAGAGAAACGCCACGAGCGCTCCGGGGAGGAGCAGGGACCCGGAGTGCTCGGCGTAACAGTAACCCCCCCCCCCTTAGGTCTCCCCCTCTTTTTGTCGGGATGTCGCTCCACATGGGATGAGGACTTTGGGAGCGATTGAAGAGTCTCCTTCTGGGGGAGAGTGAAGTCCTGGGTATGCTCATGAACGGCAGACAGTTCAGAAGGAGTGGGAATGGGGGGGGCAGAGGGTGAGGCTTGGCACGGGGCAGAGTGTTACCAGGACGGGGACTATGAGGAGGCATGGCATAGTCCTGAGAGGCCTTGGGGAGACCAGGTATAGGAGGGGACATAGGGGTTTGACAGACGGGACTGGGAGCAGACGTGAGGAATTTCTTGCGGCAAGCAGGACCCCAATTCATGATCTCCCCGGTGGTCCAGTCAAGGGTGGGAGAATGATGCTGGAGCCATGGAAGACCGAGGAGGACTTCAGAGGTGCAGTTGGGCAGGACGAAAAATTCAATTTTCTCGTGATGCAGTCCAATGCTCATAGGCAAGGGCTCTATGCGGTAACGCACAGTGCAGTCCAGCTTCACTCCGTTGACCGAAGAAATGTAGAGCGGCTTGACGAGACGGGTCACCGGGATGCAGAACTTATTCACCAAAGAGGCCAGAATAAAATTTCCAGAAGAACCAGAGTCCAAGAAGGCTGCGGCTGAGAAGGAGGAGTTGGCAGAAGGAGAAATCCGCACGGGCACAGTGAGACGTGGAGAAGCAGACTTCGTACCAAGAGACGCTACTCCCACGTGAGCTGGGTGCGTGCGTGCGTTTCCCAGACGTGGAGGGCGAATAGGGCAATCCACCAAGAAGTGTTCGGTACTAGCACAGTACAGACATAAATTTTTATCCCTACAGCGAGTCCTCTCTTCATGGGTCAGGCGAGACCGATCCACTTGCATAGCCTCCTCGGCGGGAGGCACAGGGGTAGATTGCAAAGGATACTGAGAGAGAGGTGCCCAGAGATCAAGGTCTTTTTCCTGGCGGAGATCCTGGTGTCTTTCAGAAAAACGCATGTCAATGCGGGTGGCCAAATGGATAAGTTCTTGCAGGTTGGCAGGAATCTCTCGTGCGGCCAGCACATCCTTGATGTTACTGGATAGGCCTTTTTTAAAGGTCGCGCAGAGAGCCTCGTTATTCCAAGATAATTCGGAAGCGAGAGTACGAAATTGGATGGCGTACTCGCCTACTGAAGAATTACCCTGGACCAGGTTCAGCAGGGCAGTCTCGGCAGAAGAAGCTCGGGCTGGTTCCTCGAAGACACTGTAGCAGTGGCAGAAGTTGCTGTAACATGGCAGTCAACTGCGACAGCTGCTGTCCTTGTTGGGCAATTTGCTGCGATTGCTGGGCGACCACCGTGGGTAGGTCAGCGAGACTTGGCAGCGGCACCTCAGCGGGATCCATGGCCGGATCTACTGTTACGATTCGGCTAGCTGGATGTGGATCCTCTGTGTCAGCGAGGGATTGGCGTGGACCGTGTCGGTGGACTGGTTCTAGGATTGCTACTGGTTTTCACCAGAGCCCGCCGCAAAGCGGGATGGTCTTGCTGCGGCGGTAGCAACCAGGTCGTATCCACCGGCAACGGCTCAATCTCGCTGACTGCTGAGAAGGCGTGGGACAGAAGGACTAGGCAGAGGCAAGGTCAGACGTAGCAGAAGGTCGGGGCAGGCGGCAAGGTTCGCAGTCAAACACTAAACGCTTTCTCTGGCACAAGGCAACAAGATCCGGCAAGGAAGGGAAGGGGAAGTGAGGTTATATGGACAGGGAACAGGTGGAGGCTAATTAGACTGATTGGGCCAGGCACCAATCATTGGTGCACTGGCCCTTTAAATCTTAGAGAGCTGGCGCGCGCGCGCCCTAAGGAGCGGAGCCACGCCCGCCAGGACGTGACAGCCGGGGACCAGGACAGGTGAGTCACTTGGGATGCGATTCGCGAGCGGGCGTGTCCCGCTATGCGAATCGCATCCCCGCCGGCAATGTCAGTGCAGCGCTCCCGGTCAGCGGGTCTGACTGGGGCGCTGCAGAGAGAGAAACGCCGCGAGCGCTCCGGGGAGGAGCAGGGACCCGGAGCGCTTGGCGTAACATATATAAATATACTTTTTTTTGGGGGGGGGTTGTGCTACTATATCCCATCCTCCATATCCATTACAAACAACTTTATTATTTTCTCCCGTGCACTCTAGCATCAGGGAGGGAACGTCAATGTGGTTGAGGCCGTCCTGTTAAGGAGATGGGTCCCTCAAAAGGCAGGGTCAGTGAAGGGGACTCTATAGTCTAGGGAAGGCACATTCTCCTTATTCCCCATCTCCTAGTGGCCTTCCTAGCTTTTAGTAGAAATGAAGAGGTCCCGGCACTCGTAGTGTATTTCAATGAATTTTACTTGTCAATTGTAGTATTACAGCATATATTGGACGCAGCACGCGTTCCGGCTCTGTAGCCTTTATCAACTGCCAAATTGGCAGTTGTAACGATTCGGCTTACAGTTTGTGGATCCACTGTGTCAGCGAGGGATTGGCGTGGACCGTGCTGGTGGACCGGTTCTAAGAGGCTACTGGTGTTCACCAGAGCCCGCCGCAAAGCGGGATGGTCTTGCTGCGGCCGTAGCAACCAGGTCGTATCCACTAGCAATGGCTCAACCTCGCTGACTGCTGAGAAGGCGTGGGACAGAAGGACTAGGCAGAGGCAAGGCCAGACGTAGCAGAAGGTCGGGGCAGGCGGCAAGGTTCGTAGTCAATATGGATAGCAGGAGATCAGGTAACACAGGCTTGGACAACACTAAACGCTTTCACTGGCACAAGGCAACAAGATCCGGCAAGGGAGTGCAGGGGAAGTGCTATGATATAGCCAGGGAGCAGGTGGAAGCCAATTAAGCTAATTGGGCCAGGCACCAATCATTGGTGCACTGGCCCTTTAAGTCTCAGAGAGCTGGCGCACGCGCGCCCTAGAGAGCGGAGCCGCGCGCGCCAGCACATGACAGCCGGGGACCGGGGCGGGTAAGTGACTTGGGATGCGATTCGCGAGCGGGCGCGTCCCGCTGTGCGAATCGCATCTCCGCCGGCAATATCAGTGCCCCCTCCCATAGACTTGCATTGAGGGGCGGGGAGTGACGTCACACGGGGGCGGAGTAGTGACGTCACGCTCTTCAGCGGTCGGGATCCGAAGCCTCCAGCCTTGCCGGAAGCCGTTGAGGTGGGTGCTGCAGCCAATATCCCGGGGGTCCCCAGCAGCGGGACCCCCGCGATCTGACATCTTATTCCCTATCCTTTGGATAGGAGATAAGATGTCTAGGGGCGGAGTACCCCTTTAATGCTTGGTAGGCTTCCAGCCGGAGTTAGTACTGCGTGGCTATCACGTCACACAATCGTCTTTAGTGTACACCCGGCAATATGGAACCATGCGGCACCTAACTGTGAGTTAAGTCTTCTAAGTATCTACAACACAGTAAGCCAACCTGTGTCGGCCTCCCTCAGAAGAGAATTATCTATTTGGACTGGACATGCATCCTACTAGCAACATAAAAGTGCGCAAAATATATATTCTAGAGACTTTCAGTGAAACTCCTTACAAAGCAACTCAAAGGGAGCTGTGACCAACTCTCCACACATCCATCCTAAAGTACTGGATCGTCTTACCCTGTGCCGTGAGGAGAATTTGTTGTTTGGGTTTTGCACATATGACCTCAGTAAAGCTAAACTGGAAGTTACATGTGTCTGAAGTATTATTGCTGCACACACCCCACTGACAAAAGTTACAAGGGATCACAGGGGGACCTACAGGGTTAACAAGCCACCGTGGCATCCATGGCATAACTATAGACTCTTCCCGAGGACTACTACTTTCAGCTTCCCTGTACTTCTCCACCCATCCTCCTCATGGTACCACATTTATCTATCTACGGATATTTCTTTATATTTGTATTTCTCATCTATGTTACACGTGGATTTACTGCCATCTCCTGGTACTAAAGGAGCTTGTATAGTCACCGCATCCTCAAACAAAACATGTGTAAGGGGTTATTCTGTTCCCATATCGGCTGAAAAAAACTGAAAATAAAGAAACCATGCCCCCTCTGAGTAAATCGAACGTTTTTTATAACAAAAAATAAAGTTCTTCTATGTGTGTTCATATAAGCAAGGACAAGATGTTCATGAGATCTGCATCTGTAACTCTCAGTTGTATGAGTTATATCCCCATGTTGACAATTTGGGCGTTATGGGTGTGATGCAGGGCAGATGGAATTACCCTAGTGGCAGATGGCATTAATCCCATGTATTCGTGATACCAGGGCATGGTTTATCCTCAATATCACCCGAAGGTATACCGCTGGATCCTGGGCTAGGCACGGGGGTAATAATGACTCCGACGCCAAGTTGATGAAAATGTTGGCTTTACTGAGTGACAGATGGTTCAGTTTATACAGTGTAGCGGGGCCCACGGAGGTGACCAGTGACTTCAGAGACTTTAAGGGCTTGCTGGGATTTGCAGTGGTTTTGGACAATTTAGTGCAGGCCATGTTGACTTGACAATAGATGACAGTGACTGACTTGACTTGACTGGAGACAGACTAAGCTGTGACTTTATCTTACTTGTAGACTTGTAGCTTGTGGCTGCAGACTTGACTTGAGGCTCCTATGACTCCAGACTCTTAGGCTCGACTGCACCTCAGCAAAGACTCAGGAACTAAGAGAGAGAAGAAACTCCTCCCAGGGCTTTTATGGGGAGACTCTGGTGAGGTCCCATTGGTCACCCTTAAATGGGCACTGTCAGATACAAAAACTTTTCATATGTTGTAAAGCATGTATAACCAATAGGTTTTGCAATTGCTTTCATTCTGAAAAAGCCAGTCAAACAACTGCCCCCCTGCCTGCTTGGATACATACCAGTCCTACTGTGTCCATGCATCATCACCTATGTCATGGACACACTTCCTTGATTGACAGCTGTGAGTTCAGGTCTCACAGATGGAGGAAAAATCCCCCCACTGTTAGCTTGTGTCCCACTACTGTCAGTGAGGACAAGCTGGGAGATGAAGTTTTGCTAATGCTTGGGGAGATGTGAGCAGACAGCATACTGAGGGAGGGGCGGAGACCTGCACAGTGAAGCCACGCCCCCTCCCTTTGAGAGGAATTGAGACTAGTGAGGTAAATTAAAAGTGTAATAAAAAATAAATAAAGGTGCTAGACACATAAAAATTAGATGTACATGGTCAGGATTAGGTACTCAGTGATATATTTAAAAATGTTGTTGGATCTGACTGGTACACTTTAAATCACCAAGTCACTGATCCCTCCTGGGTAACAATCACATGACAACTCACATGACAACTGGTGATCACATGTTAACTTTCTTAAAGATACAACATTCTTATGTAAAAAACATGGGATAATATAAAATTACAGTAGAACAGATGCAGGGGGGGGGGGGCCAGGGGACACTGCAGGGAGGCTGCCTGACAGGGCAGCAAGGGTACGGGGTAACAAGTTCTGTACTGGGCCACCACATCCCTATATTGGGGGATTGGGGGGGAGGTTAATTGCCTACACATCATACAGATTCATGTAGCTCATTTATAGTCCCTGCTGCAATTTTGGGACACTGTCTGTGCCAGATTCTGTGCACCCCCCACCCCAAAAAAAAAACAATAAAAAAAAAAAAACTCAACTTCTATACCAAAATCTCAAGAAATCTCCAAAATGGATGGGGAAGGGGGTTATGGACAAAGGGGCCTGGCCACAAGAAATGTCCAAATCACGATCTATTTACTAAAGAATCCACCCAAAAAAGTGCAGAAAAGCCATCAACTTTTCTCACCACATAAAGGCGGGGGACTTGCATTTCTGTGGAAAACTTTATTTAGTTTTCGGATGTATTAATAAACGCAAAACAAACAGGTCATTTGTATTCTTTTTTCATATATATTATTTAGGAAATTAAAACATCTTCCAGGTCTCTCAAGATTTTGGTAGAATTTTAATAAATCTCCCCTGAGAGTGTTTTCCAGAAAACTGCCACTCTTAGTGGCACTTTCTTAAGTTTTCTTGCCTTTTTTTGTTTTTATTAGTTTTTTTTAGTTTTTTTGTCTTAAAAATCTAAACATCTAAGTCAGATTTATTATCTACCGTATTTTTCGCCCTATAGGACGCACTGGCGTATAAGACGCACCCAATTTATAGGTGCAAAATCTAAAAAAAATAAAGATTTTGAACCCAATAGTGGTCTTCAACCTGCGGACCTCCAGATGTTGCAAAACTACAACTCCCAGCATGCCCGAACAGCCGTTGGCTGCATCCCTAATATATACAGTGACCCCACCCCCCCGACCTACGACGGCCCCGACATACGATCATTTCAACATACGATGCTTTTTTATGTCGGGGCCATCGCATAAACGGCTATCTGGCAGCGCAGACTGCTTCAGCTGCCACCGGATAGCCGTTTACGGTGCTCCGTGTGGTCTGCTGACGATCACTTACCTGTCCTCGGGGCTCCGGTGCGTCCTCTTCAGGATCCCCTGCATCGTCGGCGCTCTCCATCATCGTCATCACGTCGCTGTGCACGCCGTCCCGTCATCCAATAGGAGCGCTGTGCGTAGCGACGTGATGGCAGTGACAGAGACCGCGGATGCCAGGGAAGCAGAGGCCTTGCCGGAGCGTCGGGGACACCCCGGGGACGCGGCGACAGCGATGGACGGCGACATCCAGGACAGCGGTGACGAGCGGTGACGGTCCGGAGCGCTGGGGACACGTGAGTACAACTTCATCTAACAGTGAAGCCGTTGGCTGTCCGGGCATGCTGGGTGTTGTAGTTTTGCAACATCTGGAGGTCCGCAGGTTGTAGACCACTGTCCTTTACTTTACATTGCACGGATCCCTCAACATACGATGGTTTCAACAAACGATGGTCCATTTGGAACGGATTACCATCGTATGTTGAGGGACCACTGTACTGTATACTAACCCCCCTACTTTGCACAAAACAAAGATCCGACTCTCTTAAACACAAACTTTATGCTCTAAACTAATACTTACTGTAAAATATTTATCTTTTATATCTGGGACACATTTTATTATTGTATAATCACATATAAAAAGTCATTCCCAGATGGTGGTAACATTGTAATGTATTACTTCTTCCACTAGAGGTCAGGATTGTGTTAAAAACATGAATGTGACCATCATTGATTGCCTCATAGGTAAAGAAAGACACAGAATAGTTGGAACATGGCCATGTCTGTCCTGTGCACATATAAATGGCCCTGTCTTTAAAAATAAACTTTTCATATGTTGTAGAGACATCAATAGTTTTGATTGGTCCCGGTTTTACATCATGACTTGTACTCCAGTCACCTCCAGAGCTGCACTCATTATTCTGCTGTTATATAATGTCATATACTCCAGTCACCTCCAAAGCTGCACTCACTATTCTGCTGTTACATAATGTCTTATACTCCAGTCACCTCCAGAGCTGCACTCACTATTCTGCTGTTACATAATGTCTTATACTCCAGACACATCCAGAGCTGCACTCATTATTCTGCTGTTACATAATGTCATATACTCCAGTCACCTCCAGAGCTGCACTCACTATTCTGCTGTTACATAATGTCTTATACTCCAGTCACCTCCAGAGTTGCACTCACTATTCTGCTGTTACATAATGTCATACTCCAGTCACCTCCAGAGCTGCACTCACTATTCTGCTGTTACATAATGTCTTATACTCCAGTCACCTGCAGAGCTGCACTCACTATTCTTCTGTTACATAATGTCTTATACTCCAGTCACCTCCAGAGTTGCACTCACTATTCTGCTGTTACATAATGTCTTATACTCCAGTCACCTCCAGAGTTGCACTCACTATTCTGCTGTTACATAATGTCTTATACTCCAGTCACCTCCAGAGCTGCACTCACTATTCTGCTGTTACATAATGTCTTATACTTCAGTCACCTCCAGAGCTGCACTCACTATTCTGCTGTTACATAATGTCTTATACTCCAGTCACCTCCAGAGCTGCACTCACTATTCTGCTGTTACATAATGTCTTATACTCCAGTCACCTCCAGGGCTGCACTCACTATTCTTCTGTTACATAATGTCTTATACTCCAGTCACCTCCAGGGCTGCACTCACTATTCTGCTGTTACATAATGTCTTATACTCCAGTCACCTCCAGAGCTGCACTCACTATTCTGTTGTTACATAATGTCTTCTACTCCAGTCACCTCCAGAGCTGCACTCACTATTCTGCTGTTACATAATGTCTTATACTCCTGTCACCTCCAGAGCTGCACTCACTATTCTGCTGTTACATAATGTCTTATACTCCAGTCACCTCCAGAGCTGCACTCACTATTCTGCTGTTACATAATGTATTGTACTCCAGTCACCTCCAGAGTTACACTCACTATTCTGCTGTTACATAATGTCTTATACTCCAGTCACCTTCAGAGTTGCACTCACTATTCTGCTGTTTCATAATGTCTTATACTCCAGTCACCTCCAGAGCTGCACTCACTATTCTGCTGTTACATAATGTTTTAAACTCCAGTTACCTCCAGAGCTGCACTCACTATTCCGCTGTTACATAATGTCTTATACTCTAGTCACCTCCAGAGTTGCGCTCACTATTCTGCTGTTACATAATGTCTTATACTCCAGTCACCTCCAGATCTGTGCTCACTGTTTTGCTCATACGGCATGTCTTATACTCTAGTCACTTTCAGAGCTGCACTCACTTTTCTGCTTGTACATCATGTCTTATACACTAGTCACCTCCAGAGCTGCACTCGCTATTCTGCTCTTAAATGATGTTTTATACTCCAGTCATATCCAGAACTGCACTCATTATTCTGCTGTTACAATATATACTATACTCCGGTCATATGCAGAGCTGCACTCACTATTCTACTCTAACATCATATCTTATACTACAGTCACACCCTTTTCTCTTTTTCAATATGCTAGGTATAATCTCAGTATCTGCTGTTACTCTATGTACATGGACACTTCATGCTGTAAAAACAAAACCCAACAACTGCAGAATTGCATTTTATTTCCTTTCCCTCCTCTCCCAAATTTTTTAACACATTATATGTACTTCAATGTGACTTATCCCACAAGTGAAAATAGTGAAAATACAATAAACTCCAGTAATAAAGTGGTGCTAAAACAAAACAAATTTCTGTGTACTTAAAGGGGTACTCAAGTGGAAACTTTTTATTTTTTTAAATCAACTGATGCCAGAAAGTTAAACAGATTTGTAAATTACTTCTATTAAAAAAAAAACTTAATCCTTCCAGTACTTATTAGCGGCTGTATACTACAAAATAAATTCTTTTCTTTTTGGATTTCTTCTCTGCTGACACCTCTGTCAATGTCAGAAACTGTCCAGAGCAGGAGAAAATCCCCATAGCAAACATATGCTGCTCTGGACAGTTCCTAAATTGGACAAAGGTGTCAGCAGAGATCACTGTGGTCAGACAGAAAGGAAATCCCAAAAGAAAAGAATGTCCTGTGTGGTATACAGCTGCTAATAAGTACTGGTAGGATTAAGAATTTTTAATAGAAGTAATTTACAAATCTGTTTAACTTTCTGGCACCAGTTGATTAAAAAAAAAAAAATAGAATAAAATAAAAAAGTTTTCCACCAGAGTACGCGTTTAAGCCCCAAAAAAGCTGCACCTGCAAAGGATGTTACATGGAGCTGGGGCACATCAAATGAAAATAAACAGAGATACCAGCGGCATAAGGTAAGTCAGGTAATGGGACAATAACATTTTTTGCTGGAGTAGCCCTTAAATGAGTCTTTCTCACATTTACAAGTGTAACCATTAAATGGCAGCAATGTCGTAAATTCCACAGTATTCATGTATAGTGTTGCTCGCGAATATTCGCAATTCGAATATTATTCGCGAATATCGCATATTCGCGAATTCGCGAATTTCGCGAATATAGCACTATATATTCGTAATTACGAATATTCGTTTTTTTTTGTTTTTTTCTTCACAGTACACATCACAGTGATCACCCCTCTCTGCTTCCAGCTTGTGTGGTGTAAAGAAGGCTGTAATACTACTGTGTGAGACTGGCGTGCGAAAATTCGCATATACGAAAAATCGCATATGCTAATGTTCGCATATGCGAATTTTCACATATGATACTTTTCGCATACGCGAATTTTCGCATATGCGGAAATAAAACGAGATTATATCGAATATGCGAATATTCGCGAATATATGAATATTCGTCCATATATTCGCAAATATTCGCGAATTCGAATATGGCCTATGCCGCTCAACACTATTCATGTATGCAGAACAACTGACATGAATTGTACTGAGAATGAACAGTGCAGAATGAATATAGTTGTATTCGGGGCTCCCCGTACCTTGACAAATTAGCCCTAATAATCCCTCACCCAAATCTAATCAAACGGCTTGAATTGTGCTTTAGCCGTCGGTAGGGTAAAGCCTTAAAGGGGTACTCCGGTGGAAAACTTTTTTTTTTTAAATCAGCTGATGCCAGAAAGTAAAACAGATTTGTAAATTGCTTCTATAAAAAAAAATCCTAATCCTTCCAGTACTTATTATTGGCTGTTTACTACAGAGTGCTCTCTGCTGACACCCCTGTCCATTTTAGGGACATATGTTTGCTATGGGGATTTTCTCCTGCTCTGGACAGTTCCTGACATGGACAGAGGTGTCAGCAGAGAGCACTGTGGTCTTGACAGAAGAGAAAGTCAAAAAGAAAATAATTTCCTCTGTAGCATACAGCCGCTAATAGGTAATGGAAGGATTAATTTTTTTTTTTTAATAGAAGTAATTTACAAATCTGTTTAACTTTCTGGCATCAGTTGATTGTAAAAAAGTTTTCCACCGGAATACCCCTTTAAGGGGGCAAAAACACATATTATTCAAAATATTTATTCATACCAATTACAACACCAAGGTTTCTAAAGCTCATGGCATTTCTAATTTCGGATTCGGTATGTAACTAGGGATGAGCAAATCTAATCTGACGAATCCGAATTCGTCACAAATTTCAGGAAGAATTCGCTTTGCAACGAATTAGAATATTGCCGCAATTCTATTGCACAAATCGCTTCACTAAACTCCATTTCGTGCGGTCCAGGCTCCAGGGCATCTAAGATGTCAGGACATGGGACAAGGAACGCTGGGAAGGCGGAAACACGGGTAGGTGGGATGACCTTGAATCACATGCAGCACGCAGCCTATCAGCAGCCAGTCACCCCTGTGATGTCACGACCCTATATAATCGGCAGCCCTCTTGCGGCCAGTCAATTCAGCGTTCTTTTGCAGAGAGAGAGGGACAGAGAGCAGTGTGTTGCACAGAAAAGCTTTTTTATAGCAGTGATTCACCTCAAGCCCAAATCCAGCCAAAAAGCACTGATAGGGTAGAGAGGGAGATTGAGAGAGAAAGTGCAATTTTGGGTGTAGTACACAGAGACTGTGTGCTGCAGCACTGGTGTATACAACAACTGAAAAGCTAATAGTAGCCAGCCGGTTAGAGTGAGCTGAGCACTAAAAGCCACAATCACTTGCTATTAGTGCCTAATACTGGTCAAGTAGTGGAGCGTATTGTGCTCTAGTAAGTGTAACCTGTGCATACATAGGTGGGGAACCATTTTGTTCCTGTTATAGTCCTAAGGGCCTAGTTACTGTGAAAGGCCAACCAAAAGTACACACCTGCTGGTCTGTAGACAAATACTGTTTTAAGCGTAGTGGAGCGCATTGTACTCCCCCCATAAGTGCATACCACGTACTTTTAGCTCTCTCCCCCTGATATTTATAGTGGTTGTCAGCCGGCAGGTATGGACATTGCTTCCCAAATTAGAGCCTGGGTAGAGCAGGAGGGTGAGGGCTGGCTTGTTAGCTGAGCTGGCCTCCCCTCCGGTTGAACCCACGGTCCTTACGTCTTGTTCGGGAGGCAGGCAGTCCTCCCGGCAGTCCCGCCCTCCCTCACGCCTTTGTCCCAGTGCTCCCTCTCCCCCGCCCGTACCTCAAGACCGGTCACGTGGTGCGGCTGCCAGTTCATTTGCACAGCCACAATCGCATCCGGCACAGCTTCTGCCCACTGCATCCCCTTATTTCCCTCCAGCTTCAGCGATGGGCACGCATGCAAGTGAGTCGGCTGTGCCCCTGTCGCAGTGACCTACTCCGGAGCTGACTGAAGCTCCTTCTGCACTCTCCATTGCTGTTCCCTCCGCCTGTGGAGGTTTCGGCCCCCCAGACGGCTGCTGGGGTTACTGCCACCCCAGTTTTCCTGCCACCACCTCCCCTCCCTACCCCTCCAATTCCCACTGCTGCCGCAGCTTCTGCAGCCCTTCTTCCTCCTGCTCCTCCAGTGATCCCTAGGAGGGGCAGGGAGTGCTCCCATGGTGGCTCCTGCTGTTCTTCCCCCTCTAGAGCCAGGGGAGGGCACTGTTATAGTCATTGGGCTCTCACTTGGGCTCTAGGAGGCGGTACATGCTGTCTTCTCGAGCCTCCTGCTCATCCAGGAGGAGTAGGTGCTCCAGGTCTTCCCACTGGAGGTCTCCATCCTCCTCATCTGAAACCTCCAGTGCTTCTGAGTCATCTGATGCAGGCTTCTGGCCCAGTTCCAGGTGCCATTCAGGGCAGGAGCCGAGTTCCCGCGGTCAGGCGGCTACCAGTGCACCTTTGCCCCACGCTATCGGAGGTGGAGAAGCGGTTTCTTCTGCAGAGGATAAGATTTGAGAAAATGGCTATGTGGATATTTGGTAATTAGTTTCGGCAGAACAGCACACTGTGATTAAAGAGGGTAGGGTCTTGGGTGAGCAGTCTCTTGACCACAAGCCCAAGGTGGCTAGGACATTGTCGAATTGGCTTCAGGCCTTCAGTGTTTTGGGGTGCATGATGGGCCAGAGGCATCCTGAAAATTGTGCTGAGCTGTTATTTTCCAAGACATGATTTATTCGTCTTACAACTCCCACCGGGGTTCCGCGTGGTGGCGGTATGACAAAGAGTTCAGGCGGCATCTGGCCCTTTAGCCGGAATTGGGATGGGGTGTGAAGGTTACAGATGTTTGGCTTAGGCTTCTGTTGTCCCCAAAACAGCCACCCTTTCAACACAGGACCATTGCGGCTGGACAAGGGTTCGGGCCCAGCACAGTCACATCAGCGTTCTGTTGCACAGAGGAACAGGAAGCAGTGTGTTGCACGAAACAGACGCGATTCAGCTCAAGCACAAATCCTGCTTAGAAGCACTGATAAGGAAGAGAGTTAGATTGATTGAGAGAGAAAGTGCAATTTTGGGTGTAGTACACAGCAACTATGTGCTGCAGCACTGGTGTGTTCTGCTGGTGTTGTACACAAATACTTTTTTAAGTGTACTGGAGTGCATTGTCCTCCCCTCATAAGTGCATACCACATACGTATATCTAAGTGGTGCACTATTTTATTCCTGTTTAAAGTGTACCTGTCATCAACAAAAACTTTTTATATAACGTAGATAATATTTTCACTGAAGAACACCCTTTATATTAAAATTTAACTTTTATTCTCTACTATTAAAATTATTCAAAGAAAAAAGCCCCGTGCATATATAATCAATTATGATACTCAAGATAAAAGTAACATATCTCTATCAAGTGTACAAGAAGCGTGTGGAGCCCCCAGTCCAACATGAATAAAACAATGGACTGGTAGGATCCCAACACACAATTTCCGGCTACACACCAAGAAAATTTCAAATGCACACACAAATAATAATTGCTATTTGAAGAAAAAACAACTCTCAACGCGTTTCACCCTGCTATTATCGGGGATCCTCAGGAGAGACACCGGACAAATACAATATATCAATGCAAAATGACAGATTGAAACTTAAGCATCATCTGGGACAATACCCAAAACATATATTAGATGTGCTCAGTGCAATTAAAGATAAACAGACGCTCCCACAATGGAGCACTCACGAGACCCCGCGTCTATGATGATCAGATGGAGGTTCGGTCTGACTCACAATCACTGGTTTAAATACAGCTAGATGGCGCCAAAATGGAATAGAAGGCGGCGTTTTCCTACCATCTTAGTACTCGCCTTGCATCTGCGCAGACGTCCCGCCGAGGCTCCGGAGTCTAAGAAGCATCGGAGGTGTATGTATGACAACTTACGGTCCGGCAGAGACGTCCACACAGGCGCCTTAAGCAATGCCGATACAGATACCGGAGCTGTCCACAGCTATTGTTCGCCGGGCTGCGCATGCGCCCAATTGTACAGGCGCTATACTAAATACGAGGTTAGTAACGATATAAGTTATTAGACATATGGATCCCAATTAGAGATATACCATGATAATATAACAATATAAAATAATAAGCAATATTAATATTACATTTCAATATAGGACCAAAACATCTAAATAATAACCTAATTAAAATAAATTACATGATAGGCCAGTAGGGACACATGATTTATTATTTAAACAACCAGGTGTATGAAAATGGAAAAAGAAATTTAAAGAAAAATTAAACAAAGTCAAACCGAACAATTAATTAATTAATAGTGCACTCTATCATGAGGGCACTATCAGCCTTCCATGATTTTACCTGAGTCATGGCATTTGGGGAGAAGTCCACCACAAAGAACAATTGACAGATATTTACCAAATTAATAAAAAGGTCTACATATAGAATACCAATCAGATCTAAGATGTATTATAATGAATAAGATGTCAAACATGAGTGGGCTCTAAATAGAAAGAGACAGCTTAGCCTACTATCCCTTTGGACTAGTCTGCCCTACTGTCCCTGTGGAAGGTGCTAGCCCACAAGGTGTTAACCCTATATCTAAACTATCCCTTTCGGTCCCACTAGATAATTGGGGCTATATACCCTACTGGTCCCTTGGATGCCCTGGAGACCTAACCACGGAGCACTCGCCCTAATAAGGGCGACCCCGTCCGGAACCTTTCCCTGTTATACCCTACTGCACCCTATTCTATTAGGGGTACGGGAATCGGGGACCGCTATGGAAATTAAAGATAAGGCAAAAAAAGGGGAAATTAAGAGAGAGAAAGAAAATAATAAATAAATAGAAACACCCTCCTCATTGTATTAGTAAATCAGTAGACATAAGGATGTGTTCAACATCATTCATATATTAGAAGGTTACTGCTATTTAAGCAAACTATCATGGTGGACATTCCCCCCAAACTTACCACGGCTCATGGCTAGGCGGTTAAGAAATTGGGCTATATTAAATTAGTTATCGGGGTTACTATAATTTCATAGAGATATCCCCTTGCCAGGTATGGTATCCTAATGGTATAATAAAAAATACTACTATTGTGAAGCCAATATGTGATTTACAGAAAGCACGTATAAGTCAATCTCTCATTGAGACCTTTGGGCTGTTGCGAATCAAACCGATAGATCCACGCAGCCTCCTTACATAGAATTTTCTTATCTAGGTCTCCAAGTCTTTGTGTTGGTCTGATTACTTCCAACACCGAAAATGTTAACGCACTGATATTGCCGGCGTGTACATTATTAATGTGTCGGGCTACCGACGTATCTCGCCCATTCAATGCATCATTAATGTGCTCAAGTACCCGTCTCCTCAGCTCCCGTTTTGTCTTGCCAATGTAATCAAGTGGGCATGTACACTGACATAGATAAACTACCCCCCTGGTCTTACAATTGGCAAAGTCTCTTATCTCATATGCTGTTCGTGTCGCCGAGGACACGAGTATAGAGCAAGTTTTAATGTATGAGCAGGCCCTACAATTACCACAAGGATACATTCCCTTTGTGCGTCTACCAAGCCAGCATGTATTAGTTGAGGGGCGAACATAGTGACTATGTACTAGCCGATCTTTGATATTTCGTCCCCTTCTGAAGGTAACAGCTGGTCTGTCATCAAGAAAGGGGGCAATATCAGGATCATTTTTCAAGATCGGCCAGTATCTACCAAGAATCTCATATATCTTGCTCGTTTGATTGTCATATGTCCCTATTATTCTCAATTTTTCGGGACCACTTACTCTTGGTTTAGGGACTAGTAACTGCCCTCTATCTTGATTGCATGCATATTTAAATGACTTACGAAGTAAATTATCAGGATACCCTCTTAGGGCAAATCTATCATACAGATTACGTTCCTGTTTATGAAATTCGTTCTCATTAGAACAGTTACGTCTTACACGCAGATATTGCCCTTTAGGTATACCTCGTCTAAGGGCCGGTGGGTGAAAGCTCGACCATTGTAGCAGACTATTAGTCGACGTTGGCTTACGAAATAAGGATGACATAAGCTTACTGCCTTGCTTGTAGATCCGTAAATCCAAGAAATTAATGGAATCATCATGGATTTCTGAGGTAAATGTAAGACCGATCTCATTAATGTTAATCTGATTCATGAAGGTGTTAAACTCTGAACTTGTGCCTGACCATAAAACAAAAATATCATCGATATAACGGGACCAGAATAAAATATTATTTGACCAATCTAGTGACTCAACCGGAAAAATGATGGTATCCTCCCACCAGCCCAGGAAGAGATTCGCATAAGTGGGGGCACAAGGGCTCCCCATTGCGGTCCCCCTGAGCTGGTGGAAGTACCGTGAGTCAAAAAGAAAAAAATTGTGAGTCAAAATAAATTCAAGCAACTGTAAAATAAAACGGTTATGATGTTGAAATTGACTGCCCCGAGAACTTAGGTAGTATTGTACAGCATGTAGACCCCAACGATGTGGAATTGTACTGTACAAAGACTCCACATCAATACTAGCTAGTAGGACATTGTTATCCACTTCCAATGACTCAATTTTCAATAATAGATCCATACTATCTCTGGTGTAAGATTGTAGCGACGTCACAAACTCCCTAAGGACCACATCCACGTAGGTACTTATATTCTGGGTTAACGAATCAACCCCAGACACAATAGGTCTGCCCTTCAGTGGATTAGTTCCTTTGTGGACCTTAGGGAGTCCGTAAAACGTCGCGATCTGTGGGGATCTTGGGAGGAGATATTCCCGCTCGACTTCAGAAATAATTTTAGATGATAAAGCATTGTCAAGTATGTCCTTAAGCTGTACAAAAAAACAGTCTAGTGGATTCCTATCTAGAATACGATAGCAGTCCCTATCGTCAAGTAAGTTTCTACACATTCTGGTATATTGAGTATGATCAAGCACCACAATATTGCCCCCCTTATCGGAGGGCTTAATGATGATGGTGTTATCTTTCTCAAGATTGATCAAAGCCTGCATTTCCTCCTTAGTAAGGTTAGGATAATATGAATGAGATGAATCAATAGTTCTTAAATCTGTAGTAACTAGCTCTAGAAATATATCAGCATGCGAGTGATTATCCACCGGGGGCATCCGGGTGCTTTGTGTTCTTAGGTTGGTAAATGGACCCTCTCCTTCTGGTCTTTGTGACTCCTCATATAATGAGGCTAGTAGCTGAACGTCACCCATGTCACATGCATTTACCCCCAATTCCGCTCCCAGCCTTGCATCCTGCTGTTTAAAAAATTTCTTCCATTTAAGTTTACGTATAAAAAGATGTAAGTCTTTCACCCAATTAAATTCATCAAATTTTGTGGTGGGAACAAATGATAAACCCTTATTAAGTACTGATATTTCAGAGGGAGACAGAGAGCGTTTAGACAGATTAATTATCTGTAGGTCTTGTACTGTCCCCTCCTCTGATTCCCATAATTGGGAACTTGGGTACGCTCCCGCAGTTGGTATGAGGGAGCGTCCTCTCTCATTAAAAAATGAGCACCCTGGGTCTGCTGAGCCATAGCTCCCCTCTCTGTCTGGACTCGGGGGATGGTAGGCTGTCCATAATAGGAGGAGATAGAGGGTTGAGTATATGTACCCCCCTGTCCACCCCTCTGTCTTCCTCGATTGCCCCTGTTTCTCCATTTTTGGCCTCGAGCTCGTGGAGCTCCACTCTGGCCTCTGAGGGAAGGCGGTGCACCTCTATTCTCGGTATCTGAGTATTCGATGTCTGAAGAGGATATCTCAGACTCAGATTGCTGTGGGAGATTAGTCCCTGAGAAGTTGTATGCATGGCCTTCTCTAAATTCTGTCAGATCCCTGACGAATTGACTATGTTTTCTGTTCTTTATCTGTACCTGAACTCTCTCAATAGAGTTCTTTAGAGTAGTTTCCCTACGTCCAAAGTCAGGGTCAGAGGAAAATTTAAGGGCAGCTTCAGTCAGGTCTTTAAAGGTTTTTGATGTCACCTCTAACTTGAGACGTTCCTCCTCCAGGAGCAAATTCATAAGTCTCAATGAACTTTCTGATATCTCTTTTTCCCACTTCTCCAGCAACCGTGGAGAAGATATCCTCGGTGCCGGAAGAATTGGGATCCTCAGACCTTTAGGGATGATTTTATGATGTATATAATTTTCTAGGGACTGAATCTCCCACCACGATTTAAGGTTTGCACGATATGCTTGATATAGATCCTGAAAAATGGTTTTAATATTAGGTGAGCTAGTCAAAGGATAATCTGCATTGCTTTCAGAAAATACATTCTTGGCTTCATTCAATAAATTAATAGTATCCAAGGTACCAGTAAGAAACCTGGCCATATCAAATTCCACATAGAAATCACAGAAAGAAAAATATAATATATATAATAGTAACTTAAAGAAGTGCAAAATAATATTTTCACTGAAGAACACCCTTTATATTAAAATTTAACTTTTATTCTCTACTATTAAAATTATTCAAAGAAATAATCTTTAATTTCCATAGCGGTCCCCGATTCCCGTACCCCTAATAGAATAGGGTGCAGTAGGGTATAACAGGGAAAGGTTCCGGACGGGGTCGCCCTTATTAGGGCGAGTGCTCCGTGGTTAGGTCTCCAGGGCATCCAAGGGACCAGTAGGGTATATAGCCCCAATTATCTAGTGGGACCGAAAGGGATAGTTTAGATATAGGGTTAACACCTTGTGGGCTAGCACCTTCCACAGGGACAGTAGGGCAGACTAGTCCAAAGGGATAGTAGGCTAAGCTGTCTCTTTCTATTTAGAGCCCACTCATGTTTGACATCTTATTCATTATAATACATCTTAGATCTGATTGGTATTCTATATGTAGACCTTTTTATTAATTTGGTAAATATCTGTCAATTGTTCTTTGTGGTGGACTTCTCCCCAAATGCCATGACTCAGGTAAAATCATGGAAGGCTGATAGTGCCCTCATGATAGAGTGCACTATTAATTAATTGTTCGGTTTGACTTTGTTTAATTTTTCTTTAAATTTCTTTTTCCATTTTCATACACCTGGTTGTTTAAATAATAAATCATGTGTCCCTACTGGCCTATCATGTAATTTATTTTAATTAGGTTATTATTTAGATGTTTTGGTCCTATATTGAAATGTAATATTAATATTGCTTATTATTTTATATTGTTATATTATCATGGTATATCTCTAATTGGGATCCATATGTCTAATAACTTATATCGTTACTAACCTCGTATTTAGTATAGCGCCTGTACAATTGGGCGCATGCGCAGCCCGGCGAACAATAGCTGTGGACAGCTCCGGTATCTGTATCGGCATTGCTTAAGGCGCCTGTGTGGACGTCTCTGCCGGACCGTAAGTTGTCATACAAATTCACCAAAAGATCACCGAAGTGATCCACTAATTCCCTATATTTCCCATATATTTGTTGAAAGGTATAATCTTTATTAATTTCAAAACACCAACAAAAAAGGAGTTAAAATTTGCAGTGTGTCTCTCCTCCTATATTATTAATTATCTGTGCCAGCCAGGCATCACCTATTATCTACCTGTGTGTACCTGCAGTGTACACACGGTTAGTGGAGGAGTCTACACTGTATATTAAAAAACCTATCCTATGCCCCCCTCGACATGTTTCGCCACAAGACGCGGCTTTGTCAAGAGGCTTAGGGGCACTGAATGAAAAAGCGCCAAAACTGGGGTTAAATAACCTCCTATTGTGACATCATGGTGGGGTGATATCCACTTCTGATTGGTGGGACACCATCCCATCCAATCATCCTCTATTTAATTTGATGGACATTTCCCTGCAACTATTGCTGCTCTCATAGTTCAACCAATCCGCATAGTTGTTTATTGGTTGCCTCGGTAATGCATCACATGATTACTGCGTCATGATCTCAGAGCCGATGTTCACATCCGCCTCCTGCGCTATGACCCCTGCGCAAGCTCTTGTACCAGCGCCAATATCCACATCCGCTTCCTGCGCCGTGACCCCTGCGCGAGCTCTTACACCAGCGAGCATACCTTACTGTCGGAGCTGCGCAGTTCTATATGCGCGGGGACTTAGTCTCCACGGGCATTTCCAAATAGATATAATAGTCAGTCACTATGTAATTTCATATGCGCCAGAATTTTTCTATATACGGGCTGCGTAATGTAATCTGCGCACATACTTGGTCTTTCATAGTGCTCCATGTTAATAGGGATAAGCTCCAATAAAATACATTATTGCTCTATATGATATTCTATATTAATCTATATTGTATATTATTATCACCATAGAAGTAGTTAATTATTTAGTGATAATTAAAAGGCAGCATATTGGTCCATCATGGTTAGTCCATCTACAATTCCCTCCCTGATGTCACTTCGGCAGGGTGTTTAATAATTGTGTTGATAATTGTACACGATGTTTATACATTATGGCAGCTATTCTAAATGAATGCTGAGAAGGTAAATCCCTCATTGAGTCCATTAGGGCTCAGGCTTTTGAGTCGCTGTATCCATCTTGCTTCTTCACGGAGTAATTTCTTATCTAAGTTGCCTCTTCTGGGGCCCAATGTCATCTTGATTAGTCCCCAAAATTTAAGGGTTTGTATATCACCTCTATGAAAATTTCTAACATGTCTCGCCAGTGGGGTATCAGTCCCGGTGCGGATAGTGCTGAGATGTTGAGATATCCGTCTTCTCAGTTGCTGTGTGGTTTTGCCCACATATAGCTTACCACATCCGCACTGGGCAATATATATTACTCCAGAAGTCTGGCAGTTGATAAAATCCCTAATAACATATTTCTTGTTATCAATTGGGTTAACAAATTCTTTCATCCTAGGCAGGAATCCACAAAAGGTACACTTTCCACAGGGATGGGACCCTTTTATTGTAGACTTGAGCCATGTTCTTTCAGTTTTTTCAGCATAGAGGCTGTGAACCAGCCTCTATGCTGAAAAAACTGAAAGAACATGGCTCAAGTCTACAATAAAAGGGTCCCATCCCTGTGGAAAGTGTACCTTTTGTGGATTCCTGCCTAGGATGAAAGAATTTGTTAACCCAATTGATAACAAGAAATATGTTATTAGGGATTTTATCAACTGCCAGACTTCTGGAGCATATTTTTCTTTCTGTGATTTATAACGTAGATAATACCATTATATGTATATTTGTAATATACATTCGTTAAAAAATTTGTATATTTTTGTCCCTACAGTTATTGTTTGTGTGTCTCTATGAGGAGTCCAAATACAGGAAGTGAGGGTGGACAAGCAGGGCTCTGTGCAGTTAGATAAAGCAGGACAGTGTGCAGTGATGCTCTATAATATGTTCCTGGATCATATATCAGGATGATTGACAACCCAGGAGTCTGCACAGATCCCTGCTTCTCCTGCCCTCACTTCCTGTTTTTGGACTCATCATAGAGACACACAGGCAATAGCTGCAGGGACAGCAATTTTTTACACAAAAATATACACATTTTTTAATCAATCTATATTACAAATGTACATATAATAGTATTATCTACATTATATAAAAGTTTTTGTTGACGACAGGTACACTTTAAGTCTCAAGGGCCTAGCTACAGTAAAAGGCCAGGCAAAAGTACTCACCGGCTGGTGTTGTCCACAAATACTTTTTTAAACGTACTGTAGCACATTGTTCTCCCCTCATAAGTGCATACCACATAAGTACATCTAAGTGGTGTACTATTTTGTTCCTGTTAAAGTCTCAAGGGCCTAGATACTGTGAAAAGACAGGCAAAAGTACACACCGGCTGGTGTTGAACACAAAAACTTTTTAAGCATATTGTAGTGATTTGTCCTCCCCTCATAACTGCATACCACATACGTACATCTAAGTGGTGTACTATTTTGTTCCTGTTTAAGTCTTAAGGGCCTAGATACTGTAAAAGGCCAGCCAAAATCACACACCTGCTGGTGTTGTAGACAAATGCTGTTTTAAGTACAGTGGAGCGCATTGTCCTCCCTTCATATAAGCACTAAGTATGTCAGGCAGAGAAGTGCCAGGATGTGCACAGAGGAGTGGCAGAGGCCTAAATTCATCAGGCAGTGGTCGCAGCAGGCTAGGGGCGAGTGGCAGCAGGAGTCGCAGCGAGAGGCCTGAGCTCTCGGTATCAGCTAGTGGTCGTGTCTTGACCAGCAACCCATCTGCCGTCATCGATTGGTTAACACCGTCATCCACTTCATCACAAGTGATATCTGACACTGCCAGTCAACAGTCGGTGGGTTCCTCAGACACAAACCTCAGTTGGCATGGCCCGGGAGCAGTCCCTGTCCTCCCATTGCCTTTGTCCTATGCTGTTCCCTCCTCCACAGAAGTATCTTATGCTGTGGGTTCAGTGCCACTATTTAGTGAGGACAACCTAGAGGACAGTCAGCAGTTGCTGCCCTGCCAAGAAGTGGAGGAGACATCCGCCGCTTCCTCCGCTAGGCGGGCAAGTCGTGATGAGGGGAGTGGCGTGGGCTGGGGTGTTACGAGCGTTCTGGCTCCTGAAGCAGACACTGTTGGGGAACTTGAGGAGGACATCAGAGACGTGCAGACACAACTCAATGATATGATGATGATGAAGTCGATCGCACAGGAGACTTCATCAGGAGAAGAGTGCTGCAGGTTGCCTATGAGGCAGCAGCTGAGCTAGCAAGGTGGTAGTATGCTTGGCAGTCAGCATGGTGGCAGAAGTGGATGGTCTGGAGCCAAACGTGCCCAAGGTAGACCACCTGCTTCGTGGCAGCTACCTTCCCGGGAGATAGTGAAACAGGGGTTCCTGGAGTCGGCGGCAGTAGCAGTCAATCAGTGCGGACTATTGGTGGAAAAATCAGCTACTTGGCGATGTGGCAGTTTTTCATCAAGCATCTGGAGGAGGTTAATTTGGCCACATGCAAGGTTTGTCGGCAGAAGGTGAAGCGTGGCCAGGGTCCCAATGCTGGCACCACGGCCCTACGTCAGAATATGCAGCATCACCATAAAGTGGCCTGGGAGAACCGTGGCTCTGATGTGCTGGTCCAGCCTGCTGCATCACCCAGTGGCACGCCGCTCCCTGTTTCAGCCAGCCAAGGCTCCACCACCTCAGCCGAAGGGAGCTGTGTGTCATACCCATCTTCTGTCTCGCCAGATGCTTCTGCTCCTCTTACTTAGAGTCAGTCATTCTGCCAGAAATCTATCGGCGAAGCCATGTCCAAGAGACAAAAGTATGTGCCCACTCATCTAACACTGCAGAAGATAAATGGGAACTGATGGCTTGTGCCGAGCCGAGGGGGAGAGTTCCAAGCCGTCATTTCTTTGCAAAGAAGGCAGTACCAGCCCTGCACAATTTTGTGGAACAGAAAGTGGGCCAGTCCTTGAGCCTATCGGTGTGTATCAAAGTGCACAGCAGCGCCAACATGTAGAGCTGTAAGTATGGTCAGGGACAATACATATCCTTACGGTCCACTAGATGAATGTGGTTCCTGCACAGCCACAACAGCAACTTTGACAGGTCACGCCGCTTTCGCCTCCACGCTCTTAGGCCATATGTCCTGTGACAGTGTGCGACTCCGCCTCCTCATCCTCCACTGCACGGAAAAGTCTCAGTGCACCTCCAGCATACCATGTGTGCAGGGCACGGCTGTGTCACGCTGTTCTTCACATGGTTTGCCTTGGCGAACGGAGTCACACAGGGGAGGAACTGCTAAAAGTCATTCATAAAGAAATCGAATCACGGTTTACTCCATGAAAGCTCGAAATGGGAATAATGGTGACCGACAACAGGAAGAACATCTTGTCTGTGCTGCGACAAGGAAGCCTGAGCCATGCGGCCTGCATAACAGAATGACCCTAGGGGGTTAAATATCCTCTAAATCACATGTGCTACAAATATATAGTAAAACTTAGCTTTTATTAGTCTAATCTAAATGTAACAAAGGTGAGAAACACATGCTTTAAAATTACAATTCCACTAGAGTCATTTAGGTATCTGAGAACCAACACTTGGGGTCATGGCCGATATGCCATCCAGGGCTACCAACAGTGAAATATGAGGATTTGTAAATCCCTCAGCAGGTGCCAAGCTGGACAACCTTATATCTATTTATTCATTCCATGTTGCTAGATTCGGGGACATGCCTCCCTCTCTTGCATACCAGGCAATATGGGCACTATTTAGGATTGTTCTATATCACGGTGGGATGGTATCTCCCTCAGGATATTAATGCCACTGCTTACATGTATTCTCATATAAGAATACTCTTACCACTTATATATGTGGCTCACCGATAGAAATCACTGTTGGATTGCTACTGGTGGCTGAACGGCAAAACACTGGCCGTAACCTGCTGTGCACTGCAGGTGCGGCTAGAAGGCTCACTGGCCTAATCTGACCCTACCTAATTTTACTTATTTCCCTTTTAGATTTATTTATGACATAATGGAATTGCAGTTAAAACCATCCACTGTCACCCCCCCGACATGTTTCGCCACTAGTGTGGCTTTATCAAGGAGATGGACTGACAGCATGGCACACGTGTTCAATCTGGTTGTCAAGCAGTTCCTGAAGTGTTCCCCCATCTGCAAGACATCCTAACATTGGAAAGGAAACTTTGCATGCACTTCAGCCACTCGTACACCGCAAAGCACACTCTCCTTGACCTGCAGCGTCAGAACGGCATTCCCCAACATAGTCTGATTTGCAATGTTTCCACATGTTAGAATTCCGAGAAGCAACACTGTGTGTGGACAGTTCTCTCCCTCGCATTTCCAGCACCAGTGCACGGGCTTGCCGGCAGCATCCCCGGACCGGATCAATGGTATAACAAAGGAATGTCCAGCTCCAAGTGCACTTTATTGTAGGATCAGCAGATACAAACTTGCATCAGGCAGGAGTCAACGCATTTCGGACCGTTACAGGTCCTTAGTCCACACGTTGGAATTCCATCCTCCATATGTTGGACCGACTATACGAACAGAGAAAAGCCATCACCGATTTTTTGATGATCCAAGTGACTCCCCTGTGTAACTTCAATGTCATCCACTGGCAGCTCATGCGTGACACCTGCCATTTGCTCAGGCCCTTTGAGGAATTATTAGTCATTATTAGTCAGTCACCAGGATTACAGGAAAAATGACATAATTCCACTGCTTCATCTACTACAACATGTGTTGGAAACAATGTCTGGTCAGGGCACTGGAGACATGGCACCTACATCTCAAGGCCAAAAGAGCCCTGTGGGGGCTGAACTGGAGGAGGAGGAGAGGGAGGGTCACAGTGGAGTACAGTTTAGGTTTCGTGAGATGGGCGGTTTTTAAAGTCATCTGACAGTAGAGGAGGAGCAGGAGCAGCTAGATGAGCTAGAGGGTTATGAGGAAGATCAGACAGAGGACCCAGACACACCATGGCAGTATACAGTGGAGATGGAGGCAGGGAGTCCCTCCGAGTCACTTGCACAAATGGCACGATGCATGCTCACTTGCTTGCATAGTGACAGCTGAATTGTCACCATTCGCAGCGGGATGACTTCTGGCTCTCCCCCTTATTGGACCCTCACTACCGACACACATTGGGGGCCTTTATCACACCCACTAAGAGGGAAGACAAACTGACCTACTACAGAGACATTCCACGTAGTCAGTTGGCCGATGCCTATCTGCGCCATTGTCCATCCTCTCGCAGGTCTGACTCGGAGGGCCCTCTGCGCTCACCTTCCATTGCCATGGCTGCTGGGGAGGGGTGGAGTGGCAGGAGCAGTACCAGCTCCATCAGCAGCAGCCTAAGTCTACAGTAGCTGATCAGTAGCTTTCTTCACCCACATAGTGAAGCAACTCAGCAGCAGGTAGAGCTGGAGCAGGACCTGAACCAGCAGGTGATGGCATACCTTGACATGACAATGCCAACACACCTTGAAGATCCGCTGGACTTCTGGGCAGCCAAACTTGATTTGTGGCTGCAACTAGCAGAGTTTTCCCTGGAAAAGCTGTCCTGCCCAGCCAGTAGTGTGCCATCAGAGCGGGTATTAAGTGCGGCGGGGGCCATAGTAACCCCAAGGAGAACTTGTCTGTCCACGAAAAATGTGGCGAGACTGACCTTAATCAGGCATGGATCAGCTCATTCTGCCACCATATGTTCTCCTCATTCTTCCGCCACCTCCAGGCTGTGTCATTCAGCCACTATATGGCCTCCTCATGCTGCTGCCACCTCCAGGCTGTGTCATTCAGCCACTAAATGGTCTCCTCATGCTTCTGCCAACTCCAGGCTGTGTCATTCTGCCAGATTATGGTCTCCTTATGCTGCTGGCACATTAAATAAAACTTTTTAGGTTCATCTATTTGAAATCTTCAATTTAAATGTTAAAAAATATCTTTAATCTTTTCAATTGTGAGGCCCTATGGTCTCGTCAGGCTGTTGCCTCCTCCAGGCCCGGTCATTCAGCCACTATATGGTCTCCTCCTGCTGCCGCCACCTCCATGCTGTGTCATTCAAGCACTATATGGTCTCCTCATGCTGCCGCCTCCTCCGCGCTGTGTCATCCAGCCACTGTATGGTCTCCTCTTGCTGCCACCACCTCCAGGGTGTGTCATTCTGCCGCCATATGGTATCCTCATACTGATGCCACCTCCAGGCTCTGTCATTCTGCCACTCTGTGACAGTGATTCTAATAGCTACGCTTGTAATCTGCATGTCATACTGAATAACAGTATTATTTCACTAAAACAGCACACTCCCTATGAGTGTTACAACAAGGCAAAGTGTTCTCCACCCCTATTGATGCTCTCTGTACCCCAGAAATAGCTATTTTTAATAGTGATTCGCTACGAATAAATTCGGACCAAACCAATTTTTTCGGAAAATTAATCGAATCGGCCGTATGGAATTTTTCAAAACTTCGTTCATCTCTAGTCATGAATAAAAGCACAGTATAATTACTATGACCATATGCCTGACGAAACAATAACTAAAAGCATCGCCCCCTGACAAACGGTATGAAACGTATGTTCTGTATATCTGCTTTGCAAATATGCACCGTTTGCAATGCTGTGATGTGTATTATAAATGTATGTACGGTAAAGCTAGGAACCCACCCAAAACGAATGCTAAGCATACAATTGCTAGATGACTGAATACACTGAATAACTGACAATCAAATGCACCCAGAACATGCTAACCGTATAACAGTATAAAAGCTACGAGCGTACGTACAGTAAATGCCATGAGCGCACGAATAGCACACAATGAACATACAGCAAAATTTTCCCTTTTTGAATCTATACACGTAAACACAAAAATATACAATATATGGCTATCCGTATATGCCCGAACAAAAGGAAAATACAAACTGGTATAGAATGTGCACAGAAGAAGGGTATATCTCAATAGCTATACACAGACTAAATAAGCAAACAAACAAAACGCATGTCTGCATGAAAATGCTATGGATGTGCATATGCAACACCCTCTATACCCCCTGTATGCGACCGACCAGGAACACCTAACACATAGTCTCACATTAGGAACTAAAACCCCTGTCGGTGCAAACTGTAGCAGCTGTGCTTTGTATTATTTTTTTATATATTAAACATGCAGCATAAATGCTATGAAATCAGGTACAGTGCAATTGCTAAAAGCATATGTACAATACAAATGCTACCAATGTATCTGCCGTATAAAGACTATGCACGTTTATGCTGAATAACTGCTATACCAGTGCGTACAGTATAACACTACTAGCGTATGTGTAGTATAAACGCTAAGGATGTACATGCAGAATAAAAGCTTTCGACAATGTGTAATGTAAACACTTATGGATGTAAGTGCAGAACAAAAGCTGTGCGTATGTACAGAATCTTGCTATGAGCGTACATGCAGTATAAATGCTATGAAAGTATGTGCAGTATAAATGATATGAGCGTATATGCTGTATAAATGCTATGAGCGTATGTGCGGTATAATTGCTATGAGCGTGTGTGCGGTATAAATGCTATGAGCATATGTGTGGTATAAATGCTATGAGCCTATGTGCAGTATAAAAGCTATGCGCGTATGAGTAGTATAAATGCTATGAACATATGTGCAGTACAAAAGCTGTGCACGTATGTGCAGTATAAATACTATGCGCGTATGAGTAGTATAAATGCTATGAGCGTATGTGCAGTATAAATGCTATGAGCGTATGTGTGGTATAAATGCTATGAGCGTATGTGTGGTATAAATGCTATGAGCGTACGTGCAGTATAAAAGCTGTGCACGTATGTGCAGTATAAATACTATGAGTGTATGAGCAGTATAAATACTATGAGCGTATGTGCGGTATAAATACTATGAGCGTATGTGCAGTATAAAAGCTATGAGCCTATAGTATGTGCAGTATAAAAGCTGTGCACGTATGTGCAGTATAAATACTATGGGGGAGATTTTTAAAACCTGTGCAAAGGAAAAGTTGCCCAGTTGCCCATAGCAACCAATCAGATCGCTCCTTTCATATTGCAGAGGCCTTGTTAAAAATGAAAGAAGCTAGCTGATTGGTTGCTATGGGCAACTGGGTAACTTTTCCTCTAGACAGGTTTTGATAAATCTCCCCCTATGAGCGTATGAGCAGTATAAATGCTATGAGCTTATGTGCAGTATAAATACTATGAGCGTATGTGCAGTATAAATACTTTGCGCGTATGTGTAGCATAAACGCTATGCTACAAATGTACATGAGAATAGTGTATGTAATGACACCAGTGCCACACGTAACTCCAATAAAACTGCAGCCAATACTTACAGAAGATACCCTGACCACAGATGGGGCTGCTTACAGAGTGTCAGGAAGTGAAAAACATTGGCAAAGAAGTACTGGAAACTGAAAGGGTTACTATATCATAACTACAGTCATGAACTTTACCTAGTAGCAGTAAATATGTGATAGAACATTAACATTTACCATAATGGCACTGGAAACAAGTTTGCCTGGAGTGACAAGAAGCTGCAGCATGAGCAGAAACTCCTACAGAAGATACCTGACCACCGCTGGGACTCTTGTTACAGTGTGCCAGGCTCGATGGGCCGAGCTGCTAATTAACTGCATCCTTAGGCACAGAAAAAGAAAACAAGTAGCTGAGATTTCAGCAGAACCCATCATACCAAACAGGCATGGCGTCACCGGGGTAATGTCCTCAGCCTGCGAGATGACCGCAGCGGTGGCCAACTTCCAGAGCTCTCAGCAAAAGCTACCCCCTGCATACACATCGTACATCCGCCTGGCACCTGAATCCTGCCATGCTGCAGGCAGAGCCGGCGTGCAGGAGCCCCTTACTTTACCTAATCACCACCGCTTCTTCAGTCCCACAAACCTGATCCTCGCCGCTGTACACCATGACAGATCCAAACAGAACGGCGAGGCGCATGTACGCCAGCATCCCGTGCTACTGATACGATTCTCCTGCCAATACCACAAAACGTCAAGTACAACCCGAGACAGAATGCCTGCTGTTGGGAGAGCCGACATGGGTATTTAAGCCCTTATCGCCCCTCCCACAAATACAGGCTAATTAACCTTCACACTCAAACACAAGGACAGTATTGCGACCTTACGACAACCAATAGAACTTGGAAGCAGGATCTGTACAGGGACACAGCACTTTTAGGGTATTCTTATATGGGTAGATGGAGTTACTACTAATTGTGGGCTCCACTGAGACTTTCCACTGTATGAAGGTGCAATGTCACATGTAAGAACATCTTTCAGAGTTGTTCCTTCTATGAGAAGAAGCCATTCAGTATACTGGTCGCATAACAATCCTTGTTATACGGTTTTGGCTACTTTACCATTCAAATAAATTGACATGAAAAAATATGCTAAAAAGTTTTGGAGGGTGAAATACATTACAATGAATTTACTATCTATTCATCCATTCAGCTTTGTTTCCTTTTTCCATTTCTTGCTTTACAGGGAACACTGGTAACATGCCTACCAATAAAAGTCTGCTACCAACAACTGAATTAATCTTAAATAAAAATGAATGTAACTGAAAAGGAAGAGACCTCTGTATGACTTTATATAAAGTTGGAGGCATGCAAATGTGCATTATGTGCATTCATCATCACACAGATCCACAGCTTGTCTGGCAAGTCATGTGATCAAAGGGAGCACGGCTGTGCTGCAATGGGTGGGGTGACCGATGTATGGGAGGGAAATTAGTCATCTCCCACCTTGAAACAAAGGATCCTGGGGATTGTCTGAGGGAGCCCACAAAACCAGATACAAGAAACGGCAATTTACCACCAATACAAACACAGATTCTTGGTAAGCATGTCCATTACTGTATGACACTTAATTACTTAAGTCACCTTATGTTGGATAACCCCTATAAGGCTATGTATAAGAGGCCTAAGCATTAAATATTTGGTAGGCAAGTACTGGAACCATAAAAAATATTTATTGCAATGGTGTACCCTCCCTAGTGCACTCTCCTTTGTACAACCATACTCTGAAGAACACCTGCCAAATCTTATAATCCTTGTGCATCCCTCCAACCTAGCCATAAATCCATACATCTAAGATCGGCAGTGTCTTCTTGTGTAGTACACTGCTAAAAAAAAATAAAGGGAACACTAAGATAACACACCCTAGATCTGAATGAATGAACTAATTGTATGAAATACTTTTGTCTTTCCATAGTTGAATGTGCTGACAACAAAATCACACAAAAATAATCAATGGAAATGTCCTTAAAACAAATCACAATGAGGCTCAGTAGTGTGTGTGGCCTCCACGTGCCCGTATGACCTCCCTACAGTGCCTGGGCATGCTCCTGATGAGGTGGTGGATGGTCTCCTGAGGGATGTCTTCCCAGACCTGGACTAAAGCATCTGCCAACTCCTGGACAGTCTGTGGTGCATTGTGGAGTTGGTGGATGGAGCGAGACATGATGTCCCAGATGTGCTCAATCTCAATGCCTTCCTCTTGCAGGAACTGCTGACACACTCCAGCCACATGAAGTCTAGCATTGTCTTACATTAGGAGGAAGCCAGGGCCAACCGCACCAGTATATGGTCTCACAAGGGGTCTGAGGATCTCATCTCGGTACCTAATGGCAGTCAGGCTACCTCTGGCAAGCACATGGAGGGCTGTGCGGCCCCCAAAAAAATTCCACCTCACACCATTACTGACCCACCACCAAACCGGTCATGCTGGAGGATGTTGCAGGCAGCAGAATGTTCTCCACGGCGTCTCCAGACTCTGTCACATCTGTCACATGTGCTCAGTGTGAACCTGCTTTCATCTGTGAAGAGCACATGGCGCCAGTGGTGAATTTGCCAATCTTGGTGCTCTCTGGCAAATGCCAAACGTCCTGCATGGTGTTTGGCTGTTAGCACAACCCCCACCTGTGGACGTCGGGCCCTCATACCACCCTTAAAGTAATGGTGATTTCTGTTCACTGTGCACAGAACAGGCTAGAACTGTACGGGGAGATGATTTACACAGTACAATACTTTAGATGACATGTGAGGACAGAAGGGGTAACTGACACACTTGGTTTGCAATGTGAATAGTAATGCAAGAAACAGCAGTGAATAAAAATGCAAAAACAGCCAGGAAAGGGTTATATTTAGCACGGAACTGTTGCTGCTAAAAAAATAAAAAATAAAATTAAAAAAAATACCAAAGGTATGGGGAGATTACACTTCAGCTCTATAGACATACAGTAGTAGGTACACAGGTATTTATAAAATGCACAGTTGCCCAGAACTATATGAAAGTTCAGAGATGACAAGGAATCTGTGATTTACCTTTAATGCACAAAATGGATAATCTTCAGCAAGCAGATTGGATTGGATTGCAGGTACAGAGTCCAGGCTTTCTCACACACAACTACATGGTTAAACCCTGACTCATTTCCTATATTCTGTCCTAAATTTGGCTGTCACTCAAGGATTCCCTGTCATCTCTGAGGCATTTCCATTTGGGGTCCATTGATTCACAGGAGTTAAACGGACAACAGATTTCAAATTTTTTTTTTCTCCGCTTAATTCCCATAATCTGAATTGACTTTCCCTCTGAGCAGAGCTCAATGCCAATGTGAACTTGGCCTTAGTTGTTGGAGTGGTTGGTGAAAGCAATGCAGCGGCCAGTGGGGCCGCACTTCGGCATTAGTTGGCACAGGTGGATGTTATGCAATGTGGTGGAGCACCGGTGTATGGCGGGACCAGGAGTGTAGCGGTGTGAGTGGTGGGATCAGATGGTATTAACCCCGGGGACTGGATGGTGTTAACCCCTAGTGTTCGTGACGCCAATGTGGTATTCGGGTTCCGGAACACCACACGCCCGGATTCTCCGATATCCCAATTGCTAGAAGTGAAATGAGAGTCCACAACCAGTTATGGTCAAGCGGAGGCTTTACTGAGTAGAAGACAGGTGTAATTATCTTCACAGCTAAGACCAGATTCCCAGAGAGGTGGCCAGGACCCAGAGGACCTCGCAGCTTACTGGACCAATATACTTGTAGTTAACTTGACTTGAAATTAGACTTGACTATGTGCAGGACTTGACTACTTTCAGTGACAGCAGACATAGACTTGAGACTTACTGGAATGACTGTAACTTTTGGGGTCTTCCAGAAGCTGATCACTTGCACTGAGATCTCTGGTGGTTGCTGTGCTCAGTAGCAGAGGGAATTTCCGAGAAACTGTAATGGCCGCCCCTTTATATAGTGGATGGCTGGACTAAAGCCCATTGGTCAAGCTGAGGGTCATAGGTTAAGCTGGTGCTCTCTGGGAGAACATGTGACAACAAATCATGTGACTGCATAACATAACATGTGACAATCTCACACAGGTCCTTGAGACCTTCCACAGGTCCTCTGTACTACCTATAAATAGGGATCCTGTCTAGGCATTAAAGTGATATACACACCTTTATAAAACCAACAGGGGGAGACCTTGCAGGGGAGCCCTCAGGTCACTGAGGGTCTCAACCTGTCAGGCCTAACTATAGTGCAGGACCATGTCCTGTACTGGGACATCACAGTAACTTCCTGTTGCAGTATGGTTTTATGTAGGAGTGATTTTTCCAAGAAAATTTTTATAAAGACAAAAAAAATAAAAATAAAAAAACAAGAAAATGATTAGGTCCCAGTATGGAAGCACCAATGGCCACCAATGGCTCTGTAGTATATGGCCTCATATGGCTACGGGGCTTTGTATTCAAAGCACCATTCACTTCTATGGGTATCCTGTTGCAATGTTAAAATGGGCACTGTCAGATTCAAAAACTCTTTTATATGTTGTTACTGATGAAAATGAAACTTTTTGTAATATGGTTGTTCCAAAATTTTTTTTTTATATTTAATAAAGAAAAAATCCCACCACTAGGGGTCCCCATACCTAATGGGACACGAACCAGTCCTGCAGCAGCATCAGGCTTGGACAAGGCTGCATGAGCAGACCAACCAATCACCATCCATCACCACAAGGGAGGGACATGCCCACTTCCCCTGAGAGGATTTCTAACACTGTGAGCTAATGAAAAGAGGGATTTTTATAATAAAGATAGGTAATAGAGGCATAAAAATTAGATGTTAATGGGTTCATGGTCAGGATTAGGTGCTGAGTAACATAATTATATATATATATATATATATATATATATATATATATATATATTTTTTTTTTTTTTATTGTGGGATCTGACAGGTACACTTTAAACAAATGAAAACGGTAATATAGCGTGACCAAACAACATGTTTCCACCCTTAAATTACTGTTTTTTATTTATAAACAGTGATGTAATAAAACAGAATCAACAAACTCAATTTCAGACGTATTTATTATTTTTTTGCAATCCGTTATACAGATTACAGATGACACTCTAGAACGAATGCTTTATACTGACGCACTCTCCACATTCATCATACACGGTATGAATGACTGTCAAATTACATTCAAGAAGCAAAATAAACCTTATCAATGTCAAAAGCAGGGCGATCAACGCGGCTCATGACATTGGCGTTCTCCATCATCCGAGAGGATGTACTATAGGCCTATTAAAACATAATAATTCACATTTCACGTATAATCAAGTACATTTAGGAACCTGCTCCTATTGTGCAACTATATATATATAGATGTGAGCAGAGACTCTCTTAAAAATCTTACATAGTATGTATTGTACAAATAGTAGCAAAGTGTTGGCTATAAACAGTAAAGAGAAACTAACAGCTGGTTCGTCCACATGGGTTTAGTGCGGATGAGCCAGCTGTCGAATTTCCTTATGTCGCACTGTTACCCCCATATTCACCCATCCATCACTTTCCATACAGCAGCATTTCTTTGCAGCTTTCTCCAAAATATGAATGCAGATTTTTTTTTAGGTTTCTTCAGATTTGATATCAGTCCTTTCTGTCCTCCATTTATTGACATTCATATTCCACGGTAGGAGGCCCGCGCACAAGGTTAAAATATCCAGCGAGAGCGCCCAGGTCGATGGACAGAGATCGCTGTCTCCTCAGCAGCTCAGACTCCTCGCTTGTGTATAAAGAAGAATCTACGGAGCAAAAACAAGTGTCAAAAGTAAGTGAACCCTGTAAACAAAAAACAAGCCCCTTACTTGGGAGCTAACACATTAATAAGATCAAAGAAAGACCAAAACATTCTAATGTTTGGAAAAAAAAAATTCTTAATAGGACATCCCCTTTTTGAAATTAAGCCGGCCCAACAATTAGCCGCAAATCTGCATTCTGAACCCCCTGGTGATCTGGGGGCAGTACAGTCATCAAATATTCCCCAGAGCAATGTATGTATGTCTAAGTGCCAATCCAGTGTTAGACATATTGGGCTTCCCTCTATAAAATCTGTATACCCCAATAGGCCATAAAGAAAGAGGCTGTCTCTTTAAGCCATTTAATCCTACAGAACCACTCTTGTTTACAGGGAAACAAAATTCTGTTTTCCAGTTAACAGATCCGTTTAAAAGAGTAGTAGAGGTTACAAAAAATGTGTCCCTATATCTATAGGATAGGAAAGAAGTGTCGATTGCAGGGGTCCGACTGCTGGGACCCCCAAGTACATTGTTTCGGCACTCCTATAGAGATGAATGGAGCGCAAGTGCCCACAACCTCTCTGTGAAGAAAGGGAGCTGGGGAACCGGGTAGGAGATTGCAGGGGTTCCCAGAGGTTATGCCCCCCACGATTTGACACGTATTCCCTATCCTTTGCATATGGGATATGTTTTTCTAAGCTGGACAACCCCTTTAGAGCTGAGTTAATACTGCCGTTGTGCGTTGACCCGTTCTGGGTCGGTTTGCTTTTTTTTTTTTTTTGCACTGAGCTGACCCAGAGCGGGTTTGAGCATATCTGACCCTGTTGGATCCCATTGACTTGAATAGGGTTTGTCGGGGATTTGGTATGTTACCGGAGTTGAGCGGAGGAAAAAATATAGGACATGGTCGACAGAGCTCCCTTTACCAGAACACAATGGCTGAGTGAACGAGCCCTTAACTGCAGGCTAACCTGAATGTTAATGAAATAAAATAGGCTTTGTATGGTCCAAAAAAAAATAAAAATACACCCAGATAAATTCCTCCTATAAATGTGATACAACTATTCTTTGCTTTTTTGAAGCACTTCCAGTACTAATAAATCTTTTAAAAGATATGAACCTGATAATAATAGACAGAGGAAGTTGTGTGTGCAAGTTCCTCTTTATTTTAAGTCTTCACAAAATCCGCTCAGGGTAGAAGTTCTGTATTTTTCTTACAAAGACTTAATTGTAAAGTGGAAAAATCTAGTCTCCATAGGACGGGTCACGGAAGAGTATCCGGAATGCATGCAAATATATTTATACCACTATAAAACCTTTTGTTGATACAGAGCCTTAAAAAGCAAAGAAGAAAGAGGAATCAACACATTGGCTGCATTTTTATGTAAAAAACGGAACCTTCTGCCTTTATACTGAACTAAGCTCGGAACATCATAGGGTTATCTGGGGATTTAGGTTCAGTAGAATCGCTGGTATTCCAAGTTTTGTTACCATAATATAGATGTTACAGGGGTTGTCTGCTTTGTGCAATCCTGTTTTGGTAGAAGATACAGTAGCGCTGTAATCTGAAGGGGAACCCAGCATGAAGTGTTCAATTCTAGCAGAGTAACAATAGGGGTCGCAGAGGTCACAGTTGCAAATGGCCCATTAAATAGACAGCATGAGTGACCTGAGTCTTCCTTACCTAGAACAGTGTTTTACCAATGGTGTGTCTTCAGCTATTGCAAACCTCCAACTCCCAGAATGCCCGGAAGGCCGTTGGCTCTCATTCTGGGAGTTGGAGTTTTGCAATAGTTGCAGACACACTGTTTGGAAAAGACTACCCTAGAAGACCCAGGACACCCTTGCTACCTGAGTGCTACAGAGGTGTAACAAGACCCCACCCGAGGCCCAGGATGTGCACTGTTTACAAGGTTGTGCGTGTCAGCAAGAAGCATGCACAATTAAAGAGTATGTTGGACATCCGATGCAGGTAGTGTCTCTATGCCACGCTGCCTGCACTGGAAGGTTAGAAAAGAGAAGACCTGAAGGGAAGCGCCAAGAGCATAGACAGGAATGACCGGGGAGTGGTGTGACAGGCGAGTCTTTTGTTTTGTTTTTCATGGGGCCACATATGGGGCCTAACTATTTAGTGACACAGAGGAGCCTATTTACTATATGGGGGAACAAAGGGTCCTATTTACTATATGGTGGCCAAAGGGGCCTATTTAGTATGTGGGAGCACAGAGGGGCCTATTTACTATATAGAGGTACAGAGAGGCTTATTTACTATTATCACCCATGAAAGTAGAAAACTGGAAGAACCAACCCCCTGTATACAGTCACTAATAAACCAACAAATATAGGAAGTAAAATAAGGCAGACAATAGAAGAATGTTGTACCTGTAATGTTTTCAGGCAGCTCAAGCTCCTTTTTAAGCATCCTTTTCCTTTCGAGCAAAGCCGTATCCAGGCTCTGGCAGCGGGGCTGGTCCTCCGGAGGTGGGTTCAGCGCCTCGTGTTTCAGTAGCTCCGCCGCAGTTGGTCGCTGATTTGGATTCTTATCCAAGATGGATACCAAAAAGTCTCGCATGACAGGGCTGCAATCTTCAGCAATGTCCTCCAATGGGGGAGCTTGTTTGTGTATCTGTGGGAAAATATTAAAGAGAAAATTGCATTAAGCCTAAAGGATCTGAGATGTTCCATCTTAAGGCTTAAGGAAAAGTTCACATCAGCTTTGTGTTCTGCCCCATTTGGGGTCCGTTCGTTTTATTTTTTTCTATGCTGAACGGACCCTGAGTAGGTGGAAGCACAACAGACACCACTAGGGCCCGATGGGTCCCATTGACCTTGAATGGGGTCCGTCAGATATTCGTCAGGTGTCCGTTGTTTCGCAGGAGATGAGTGAAGAAAATGTACTGCTTGTTCTGAATGGCGCACAATGCTGATGTGAACTAGGCCTATGCCACATGGATCGGCAAAAAAGCATGGATGTAAATAAGCACATGGCTAGACTGGGCTAATCATCATGATTCTGGACATTTTTTTTCAGTAGTCTTCTCCAGTGAAAAATATAGGCCTTTTATTATGCAAGTGTGGTTCAAGAGCCCAGGGGTGTTTTTTTTTATCACCGCCTCACTTGGATCTGCCAAACTTGTTTGACTGAGAAATACTAGATAAAAAGGCCATGGAATTTATCTGGGCTCTTGTTATGCTCGGGAACATCCCCCTGGACACTTGAGCCTCATTTGCATAATAACAAAAATGCTCATCTCTCCATATTGAAAAGGACTATGGAATAAAAAAATAAAAATAAAAAAAGGTGTGCCCAGAATCCGGATGACTAGCTCTATCTAGCTATGGGCTGCTAGCAGTAAGGAGTAGCAGTATGAAAGAAGGCATATATTTTCTCATTGAAGAGAGTACCAAAAGGCATGTGAAGTCTTATAGGCCATAATATGGTCCACTGGAAAAAAATATGCAAAGTAGTTTTCCTCAAGGAAAAAAGCTTTCTCTCCAGTGCCCCCTACTGGAAGTGAAGGGGCCAAGCATTGACTTGCAGAGAGGCTATCTACAATAGGTGGCCCTAGGAGGATGGCACTTTTTCAGTTTTGGAGAGGACCATAAAAAAATATTGGCTTTCAGAGATTTTAAGGTAAGTTGTCCCAAAAAAACTCCATAAAAGAACAGGTTATTAACGCTTGATCTCCCTGGAACTCCATAAAGTGCCTCAAAGCTGACCTAAAGGTAGCAGTCTCCTCCTCCCCACTGTACAGTAATGGAGTTTTAAAGGGGTACTCCATCGGAAAAACATCTTATGGGGACCCCTGTGGTCGTAAAAAAAACCTGCGAGCGAACTCTACTATGGCACCCCAGTCATCCGGTGCACAGAGCGAAATCCGGTCCATGCCGGATGACTGGAGACTACAGGCACCACGCCCCCTCCATTGATGACTAGCCGTCAATCCCCCTCCCATAGACATGAATGGAGGGGGCTTGGCGTGATGTCACAAACACGGAAGCTCCAAGCTTCCCTGCTCCGGATACCGCCACTGCCTGAGATTGCAGGGGTCCCCAGTGGCGAGACCCCCATGATCAGACATCTTATCCCCTAGCCTTAGGATAAGGGATAAGATGTTTTCCAGTGGAGTACCCCTTTAAAGCAGAGAGTCTCTCACGATGATGAACCTTTTACATTGGAGAATTCCTAAAACATACTAAAACACAATTAAGGGTGCATTCCCACGTGGCGTATTTTGCTGCGTATTTGGTGCTGCGTATTTTCCTACCCATTGACTCCAACAGAGAAAATAAAATATGCAGCAGCAAATACGCCGTGTGGGAATGTACCCTAAATATGAATATTTTCACCAAAAATACCCATTAGCAAAATAACATAGCAAAAAAAAAAACTAAAAAACTTACAATATACAGGTAGGAGGGGTATGCTGACCGAGGGTATCGCTTCACCCAGGGTGGATTTCCTGTCTGCATGTGAATCATGGTAGCGCCCATACTATAAATATCAGCTTTAGTCGAATGTCCTCTGCAGAGAACAACTTCTGGACTCATGTAAATCTGCACGAAAAGAAAATAGAACAATATAAGATTTTATTCTTTGGTTGAATTCTTCAGATTTCTTTCCTACATTGTTTTTCTGATACAGATCTCCATCTTTTTTTAAAGCTATACGTCTTAAGCCGGGCATCCCTATAAGATAGTTGTTTGCTGAACAGCGCTTTTTTCAAACAGTGTTTTCCAGCTGCTGCAAAACTACAACTCCCAGCATGCCCGAACAGCCGAAGGCTGTTCGGGCATGCTGGGAGTTGTAGTTTTGCAACAGCTGGTAAAAACACTGTTGGGAAAACACTGCATGAACACTTTGAATGCATGAATATTGTCTGATCTACATTATGTTCTAAGCCAGAAGACGTTATCCAAAAGCATATCACCCAGCCCACCTTTGCCCTGTACTGGTAAGAACCCAACATAGGAACAATTTCATAGAATAATTATGTTTTTTTTTTTTTTTTTTTTACTGGATACTGTTCTACGGAATAGTGCAGAAGACTATACTATCATCTTGCAAACCTTGACATGTGCCACTGAAACAGAAGACGACATGACCCCCATTAAAGGAGTACTACCGTGGAATTTTTTATTTTTTTTTAAATCAACTGGTGCCAGAAAGTTAAACTGCTGTCCATTTTAGGAACTGTCCAGAGAAGCATATGTTTGCTATGGGGATTTTCTCCAGTTCCTAAAATGGACAGCAGAGGTCAGCAGAGAGCACTATGGTCAGGACTAGAGATGAGCGAACTTACAGTAAATTCGATTCGTCACGAACTTCTCGGCTCGGCAGTTGATGACTTATCCTGCATAAATTAGTTCAGCTTTCAGGTGCTCCGGTGGGCTGGAAAAGGTGGATACAGTCCTAGGAGACTCTTTCCTAGGACTGTATCCACCTTTTCCAGCCCACCGGAGCACCGTAAAGCTGAACTAATTTATGCAGGAAAAGTCAGCAACCGCCGAGTCGAGAAGTTCGTGACGAATCTAATTTACTGTAAGTTCGATCATCTCTAGTCAGGACATCACAGGAAATGCATTTCTTTTTTGGATCTCTCTTTAGTATACAGCCCCTAAAAAGTACTGGAAGGATTACGATTTGTTAATAGAAGTGATTTACAAATCTGTTTAACTTTCTGGCACCAGTTGATTTAAAAAAAAAAAAAGTTTTCCACGGTAGTAGCCCTTTAAGTAAGAGGGTCTATGAATATGTTTGGGGCTTTCTCAGTGCATTGCTAACACAGTGTAAAAAGAGGCTAACCTATAGGAATGGTTACATGCATATCCTTTACATTCCTCAATCTAGAGCTCTTGCTTTACAAGCTCTTGTAGTGCATGAATAATATGAATAATAGTGCTATACTAGTGCATATAATGCCCGAAGAACCGAGACTGAGCACAAAAGAGGAAGAAGGAAACACGGGACACAGAATAGTCAGAAGTACCTAGCATTCCTTCCTGCTTTTTATAATATGATTTACCATCCTTCAGGATTATAGCTGGGCCCCAGCCAATATATGTGAATAGCCTGTGTGTTCTAAACCAGCAGCCAGAAAGAATTACCTCAGTTCCCCTCAAGTCTTTCGGGTAATACAGATCACCAGTCATCTGAATGCTGAGGCCAAAATCCACCAGGACGGCTTTTGTTGACATGAATACAATGTTGCTGGCTGGAAGAGAAAAAAGAACAGGTTTACATTATAATAGCTTAAAAGTGTACTTGTGTTTTCAGGATAAGCTGTCCTGTGTGTGTACATGAGGAGCGGCACTATGTCTGACCATTATGCTGTATAACTTGTATATGGTATTTTTTCTGCTCTGCAGGCTTCATCTATAATTTGCAAATCTCCTAGAGCTGGTGGGCTGAACTCCCCTCCCCTCTTCCTTAGACTTGTATTGCTTGTCTTGCAGACACAGGACAAGGCTGAGCTGGTTTTTAGTGAAGAAGATTTGAGCAACAGGAGGGGAGATTTTAATAACAGGAGAAAGAAACATTTTTTTTCTGATAAGATATATTACAAAGTTTCTTATATTAGCTTGTACTATTGATCTATGCAAAGTGTGTTCAAATAACAGTGCCTGTGTAACTTCCGCTAAGAAAATGATATCCTTGTCTTAAAGGGGTACTCCGCTACTCAGAACAGTTTGTTCCAAACGCTGAACGCTTGAGCTGGCGCCTGGAGCTCGTGACGTTATAGCCCCGCCCACTCATGGTGTCACGCCCTGCCCCCTCAATGTAAGTCGTCACGCCCCCTCAATGTAAGTCGTCACGCTCCGCCCCTCAATGCAAGCCTACGGGAGGGGGCGTGATAGCTATCACGCCCCCTCCTGTAGGCTTGCATTGAGGGGCGGAGCGTGACGTCACACGGGGGCGGAGGCGTGACGTCACATGCCGCCGGCCCTGTAGTCGCCCGTAATCAGACCCGGAGCGAACACGCTCCGGGGACTGATTACAAACGGGGTGCCGCGTGCATGATCACGGGCGTACCCAGCTGCGGGACTCCCGCGATCAGGCATCTTATACCCTATCCTTTGGATAGGGGATAAGATGTGTAAGCACCGGAGAACCCCTTTTAAGATATCATGGTCCATAATATAACATTCTCCAAATGCTAAATTGCTTCTAT